>NC_140579.1:440485931-440990931 GCF_964204655.1 Triturus cristatus | reverse complement strand
TTTTCTGCCCACCCCTAGTCAAGAATCAAGATACCATTGTGGGTGAACGTGCGCTTTACAAATGCATGTGTTATGTTAATGGCACACCTTTCTGTAAAAGTTTCTGGCTGTGGGGAGAAATGGTGCTACAGTCAGAGTAGTCAACTTTGGAACTAGGTTCTAGTCCCAGTGTCAACGCAACATCGTGTCGTCCTAGGTGAATAATGTACTCTCCTATACTCGCACATACAAAACTAGTCAAACTGAATTGGAATTTCTAGATGTATGTGTAAAGGTTGAAGGGGATTCCATACAAACTAGGTGATACAGAAAGGAGACTGCAGGAAATAACATCTTGCATGCTAAGAGTCATCACCCACAGAACTTAGAATGGAGTATCCCCTTCGGTGAGATGTAGTGCGCAAAACGCATTTGCTGTTCAAGTTTGGCATTTTAGAAGGAACAAACTGCAGTGATTAAAACATTCACAGCCAGGGGTTACCCCTCGAAAGCCTTGAGGGCTGCCAGTGAGAAGGTAGCAAAGCAGCCCACGGAAAGTCTATTACAGAGGAAAAGGGAGACCAACATGGCCCATGAAGTGAGGCTCATTACAACTTTCAACAGTGAATTGTCTAAAATCAAGCACCTTTTGTCCAGACACTGGCTTTTGGGGAAGGCAGATCCTGTCATAGGCAACCTTGTGACTCCGCATCCCCTGGTAACTTATAGGAAGAATATATTGATGAAAGATGTGTTGGTGCACAGTTATCTTGGTGGGGCAGATGGGGTAGGTTGTTGGTTGAAGGGACAACAGGGGTTTTCAAATGTGGGCATTGCAAACCATGCAAAGACAGCACTAATAAGAAGTCATACATTTTGTCAACCATTAGCACAGCTAAGATTAACAAGTTTATCACCTGTGTGAGAAGTTGGCCTGGTATATGCTGTCCACTAGTTATAGTGCGCACCTTGCACCAGTCCAAACAACCCCTTATTGGTTATAGGTTAAAGACAACCTTTATTGAAAGCTATCCTAGTGGCAGCTATGGAGAGCAGCCTTCAGGATAAGTCTTGAAGGAATGTAAAGCAGCTTGTTTTACCAGTCTATAATCTTTTGAATGGCTAAATGAAAGACAATCACACCAGGTATATATATATATAAAATATATGTATTTAGTTCTAAACACACCCTCCTAGTCTCTTTATGAGGCTAGAGGTCAAAACACATAAGTTACACTTCAAATATGATAGTAATGAGCACAAATACAAATCAGGCCCTAGGGGCGAGCCAAACCATATACTAAAATAGTGGTATAAGAACCACAACTTGACTAGACACAAGGCCTAGAGCCTGTAGAATCGCTGGGACCCCAAGGAATCACCCAAGGTAGTGACACAGGGGACCCACGGGCCGTGTGCAGTGTGAGAACACAGCCGCGAGCTCCCGTTAGCTTCTATGGCCGTGGTTCCCAAACTGTGCGCCGCGGCACCCCGGTGCGCCGTAATTAGTTGCCAGGGGCGCCGCGGCACGATGTGGGAAATTGCAGCCGGCAGCGCTAGAAATGCCACCTGCATTATCATGGAAAATCCGCCGCAAGGCAGAGTGAGACAGGCGTACCAGGGCAATAGACAAGACAATCCCAGCACACAAGAAACCAGGCCCGGCATAGAGACAGATGCAGGTGGAGTTACACATGACACAGGGATACAGGCATGCACAAAGACTGACAGGCACGTGGAGCTACGCCTGGCACAGGGATACAGGCACGGCACAGCGGGAGTGGAGGTTCTGATTGTCCTCTTCGGTCTGCCACTCGCTCATCATTAAACGCAGCAGCACCTGTGCAGGTAAGAGCGGTGGGGGTGGGGGGGTACGACAGACAAGGACGAGTGGAAATTATTAATTTAAACAGGCTCTTGAGCTGTTTTGTGCCGACGTAATTGTGTTACTCTCATATTCAGCTCAGGCATGGAGGAAAGGGGCAGTCTTAGGGCACGAAGGGAGAAGGTATGGACAGACTAGGTAGTCTGAGAGCACGAAGGAGGCTGGGATGGACAGAAGGGGAAGTCTGAAATCATGGTGGGAGCAGGCATTGCCAGATGGGTCAATCAAGGGGCACAAATGGAGTCATGGACACAAGGAGCAGACTGAGTGCGCGAAGGGAGCAGGCATGCACAGAAGGGGCAGTCTGAGGGCGCGGGGGCAGGCATGGACAGAGGGGGTAGTCAGGGGGTTTGGGGGCAGGCACGGACAGAAGGGTAGTCTGAGTGCGCGAAGGGAGCAGGCATGGAGAGAAGGGTAGTCTGAGGACACAAAGGGAGCAGCATGGATAGAAGACACAGTCAGAGGACACGAAGGGAGCAGGCATGGGAAGAAGTGACAGTCTCAAGACACGAAGGGGGACAGACCTGGGTAGAGGGGGCAGGAGAGGTCACGAAGGGAGCAAGCATGGGCAGAACGGGCACTCCTAGCGCAGGGCCAGCCACAAGGCATAACACAAGAGACAGGGGAGACATCTGCGGGCAGGGGGAGAGGGATGGCAGGGTTCTGGCAGGCAGGGGGAGTGGGTTGACAGGGGTGTATTAAATGAATTTCGGCATGCGTGTTTGCCTGTTGGGTGCATTTTTCCTCCAGTATGCAATGATAACACCGAGTGGCTCCGTCTTAATTTGGTGGAATTTAACTACAGATTAACCGAGAGTTCTACTGGGTTTGGTCTAGAGTAGATTAGAAAAATGACGATGGCCCTGTCTGTAAACGCACATTTGAAGATGTTTTTTAAACGAAATACACTTTTTTTAAAATGTCATTGTAAATGCATATTCCATATATTCAATAGAGAATATGCATTTACA
The DNA here is from genome assembly GCF_964204655.1 of Triturus cristatus. NCBI lineage: Eukaryota > Metazoa > Chordata > Amphibia > Caudata > Salamandridae > Triturus > Triturus cristatus. The sequence continues at coordinate 440,988,096 of NC_140579.1, read as the reverse complement.
TTTAAATTAAAAAAAGTGTTTTTTGTTTAAAAAACATCTTCAAATGTGCGTTTACAGACAGGGCCATCGTCATTTTTCTAATCTATTCTAGACCAAACCCAGTAGAACTCTCAGATGGTCCCTGAAAGGGGAATACATTCAAATATTACTGAAACATCAGTATGGTCACTGGCTTCAATACAGCCTCTCACGCCTGAGTTCACGTCGCATTTACATTCTCGATGAGAGAAAACGTATCAGCACATAAAACAAAAGTGTGTTTTTCCCCTTTTACAACTGTTATCTTTTTATTTTGTTACAAATATGATTAAATAAATGCCTTCATTGCATGCCAATTAATTTAAGGAAGACAACAGGAAGTACTCCTGCGGTAGGGCTTACATCCCCACCCACCCGCCCAACGGTAAAAAAAATGGGGGGGAGCCACGGTCGACTGCCAATTAGGTCAAGGGAGCCACGGGTCAAAAAAGTTTGGGAACCACTGTTCTATGGGGAAAGTCGCGGTTAGATTTTAAAAGATTAGGGACACTTAGAATCGAACTAGGACCAAACCCTTTGGGACTTAGGAGGTTCTAGGGCCAACACCCATGGGAGCACCGGAGTACTCGTGTTACCTCACCCAGGGAAGCCGGGTGCATAGGTGTCAAATGGTGTCGGGTCGCGTCATCGATTTCAATGGGAGCTGGCAAAGAAGTGCTACTGCTGGGAAGATGAGAAGTGTCCGAAGAGATCCAAGCCTGGATCGAAGATGAGAAGAACCTGAAAGCAGAGGGGACAGAGTCTGGGTCACTAGCCAGTGACCAGGAAGGCGATAGGCAGATGCCCACCGATGTCGGGTGATTTCAGGTGATGAAGGTAAAGCTTGACTCTTCAGCCACGAGGACCAGGAGGCGTCGAAGACAACCAGGAGCTGGATTCGAGCTGTCCCATGAAGGATGTCAAGTGCTACAGTGTCGGCGCCCGGATTGGACAAAACCAAGCCTTAGCAACAGCAACCCATGCAGAAACGAGAAAGATGCTTTGGTGCAGACCAGCAAGGTCTGTGGGACTCACCACTTGATTGGGAGTCAGGGCATGTCTGGCGCAACCAGGGAAGCCCAAGGAAAAGCAAAGTTACCCCCACAGGGACCCACAAGTCAATGGACCAGGGATCGCGAAGGGACCTCAAGAGGAAACACAAAATGGCAGCCCACGGGTCACTCAGGGTAACTAGGCTGACAATCTTCGGTGGATCTACTGCTCGACATAGGGGCTACAAGTAACCCCAAGCACGACTTCAAGAGACGTCGAGAAGTCAATGCACTTGCAAAAGTGCCCGGTGACCAGGAGTTCTGGTTCCACGCTACTCACGAGGGCTGCAGGTCTCAGCTTTGCTAGGGACTCGGGTCAGCCTCTGAGATGTCTGGAAATCCTCTTTTTGGGCTGCAAATACTTCAGATTCCGGCGAGAGCTTCGGAAATGCAGACTGGCAAATTGCTTTGTTGGTGGCTGCCAAGCAGGGGTGTCACTCCTTGACCCCAAGGGAGATTTCTTCAGTCCTCTAGTCTTGAGTAGAGCGTTGAAGTTCCAGGATTCAGCTTCAGAGTTTCGTCCAGGGATATCTAAAGTTCTGGTTACAGAGGCTCCTTACTTAGACCCAAGGAAGGGGTTGGACTAGCTGTGGGGACCCACCTATGGGAGGGTTTGGAAAGAGGGGTGGCTACACCCATTTCCTTTGTCCAGTTTCGCACCAGAGCAGGGGCTGGAACCCCCTGAACCGGTTTGAGCTGGACTATCCACAGGGACACCAAATGTGCCCCCATTGCAGGACTTCAAAGCACTCAGAGAGCGCTCCCACCTAGCCCCAATACACACAACCTCTTGTCCAGGCCTCCCCTGCCGGAGTTTCAGTCAGCGCAGGAGGCCAGACTTGTGTCTGTGGCTGCAGCATCCATTTTGTGATGCCAGGGTGATGCGGGGATTCTGCTCATGCACAGAACTATGCACAGGAAACCAGGACCTCAGTGAATTGTGGTGTACCCAAAAACTCACCTCAGTGCCCAGAACCCCTATCCGACTAGCATCAGTGTCTCATTCGATCTCCGTATCATTTCGAAGCTACCAATGATTAGACAACCCAGAACAAGCGACTTAGAGTACTCTCAGGAATGGTGGGAAGCAGAAACACCTTTTCGTTATTATTCTCATATCAGTCCACAACAAGAGTAATCAGAGACACGGAAAAGTTTAAAATGTTTATTTTTAACTACGTGCTCCAAGGTACAGTACTTTGGCTAATATAAGCAGGCAAATGATTAAAAATAAAACCATCAGCATTGTTACAATACCATAGAAAATGAAGGGAGAAATCATAATAAAAATGATGTGGAAAACAAGTCCTATAATACGTTGTGAACCACCCTCCCTTGGCTAGTAAACTAGTGTTATAAACTAATAGAAGGTCTCTAGGTTTGAATGGGGAACCCCATACCTCAAAGATCAGCTTAGGAGAATCACATCACATGATCAGCTCTGCTCTCTGTGTCTGAAAAGGTTTTCTCCAAGTGTCTGAATCATGCATGCAAATGCAATATTAAAGGCACCTGAGTTTCAGATATTTGCAGCTGTGTGCGTGTTGTGTCTAGAGCGTGGGCCGATCAACCTGAATTCAACAGTATATATTGTTATTTGACCTTGATGGCTTCTGCACACAGTGTTCAGACTAAGGTCGCAATGCACGTCTAGGGATGTGAACAACAGACCGTTCTCATGTGAAGAAAAAACAAGCAAGCAGTTTTACTTGTAATAACAGCTACATGTAGTGTCGTGTGCAAAAGCAGCAAAGTGGCAAGATGGCGTTTCACATCTAAAGCACTTATGCTAACATAGCAATGTGTGCACATAAAACCCCGTCTCCACTACACCCTCCCTTGATCGGACCACGAATAGAAATAGGGAAGCAATGTAGGAACGCAGAGTTCAAGTTCGAATGAGACAGAAACAAGTGCATGTATTGCCAAGCCATATGATTGGTAGTGAAAGTTCGAAAAATTTGTTGCTAAAAAATAAAAAATTAAAACGTCTCTCATGGGCGTTACACATGCCAATACGGAGTAAAAAAGGAAAGTTAAAAAATCTGGATTAGGATGTGCAGAAGATGGACAACTGCCAATTCAATCCATCAACGTGTAGGCACAATAAGTTGCAACCGCCTCCAAGAGGAAGTTATTATAATGTTCAGTAAAAGAGTCAAATAAGAACAACAAGAGAGCGAGGAAAAGCAAGACTTGTCCTCTTCCCCAGAGCAATATGGTCAAACAAAATGGACAAGTTTCATGACTTAAAGCAAACTTTTTTCGCTGTCATTGTGGGAAAACAAATTAGAAAGGAGAGAGAGCACAACTGCTGTGTAGGAAACCCCTCACCCACCTACCTAGTAGGTGGCATGCTTCATCATCGGGGCCCAACTGGATTGTCTAGCACAATCCAGTTGTGCTACAACGCCTGAGATACAGCGGAGCAGGGTTATGAGCAATGAGTGAAGTGCTATGTGCAGTGATATAAGAGTTAAAAAAGTCTCAGGGAAATGCCCTTTTGAAAAAACTTTAATTTTAAGGGTCCCAGGACTAATGTAAAAAGAGAGAAGGGGATAGCATTAGGAATGTTATTTTCCTGGTATCCCTGGAAACTAAGGTCAACTAGTTTCAGCCTTCGTTATATTTCTAGAGGCTTTCGTCAGGACCAATTGAAATAGAAGAAAAATAAATTTAGGTGAATGGCCGTAAAAATTACATGTAGGCCAAGTGTAATTATCAGCACACACCCTAAAGTGTGCTGTGAGTGTAGTGATGATATACTCACAGTAACTTCGTTCGAGGTTACCTGTAAATCAAGAGTTAATTTAGAGCTGGGGAGCAGTTGTAAGTCATGCATATAGACTAAATGCATGCTCCTTTCGATAAGAAGGCTAGTGATATAGGACTAGACTACTAAGGTGAGGGTGTACGAACACTATAGAGGCTTGCGTGGCTACAATGTGCCCCACGAGATCCGTAGGTGAGTGATTATTGTAGTATCGGGGCACATGGTGCGCATAATCGTTATTCATTTTTGCGTGTCTATAGTGCGATCATACCCATGTTGTGTATGTGGAGTTGTGACTGTGCAAGTATAGAGGACACTGATAGCTGATGTGCTATAATAGTCATGTGCACGTGCAGTTTTAAAATGAGCTGATTAAAAGGTGGTAAATATCAGCAAAATTGTGTCCGCTTTGAGTGCCATACAGCAGACAGTCCTTCGTGCTTAAAATTGACAGACAAACAAAGTGACAGACAACACAGAACATAGAAATACAGTCTCACATGAGTAGAGAGGTTGTGAATCCTCTGGAGTTAGAACGCCGTGTGAATCTCCGCTTGCCTTAAGTGGAGAATGAAGGGCAAGGAGAGTGTAAGAGCGCCCTTAATTAAAGGCAAAAAGGTTAAAACAGCAAGGTATTCAGGGTCTAGACCGGTCCATGGTGGACCGCTAAGTTACTCACAGTTTGAAGGGAGAACAGGTCCGAAGTACCTAGGACGGCGCTCGGTTCCGCTTGTTCAGCGCCGATGCACGCGATGGGCGTGGTTATGAAGGGTGAAATCAGGAAGTAGCGTACTGACGCTGGGGAGACTAGAGCGTCTGCAAATTGCATGGAAATAGAAGATAAACTCGGTGTCCCGTTATTACGAAGCACCAAGTGCGAGAACTAGACATTTTAAATTGTAAAAATGTCTAAAGTATGCACAGAACGAACTATGGAAAATAACCAACTATGATAAACAAAATTCTAAAATAAAATTCTAAACGGCTCAATATGCCATAGTAATAGGCATACAATGTGCCTGGAAATGGATGACAAATTCGGTGTCCCGTGTACGGGGCGCCGAGTGAGTGGAAATGACATTGAAATGTCTAAGGGGACCTAAAGTATACAGAGCTCCATGGGAAATAAATAGGAGTGCTAAACGGCCAACTATGCCTAGGTGAAGGACTACCATAAGTGTTAGATGTGAATAGTATGCTAGTGCTTGACAGGGGGTTACTGGCTGCCACTTGAAGCTAAATAGTAATGTTAGAAGTGGCGGTGATGGCGATCAGTCACAAGTAAGGAGGGCTGTGCATAACACAGTTTTAATGAAGACTAGAGAGCGATCAATGTCGATATATGCTGTTCCAGGGGACATTATCGTTAAGTCCTGAGATGTGGGTTGAAAGTCTGTAGACCCAGCGTTGTTCTTTTTCGAAGAGACGTTCTTGAATATCAGTTGGGCTAGGGTCTAGTTGTTCAATGACTACCCATGACATGTCATTGGTGGTGTGTCCCTTGGCCAGGTAGTGATCAGTGAGTTTGGTAGTGCTGCGTTTGCAGCGGATATTACTGCGATGCTCGCAGATTCTGATTTTGACCTTTCTGGTGGTCATACCAACATAGCGCAAGTTACATGGGCATGTGATGAGGTAGATGACGTTAGTTGAATTACAGTTGGTATGTTTATTGATTGTCCAGATTTTGTCATGTTCAAGGTTGAGTGTTTTAGTGGTTGCAGTGAGATGACAAATACTGCAGTTGCCACATGGATAGTGGCCTGTAACTTCTGGGAGTCCCCATGCATTCAGAACTGTGCTGGGCATGTTCAGTGTTTTTTTTGGCCTGGTAGGTACTAGGCTGTCTCTGAGATTATGCGACCTCTTGTATGAAAATAGAGGTTTTTCCCATTGTAGTTTACCTGAAGTGACAATTTTCCAGTTGTTTTGAATCAATTTAGCAACTTGGTTAGAGATGGTATTGAAGGTGGTTACACACGTGAGTGGTAAGGTCGTAGATTGATTCAGCTTGGGTTCCAAGAGACCTTCACGGTTTTGGTTGCGGGTTCTTTTTTGTGCTTTGTGGATAACTTTATTTGGGTATCCACGGTTTTGAAGCTTTTTAGTTAGTTCTTCTGATTGGTATTTAAAATCTTTTAGATCACTGCAGTTACGGCGCAATCTGAGATATTGGCCGAACGGTAGGTTGTCCCTTAGAGGCCTAGGGTGGAAACTCTGGAAATGTAGAAGAGAGTTTTTTGCTGTTGGTTTGAAGTGGGTTTTAGTCATCAGTACACCATCTTTTGCTTCAATTTCCAGGTCTAGGAAAGTGAGTTGTAAACTTTGAAGAACTACATATCCTCAACCCTCAATCAATTTACTATCCAGACATCACTATCCAGACATCACTTTCTATAAGAGATACATCGACGATGTACTCTTAATCTGGACAAGTAATAACCAAAGACTCAACGACTTCTTGAATTGGATTAACACACTAGACCAAAACCTACGATTCACACACACTACAAGCAAAACCAAAATCACCTTCCTAGACCTGGAAATTGAAGCAAAAGATGGTGTACTGATGACTAAAACCCACTTCAAACCAACAGGAACCCAAGCTGAATCAATCTACGACCTTACCACTCACGTGTGTAACCACCTTCAATACCATCTCTAACCAAGTTGCTAAATTGATTCAAAACAACTGGAAAATTGTCACTTCAGGTAAACTACAATGGGAAAAACCTCTATTTTCATACAAGAGGTCGCATAATCTCAGAGACAGCCTAGTACCTACCAGGCCAAAAAAAACACTGAACATGCCCAGCACAGTTCTGAATGCATGGGGACTCCCAGAAGTTACAGGCCACTATCCATGTGGCAACTGCAGTATTTGTCATCTCACTGCAACCACTAAAACACTCAACCTTGAACATGACAAAATCTGGACAATCAATAAACATACCAACTGTAATTCAACTAACGTCATCTACCTCATCACATGCCCATGTAACTTGCGCTATGTTGGTATGACCACCAGAAAGGTCAAAATCAGAATCTGCGAGCATCGCAGTAATATCCGCTGCAAACGCAGCACTACCAAACTCACTGATCACTACCTGGCCAAGGGACACACCACCAATGACATGTCATGGGTAGTCATTGAACAACTAGACCCTAGCCCAACTGATATTCAAGAACGTCTCTTCGAAAAAGAACAACGCTGGGTCTACAGACTTTCAACCCACATCTCAGGACTTAACGATAATGTCCCCTGGAACAGCATATATCGACATTGATCGCTCTCTAGTCTTCATTAAAACTGTGTTATGCACAGCCCTCCTTACTTGTGACTGATCGCCATCACCGCCACTTCTAACATTACTATTTAGCTTCAAGTGGCAGCCAGTAACCCCCTGTCAAGCACTAGCATACTATTCACATCTAACACTTATGGTAGTCCTTCACCTAGGCATAGTTGGCCGTTTAGCACTCCTATTTATTTCCCATGGAGCTCTGTATACTTTAGGTCCCCTTAGACATTTCAATGTCATTTCCACTCACTCGGCGCCCCGTACACGGGACACCGAATTTGTCATCCATTTCCAGGCACATTGTATGCCTATTACTATGGCATATTGAGCCGTTTAGAATTTTATTTTAGAATTTTGTTTATCATAGTTGGTTATTTTCCATAGTTCGTTCTGTGCATACTTTAGACATTTTTACAATTTAAAATGTCTAGTTCTCGCACTTGGTGCTTCGTAATAACGGGACACCGAGTTTATCTTCTATTTCCATGCAATTTGCAGACGCTCTAGTCTCCCCAGCGTCAGTACGCTACTTCCTGATTTCACCCTTCATAACCACGCCCATCGCGTGCATCGGCGCTGAACAAGCGGAACCGAGCGCCGTCCTAGGTACTTCGGACCTGTTCTCCCTTCAAACTGTGAGTAACTTAGCGGTCCACCATGGACCGGTCTAGACCCTGAATACCTTGCTGTTTTAACCTTTTTGCCTTTAATTAAGGGCGCTCTTACACTCTCCTTGCCCTTCATTCTCCACTTAAGGCAAGCGGAGATTCACACGGCGTTCTAACTCCAGAGGATTCACAACCTCTCTACTCATGTGAGACTGTATTTCTATGTTCTGTGTTGTCTGTCACTTTGTTTGTCTGTCAATTTTAAGCACGAAGGACTGTCTGCTGTATGGCACTCAAAGCGGACACAATTTTGCTGATATTTACCACCTTTTAATCAGCTCATTTTAAAACTGCACGTGCACATGACTATTATAGCACATCAGCTATCAGTGTCCTCTATACTTGCACAGTCACAACTCCACATACACAACATGGGTATGATCGCACTATAGACACGCAAAAATGAATAACGATTATGCGCACCATGTGCCCCGATACTACAATAATCACTCACCTACGGATCTCGTGGGGCACATTGTAGCCACGCAAGCCTCTATAGTGTTCGTACACCCTCACCTTAGTAGTCTAGTCCTATATCACTAGCCTTCTTATCGAAAGGAGCATGCATTTAGTCTATATGCATGACTTACAACTGCTCCCCAGCTCTAAATTAACTCTTGATTTACAGGTAACCTCGAACGAAGTTACTGTGAGTATATCATCACTACACTCACAGCACACTTTAGGGTGTGTGCTGATAATTACACTTGGCCTACATGTAATTTTTACGGCCATTCACCTAAATTTATTTTTCTTCTATTTCAATTGGTCCTGACGAAAGCCTCTAGAAATATAACGAAGGCTGAAACTAGTTGACCTTAGTTTCCAGGGATACCAGGAAAATAACATTCCTAATGCTATCCCCTTCTCTCTTTTTACATTAGTCCTGGGACCCTTAAAATTAAAGTTTTTTCAAAAGGGCATTTCCCTGAGACTTTTTTAACTCTTATATCACTGCACATAGCACTTCACTCATTGCTCATAACCCTGCTCCGCTGTATCTCAGGCGTTGTAGCACAACTGGATTGTGCTAGACAATCCAGTTGGGCCCCGATGATGAAGCATGCCACCTACTAGATAGGTGGGTGAGGGGTTTCCTACACAGCAGTTGTGCTCTCTCTCCTTTCTAATTTGTTTTCCCACAATGACAGCGAAAAAAGTTTGCTTTAAGTCATGAAACTTGTCCATTTTGTTTGACCAGTAAAAGAGTCAGCCATCTAGTCAAGTAAAGTAAATGAACATACATGTTCTTCGATAACCGGAGCCTCTAACACCATCAGAGGACAACTTGGTTGTTCTTCAAGATAACTTCTTGCCAAGAATTCATATGCTGCCGCATATATATCCCAATTCCCTAGGACTCCATGCGCCGCTCCACAGGCCATAATCCCGATACCAGAACAGTCCTACTCATGAGCCACTAAGGGCCCCATTAGTAGATCATAATCCGGGGCAGGAGATGCCGTGTTCGACAGGCACATATCCAGAGCCCATTCGAATGGACAATCTAGGCAATGGAAAACAGGTTGCATGCAAGTAAAGTATGCGAACCGGAAGGATAATCCATAGGCTACACTTAAGGTGGCCAGTGGTAATGTTCCATAGGAATCAAGCATCCGGTTACACAGTTGAAGCAGCCGTGGCAGGCTGTCGTGTGATACAGATCGTGCAGCCATTGCGGATCAAGCAAACTAACAGGAGCACACCAGCAGTCAGGGCGAGAAGCAACGGAAGCCCGCCGAAGACGCTAGAAAAAATAGAATGAAAAAATGCCGGTATCACACCAAATATTGTTTGGAAGGAGGTCACGAGGCCGGAGCCCACAACTTTGAAAAAATGTACCAAGCCAGTTGTTGACGAGGCATTGAATATAGTATGAATCAGAGCACCGAAATGAAGGGGGAGATCAGTATTTAAAAATGCATGCACCTTGGTGCGGGTGTTTGCTACGTGAAGGACAAATGTTTCACAGGCGGAAGTCAGGGCGACCTATTTTTGAGACAATGGAGCCCTTGTTCTGCTCATTTTGTTGAACTCTGCTTTCAAGGTTGGTATGGAAGGCCAGATGGATACATCTAGTCTCCCATGCGGGGGAGGGAAAAGGACATTTTTACAACAGACTATGCATTGTGAGACAGTTACAATGTACGGAATCCCCACTAGCATCCCGCAGCATGCCTCATTATTTAAAAGCGAATAACTACCGTTAGCTAATAACGTAAAAGTATCTGTAATTGCTGGCACAGGATTTCCCTTCAGAATGCAAGCTAAATTCGGTGCTTGAACGTTGCATGCGCCATGCAATTGGATCTTCCTACAGACTACTGAGTGATCAGGTGTGGAAGTGCATTCCTCTCCTTTTAAATAAACTTCTTTTCCTTCTCTCAGGCATCTGTATGTAAATGGGAGTGACCATACTTCATGCAGGAAAGCGGTACCCATTGGTTCGCATCTGCCTAGGGCATAATGTTTCATACATAAACTGAACTTAAACAATGGAAATGGTAAGGTGATTTAACCATGGATAAGCCACACAGCTGAGTTTGATTCAGCCACAGAGAAAGGTAATGGTTCCAACTTTTCAATATGCAATAAAGAGTATGTTGCATCCTTCATGGACATGAACTGTTGTTTATCAGTTAGATTAAACGGCAGGAATAAAGATTACGTGTTCATGTAGTCCCAGGGAAGTTTCCCAGCCTTCAATGTTTGTAAAGTCCATGCAAACTGCATTATTGAGCGCAATTGATTTTGACCATGGTATAAAACAGACATATCATCCTGTACAATATGCACAACAGATGAAACAATATTATCTAATGTGTAAATTCTGAAAGAAAGGGTGTTAATGCTATTATCAATGACAAGCACTTTTTCCAAATTTGCTTGATCAATAGCCCTCAATCTAGAAGCAGCTTCAATTTGAGATAATTTCCAAACTTCGTTGTAAACAGTGTACACCCATCTTTTGGACCTGCAACCCACAGGACCTTTAACAAAATCATTCAAATCAACTTTGTCATTCAACTTTGATAAATGTTGTTTAACTGACGCCAAGGGGGAATGTTGCAGCCAAGTTTGACATAACTTTCCTACAGAATAGGTAGTAACAGAACGTGAGGATTCAAATCAGGGATCCACCCTAACATGTGTATAACCGGGGAGTAAACCCAGAAAACGATGTTGACAGGAATCTGAACTCTTCTGCCATACCAACCATCCCTAAGGATCTAAGTTGGAAATATTGAAGGATGTATTAGTAATAAATGACTGAAAAATGGTAGAATTCAAAAACAGCATGTGGTTCAGGATAAGGCATGCACGATGCAGCGCCTCGTTGCCTTGTACCTGCCAAGCTTTGGAACCCCAAACAGATTTCAGATCAATGATATCTTTCCACAGCTCGTAGCCCCCTATAGCTAATTCATCCATAAAGGATTTGGAATACAATAATTTAGTGTGGGTCAGTCTAACTTTGTAAGCTGACTCAGCAGCCATTTTAAAATAAAACGCTTCAGGTTCAGAAACACTGAAATCAGTAAAATATGTACATTTTTTCACTAGAGTTTTAGAGCTGCCTTCAATTGGTGCTGGACAATGTTCCCATTGTGTATAATTGACGAAATTTCTACATGTATTTGCTTTATGCAGGAAATGATTGCCATAGTGTTGATAGCAAAACAACTCTCCATAATTTGCCATGTCTAAATACAAATCTTGAGCATCAAAAGCAGCATAATATTTCAAATCAGAAAAAAGAGTCTCTATAGCTTGGACATCCCAATCATCAGAGCATATGTTTTGTTTCACAACATCCCCCATAGAAACACGAAGTACATTGGGGACATTTATCACCTCTGTGGGGCCATGAATTTGAAATTTAACAGCATCCCATACAATCCCATCCAACACAGGCCAGGCAGTAATATTTACAAAAGTCTGGCCCCTCTTCATGATGTGTGATGAGGAGTGGGGAGCCGAAGTTCCATCAATTAATCTAATTGTAGATCTCTCGGTTAGATAGCGTCCATTTACTAGACAAAAAAATACAACCACAAATCCAATTGACATAAACAAAAAAATTGTTATTAGCACCAGCCAAATGTAAGTCCAAGGGGGAATTAAAAAATGTTTTTTAAACCAAACAGCAAAAATAGAAATTTTTGATGGGGCATTCGATGTTGTAAAGTTAGTGTCATATGAAAAACGTGACTGGTCAACTGCACTTGATAGCACACCAGGTAACGACACATCTGTGGGATAAGTATACTCAGTATCTTCAACGGGACCACCAGCCGGTGGAGTCAATAAAGGATTAGTAACTGTATGCAAAACAGAATTTCTCAGCATTGCTGGATAAGAGACCACTGGAGTCATACTAAGAAGAATCGGCCACTCGTTGTAGTTTGTCAATGGAGATGTACCTGTTATCCTTGCGACCAGGAAGTGGAGGTAAAATGACTGTTCTTGTACTCTGCATGCCAAGCACTGTAACTGGAGCACGATAAGAGGGGCCAAACTCCTTCCTGTTCTCCAACTTCTCACGGACCAGGTCACCAACTCGAGGTAGCCATCCGACTACCGGAATCTGAAGTGCAGCATTAGTTGTGGAGGGCGGTTCAGTGACTAAATATCGAGGGACATAATATAGAATGCCCAAAATATCGACGCCAAAATATAGAAGAACAGAATATTGACTCCCTATCTACAAACAGGTAAGTACTAAAATATCGATTCCAAAATATAGAATGTTAAAATATAGTTAGCTAAAATATCGAATTTTTCAAATGTATTGAAAATAATATAAAAGTAATTAAATATTAAAAACAATTAAATAAAACATACATAATATAATATAAAAAAGCTTAAAATGTAAACATAATAAAAGTAATGTAAAAAAAGTAGAGCTTTTGTTGGATAGTGAGAGCGTAAAAATTACTATTCCCACTCCAGTGAGTGCAACAGTAGGGAAAACGTTGGCTAGCATAGTGTGGTAAATATTTCATTACCGGTACTATTTTTTATGCGGTAAAGTCTATTAAGAATAACTCAGTAAATATAAGAGGCAGAATCCGTGGTATTAGAGGTTTAAAAAGGCTTTATTCCTATACAAAGGAATACAATTCGAATTGTAGGCTTTCTATTCCATCACCACGAAAGTTCAGGAAGGAAGGGCATACATTATTGACAGATAATCGGTTTTATAGGAAAATGCATTACAGTGAAACAGATGCAAGAGGCGTAACAGCTGATAATACAGATAAACTGTGCATACGTAACTAATAGAGGCGGTCATATGGGCGTAATTTAATAAACGTCATTATACATGATGTCACAAGTGGGTGGATCCATAAAAGAATCCTGCAATGTCAGCAGAAATATTTGGCAGAGATGCGCGCGCAGCCGCATGACGTGTGATTGACGTGCAACTAGAGGGTGAAGGGGACTTGACATTTAGCTCTACATGTGGAGACAGAAGTCTGGGGGTCATGTCAACCTAATCCCAAATCATATCTAATATCCTATGTTTAAAGAACTGTGTTATCCAAAAGGAAAGGTCTCTAGGATAGAATCTATTCTATACTGACTGTTAGTGCGTGTACAAGCGTCTAAGTGTCTACATGAGATGCGAGGGGGTAGGAATATTCCATGGTAACGGGGCCTATGAATTACTTGCATGAGGACAGCGAGGCCTGGCCCTTTGCACAGTAGCTGGAGGAATGTTTACCTAAACTACTAGACAGGAATGCATCGGATGAGGAGCGGAGTAGATAATCTTGAAGGTGAAATGCAGTTTTTGGCAGGCAATATGCTGGATCAGGCACCGTTAGCCGCGCAGGGAGTAGGACAAAGTTCATGGATACAGATGCAGGCTCAGACTGGAGCTTTCAGAGGCAGAAGGCAGGAAAAGGCTTGATGACAGAATTCAGGGCCTACTCGCCTGAATCTGTAAAATGTGGAAAGTGAACCACATAAAGTCGGTGGCCTTTCATACTTAGGAATGGAATACCTGACCCATTCATGGCGAAGCTGAAAGAGGACATGTTGACGGTGGACGCACATGTATTTGCGTCTTCAAGACTGGAACTGGAGGGAACATACATGTACTTATAGCATGCACATGGAGCCGTTGGGGTCTACGATAAGGGACATAACTGATCACAAAATTCATATTTCCTCATTCCCTCCTTGTCCCCTACGGACCCTCAGGAGATATCGATCTTCATCAATCCATCGATCTGTTCATATAGCATAATTTGTTCTTCTTTCTTCTTCCGAGATCTTGAACGAAAACTTGGATGTGGGATACACGATGTGGCACACAGACCACAAATCGCTGGCCCACATTGTAGACATAAGCAGCAACTGAATAGTATGAGAAAGCCAATACCTAGGAAGGATAGGATTCTCCATCCCCAGGCTGACAACACGCCCCAGAACCAACCGGACCAAGTCCAGGTGCCTGGACTCTGGTGTATCTGGCTTATAATCTTATGAAGGCGGGTTATGGCTTTATATACTGACGGCGAATTTTCTGGTATGAAAATGCAGCAACTTGATCCGATGACCCTACAAGCTCCGCCCCTATCGGCCAGGATGACGTCAAGGACAAGACGATTTTGAAGCACAACAATCCGCATAGCAGACTGCTCTTCTGTTAAATTGCCTAAGGCGGAAATAGTCTCGTTCACTACTGCTTCAAGGGTTCTGGTTAATCTACGTATCAGCTTACTATTAGTGACTGTACCTATATAGGGAAAGAACCCTTTATTGAAATCTGTGTATTTTTCCCATGCTGTTTCAGTGTAATCGACAATTGGGAGATCTCTCTGTTGTCTATTGTGTACTAAATGGGTATTTCTATGATAATCAGGAGGAGCTAGGAAAACAGGTGGCAGAAGGAATGCTATGTAACAGGTACCATCCCAATCTAAAGGTAGACATATATATGCGGTCTGGCCACATATGAAGTAGGAATGATGGGAAGCTCTAAATGTAGACTTGCCTTGATCACTGAATTTTATTACAGTGTTGCATTTACTATGGCCCATGTGTATGGAACCATTCTTTCTTACACATAATTCCCCTTTTACTGGGAATACTGACATGACAGGCAAGATTGGTGTAGCTTCAGATTCAACGTTCAGGATCATGAGGTTAAGTGTAAAATTACCTAATCCATATACTTCATTTTCTAGATCAGTTCCTGTTCTTTTGGGAAGTCCCTCCTTGTTAGGGTAGCAGACTTTAAGCAAAACTAGGTTCAGATTTCCCCATACCCAGTTGTCTTGATAAACTGCGGAATTTGAATCTAGGGAATTAATCAAACTAAACCATGCTCCACAGGAGCCATTGTGTGTGAACGGATATGGAAAGAGGGGCAAAACTCCCTTATAGTTCTGATAGGGAGGGAGTCGACCACATATCCAACAATTTGTGGCATTGCTGGTCTGATGAGAATGATGTAACATACTAATGAATGTGTTGTTGCGCAGCGCAAATCTGTAGGACAACTCATGCGGAGGTAATTCGCTAAAAGAATGTTCTGTAGTTACATTGTAAGCACGCTTAAGAATAGGGTAATACATATGCAATAGTATGCTGAAAATAATGATCAGAAGACTTAGAAAAAACAAAATTAATAGTGTTACTGTGCAGTGACTACGAAGTGATTTACAATACGCATGCTTTTTAAGCTGTATCTGTTGATTTCTTTCTCTATTCCGGTCTAGAGGATACATGTCAGAGACAAATTCAACCGATTCACCTTGGAGAGGACTTAAACAATCAAATTGTCTGACTTGCTAGACCTCAATTTTAGTTTGTAAAGTTCTGGTTTTGACTGCTCAACCAAGGGGAGCGTTGAGTCTGTCTGTGAGGGAATACAAGGTTGAGTATTCACACTGGATGGTAGTCCATAAAATTTCTTGATATGACTCGAGTGCAACCACCCTTTGCGTCCCTCGATCTTCACGGCTGTCCTTGTAGTTAGTAGAACTAGCTTCGGCGACTTCCACCTAGGCTCCAGTTGGGTCTTCCGGTCGAAATTCCGGACCAGAACCAGGTCACCAGGAACCACGTCATGGGGCTTCCCCTCAGTATTATCGGGAAAAGCTGCGGCTACCTGTGAACGACAAGATTGTAGTGCAGACATCAAGGAAGCCAGGTAATCTGTCAGCATATTACAGTCAACATCAGTGATTTTGCGAGGTATAGGCGTCCCCCACATATTTGGTGGTCTACCGAAGATCACCTCGTACGGGGATAGCCCTGTTCGAGAATGTGCTACCATTCTCATGTAAAAGAGCGCAACTGGTAAGGCTACTATCCAATCGACACCTTTTTCTCTACATATTTTGGACAATCTAATTTTCAGGGTTTGATTATGACGTTCCACGAGACCTGCTGCCTCGGGATGTCGGACACAGTGGAATTTCCATTGGTAGCCTAACAGAAGGGAAACGTGTTTCATTAGTTCGGATGAGAACAGCTGGCCGTTATCTGAGTAGACAACACGTGGTAAACCGTACCGTGGGAAGAATTCTCGAACTAACTGTTTGGCAGTAGTCGGGGCGGTGTAATCTGAAACCGGGTAGGCTTCTGTCCAACGGGAAAGAGCACAGACAATTACGAGAACATATTTGAATCCTCGACATCGTTCCATCTGGATATAATCCATCTGGAGGACTTCAAAAGCATGATCGGGAGGTTGAAATCCACCCTGCTCTACGGGGATGCTTTTACCTGGATTAAACTGACAACATATCATACAGGTACGAACTTTTTGTTTAGCTGCTGCTCGCAAGTGTTTGTTGAACCAAATGTGTTGAATGCTGTCTAGCATAGCTTTTTCTCCTAGGTGCGCTGGACTATGTATTGTGTTAATGATGACTTGAACCATAGAGTCGGGAAGAAACCATATAGATTTTTCCTTCGTCATCCATCCTTGATCCGTTTGGATCCCTCCTAATTCAGTCCATTTCTTTATTTCTTCTGGTGTAGCATGTGTCTGTATGTCAATTACATCAAGGGCGGGATCCTTAACTGTCATGCAATGTGTTAGTGTCTGAACTATTGTCTTTGTCATGTCAGTTGTGAGAGTCTGATTCTGAGCAGTCTGTTTAGCTGTTCTGTCAGCTAGGTCATTACCCTGAGAAATGATATCGGTAACTTTTGTATGGGCTTTGCATTTCATAATCGATATTGCAGTGGGTAGATGAATCGCGTCCAATAGGGTTTGAATGAGGGGTCCGTGCTGGATGTGGGCACCGTGAGAAGTTAAATAACCTCTCTCTCGCCACAGTACGCCGAAGTCATGGACGACTCCGAATGCATAACGTGAATCTGTGTATATGTTGACTTTCTTATTTTTGGCTTGAATACAGGCTTGTGTCAGAGCGATGAGCTCTGCTGCTTGAGCTGACAAAGTGTTAATACAATTTGTTTCAATGACTTCAGTGTCTGTTGTGACTGCGTAAGCGGCCACTAACTCTCCTGTACTTGTTCTCATACATGACCCATCTACATACAATGTCAAGTCTGGATCTGACAAAGGGATATCTGTCAAGTCTTGTCTGGGTTTCGTCGTGATAGTAATGACTTCGACACAATCATGTGCCAATGGATCTGTTCCGCCCACTGGTAACAGTGTGGCAGGATTTAACGTATTACAACGTCTGATTTCTATGTGTGGCTGAAATAATGTCAGTTCGTAACCAGTGAGTCTCGCTATAGTCAAGTGTTGTGTTTGTGTGCGGTTCAAAAGAACCTCTACTGCGTGTGGTACTTGTACTGTCAATTGATGTCCTAACACTATGGCATCGCTTTGTCTGATTGCTAAAGCTGTTGCTGCCACCGATTTCAGGCACGCAGGAAGAGCCTGAGCTACTGGATCTAATGTACTAGAGAAATAAGCACATGGTTTGTGTGATCCTGCTTGTTCCTGAGTGAGTACTGACAAGGCAGTACCTTCGCGTTCTGTAACAAAGAGTGTAAACCGTTTACTGTAACATGGTGTTGCTAAAACAGGTGCTTGGCATAAAGCTTTCTTTAAGCTTTCAAAGGCGTGTGTATGTTCTTGAGTCCAAGGGAGGACAGTCGATGTGGCTGCCTCCTGTGTTGTCAACTGGATGAGTGGTTTTGCTAGAAATGCATATTGAGGGATCCACTGCCTACAGTATGAAGTGAGGCCTATAAAAGCCCGCACCTCCTTTTGTGTCTTGGGTGGTGGCATGTTAGTAATTAACTGGATGCGGTCGGATGTAAGCTGCCTTCCCTCCTTGGACAGCGAGTGCCCAAGGTAAACAACTCGCTGGACACAGAATTGCAGCTTAGAAGGGGACACCTTGTGTCCCTTGTTAGCCAAAAATTTTAAAACCGTCAGTGACGCTGTTTCACATTCAGGTTCGCTTCGGGCGGTGATCAGCAGATCATCGACATATTGAAGCAAGGCAGTGTTAACTGGCATGTGGATACTGTCAAGTTCTCGTTTCAGTGCTTGGCTATAGATGCTGGGGCTTTCTGTAAATCCTTGAGGTGCGCGTGTGAATTTAAAACTTCGTCCATTTAAACTGAACCCGAACAGATATTGACTTTCCGGATCTATTGGGACGCTAAAGAAAGCATTCTTGAGATCAATTACAGTGAAGAACGTTGCTTCTGAGTCAATAGCGGTTAATAATGAAGAGATATCTGGGACCACAGGGTATTGTGGTACAATACATTTATTCAATTCGCGCAGATCTATAACTAATCGATATACTGGTGGTGCTTTTGGATCCGTTCTTTTAAGAATCGGAATTATCGGGGAATTACATACATTGGAGCCGGTTTCGACAACCACTCCTTGTGCAATGAGCTCGTCAATGATTTGCAGCAAAGCCACAACAGCATCGGGTGGTAACTTGTATTGTCGCATTCGTGGTAGTATTACTCCTGTTTTTAGTGTGACACGATATGGTGTAATATTCATGCAACCAACATCAGTGGGGCCTTGTGCCCATAAATGTGTAGGTAAATTCTGCAGTCGGTGATCCATGTCTCTGGACACGTAGTGACCTTTGAAGTCACGTAGAAATAGTCGTACTCCTTCCGGAGAACAACATATTATAGCTCCTAGAGCTTTCAATGTTTTTATACCTAACAAGTTTTCTGGACATGATTTAGTAAGCAATAGATCTGTAGTACGTGTCAATGGACCGATCGTAAGTGGAAGAGGTTGTGTTACGTCATTTATTATAGGTTTTCCTGAGAATCCAAGGGAAATATTTTGTGAGCCTGAGAGGGGTACCCCTGGAACTTCACTGCGTCGTATAGTTGTTCTGCTTGCCCCTGTATCAAGTAAAAACTTTCTGTCTTCCCCTAATAGTTCACTATGTACATAAGGTCCCTCTTGGTCTACAGGAACCTCAATAAGGGGTAAGCCAACTTCCCTCTCTAGGCTATTTCATGTATATCGCTGATAATCGGGATAATCTGCTTGTGCATACTGATACATCTGTTGTGTTGTTGCTTGTGTTGTAGCAATAGGCTGCGCTTGTGGTGGTGCTACGGTCTGTTGTGGAGCTCCCTGTTGCGGAGCTAGTTGTTGCGGAGCTAACCTAGGTTGTGCATGCTGAGGGATTTGTTGTTGATTCTGATCCTGTCTAGGTGGACGTGGTCTCTCCTGGGTTCTACCTGTAGCAATGTTATGTTTCAGGACTGGACAATCGTGTATATAATGACCTGGTTGTTTACAATAGTTGCATGTCCCTTTCGTAGGACCTGCGGAATCACCCTTTTGATGACCATCAGCTGGGACTGACTGAGCAACAAGCATTTTCATTTTTGTATCTTTCATACGTCTTTGTTCGTGTTCTTGTTCTTCTCTAATTCTATTGTGGTGATATTGTAACATCTGTAACATCTGTGATGGGGTATTACCTTGCCAGGTACTTTCGAATTTCAATACTCTATTCTTGACTTGTAGCAGAGAATTTTCAACTAATTTTGTCACAAACAGATGTGGATATGACTCACTACTGGCTTTTATGCCACTATTTATACCAAAACATTTTTCAAATCGGGAATAGAAATCACTAGTGTCTTCATCTGGCTTTTGTTTACAGGCTGATATTGCACCCCAGTCTTCCTTTTTCGTAGTTAATAAACGTGGCAGTACCTGTACTAGTAGTCCTGCTAGTGCTGTAGTCTTTTCCCCAAGTCCTGCTCCTGCAGCTCGGGCCCTTTCTTCGTTTTCTAATGCTGTCCAATCTATCTTTTGGTCTCCCACCTCCCATTCCTTTTCTTTGAGTTTCTCATAAACACCGGCGGGTAATAGGACTTTTAATATTTTCATAATGTCGGGGTAGGTATACTCTCCCATGAGTAACATGTCCTTTATTTCACGGTGGAAACCTGCTGGGTCCTTGTCATGGCTGGGTACTACTTTCTTCATTTCTAGTAATTCCAGTTTAGTTATAGGCGTGTACACAAACACGCGTGTAAAGTTATTACCGTCACCTCTGATTGGGTGTACTTCGCGTAACGGGTTCTGTCTATCTATGTGATACATTTTTCTTCCCATGATGGGAACTGGAACGTGTTCTGGGCATACGAAAGTTAAATATTGATTTCGGAATTCTAGAATCTCTTTAATCAAATCAGTACCTGACCCTCTCCATATATTCGTGAGTAGTTCTGTCAATATGTCAGGTAAGGGTCCTGGATCGGAGTGTTGGCTTTTATATAATATAAGGAGGTGTTGAATCATGTATATACTAGCTAAACGCTGTTCGTAGGGGTCAAGATTCAGAAACGTGTGTGCAAGTACATCATCATTGTAGTCGCTGGGACTGTCAGCCCATTGTACTGCTGACCTGGCTAATTCTTGTTCGTCCATGGAATCGAGCATATGGTACCCCCTTCGATCTCGGAGTAATTTATCAGCGGCTTGGAATAGGTGTTCAGGGGATCTTGTATTTAACATAGGGGTTTGAAAATGTCTATTATGTTCTGGACGTATCGGGCGTATCGGGTCATTAAAGCCTCTAGTATTATTATGGGGTCTTCCTCTACCTACATAAGCCATTGTTTCTAATTGTTCTGATTCTTGCTCCTCCTCCTCTTCTGATTCTACTCTGTCTGTTTCTCGTCTTTCTTTATGTATTCGTTCTACTTCCTTGCGGATCTTTCGACACATGGCGATTATACACGCCTGTCTATCATGTTTCTCTTCTGATATGTTCTGACCCCATTTGACACGTTTTTGCATGGTATCATGATCTGCCCCGGGCCTGTCTTGATTCCTAATTACACAATTTATGAAAAAACGTAGTAGTTGTCTTTGGACATCCACTTTCTGGTATTCCATAGCTTCGTTAATACTTTCTGGACCTCGCCCTGTTTGGACAAAGCGATATATTTCGTCTAGGTGTTCACCCATTCCTGGTATCGTCATTAAATATAATGTAGCTCGTCTTATACGTAGTGATGATATGAGCAATTTATCCTGTCTACCTGGTACTGGGTCGTATCTACAATCCACAAGCTGTTCTTTAAACATGTCGGATGTCGCTAGTTGGGGTGTACGTTGGAGTGCTAAATCTCTAAGGGTCTGTTTATTTCGCGGCGGGGTGGCAAACATGTCTGTCGTACCTCCTGTAGCACCGTCTGAGGTGCTAGGCACGAAAGGATTCGTTGGGCGTAGGATAGAAATCGTAGATGCGGGAAAAACTGTAGAAACGGACGGACCTGTGGGAACTTGTGTAGGAGTTTGTAGTTGCGGGGATACAGGCGGATGCTCTTGGTGTTGAATACCATCGGCAAGCGGTGTGTGTGGCATGGCATTAGCATACTCGGGAGCTACGTCATCTAAATAGGAGGAAAGGAAAACGTCCTTTGCTGTTTTGGGATGTGTTTTGGGATGTGCTTTTATCGGGAGTAATGGAGGAGTTAAGTCTTTTGGTATTTCCGGGATAGCCTTAGGTAACCCTTCGGCCAAAAGAGGATACATACCATTCATAAGAGTGTTTCTTTGTCTATCTACTTGTTCTGATTTTACTCAGGTACCTTCCTCAATTAATAGATTTTCTCGGGTTTTATTTGAATTCTCTCTACCTTTCTCTTCCTGTCTGAGCGCTTTTTCTGTACGTCTGTATGATTCTTTACGCCATAATTCAATGGCATCCTTCTGTGACTGTCTGGCTTTCTTTTTCCATAATTCTTCTTCTACTCTCATGATGCTATCTGCATCCCAGGTCCCTGCTGCGGGCCATCTCTGATTTTCTGGCAAATCCTTGGTGTAGTCCACCCATAAGTCAAGATATAATACGGCATCTAGACCATGTTTATGATACATAAAATACCCTGGAGTGTCCCTAGGTGGAATGGGAACGGCTTCTTCGAGTACTCCTTTTCTAGTTTTGATCTGTCTTAATTTCGAAAAGAGCGGCATTTTTAGATCTTATTACTAGAACACACTTTATACAATAAACACAATAATGAACAGTCATTCACACCACAATGTATAGAACGTATTAAAACATTTAACATTTAACAGTTTTAACGAACAATGATAACTAATAGAAAACTAGTTACTGACATAATACTGACACTAGATAATACTTATTTATATGCAAGACATACTATATATACTGCTAAACAGTACAGATACACTGCTAAAACAGTGCAGACCGGACTTGTGTACCCAAACCCGTCTTGACCGGCACAGACTATGTGCACGTTAAATGCCTCCCCGGTAATGGTACTCACCGGGTAGCTCGGAACGGAAGGCCTCGGAACGGAACTGAAACTGGACCGGACTGGACTCGACTCGACTGGACTCGGAACTTCGGAACCTGGTGGGCCTCTGTATACCTCGGATCTTGCTCTCTCAGCTAGGCTCTGGTCGGGATACTTCGCACTTCTCACCGCCTCGTCTGGGTGTTGATCGCAGCCTCAGTCGTCCCCGCTTGGCCGGAGGGAGATACAGGAAATCCTGCAGGTACGCGTTTTTGTCCGTTCAGCTGTGGCAGGAGACCGGGCCTGCAACGCACCGCCGGCGCGTGAGATGAGAAAGTGTCCCTGTTCGGGCGCCAATTTATGTGGTAAATATTTCATTACCGGTACTATTTTTTATGCGGTAAAGTCTATTAAGAATAACTCAGTAAATATAAGAGGCAGAATCCGTGGTATTAGAGGTTTAAAAAGGCTTTATTCCTATACAAAGGAATACAATTCGAATTGTAGGCTTTCTATTCCATCACCACGAAAGTTCAGGAAGGAAGGGCATACATTATTGACAGATAATCGGTTTTATAGGAAAATGCATTACAGTGAAACAGATGCAAGAGGCGTAACAGCTGATAATACAGATAAACTGTGCATACGTAACTAATAGAGGCGGTCATATGGGCGTAATTTAATAAACGTCATTATACATGATGTCACAAGTGGGTGGATCCATAAAAGAATCCTGCAATGTCAGCAGAAATATTTGGCAGAGATGCGCGCGCAGCCGCATGACGTGTGATTGACGTGCAACTAGAGGGTGAAGGGGACTTGACATTTAGCTCTACATGTGGAGACAGAAGTCTGGGGGTCATGTCAACCTAATCCCAAATCATATCTAATATCCTATGTTTAAAGAACTGTGTTATCCAAAAGGAAAGGTCTCTAGGATAGAATCTATTCTATACTGACTGTTAGTGCGTGTACAAGCGTCTTAGTGTCTACATGAGATGCGAGGGGGTAGGAATATTCCATGGTAACGGGGCCTATGAATTACTTGCATGAGGACAGCGAGGCCTGGCCCTTTGCACAGTAGCTGGAGGAATGTTTACCTAAACTACTAGACAGGAATGCATCGGATGAGGAGCGGAGTAGATAATCTTGAAGGTGAAATACAGTTTTTGGCAGGCAATATGCTGGATCAGGCACCGTTAGCCGCGCAGGGAGTAGGACAAAGTTCATGGATACAGATGCAGGCTCAGACTGGAGCTTTCAGAGGCAGAAGGCAGGAAAAGGCTTGATGACAGAATTCAGGGCCTACTCGCCTGAATCTGTAAAATGTGGAAAGTGAACCACATAAAGTCGGTGGCCTTTCATACTTAGGAATGGAATACCTGACCCATTCATGGCGAAGCTGAAAGAGGACATGTTGACGGTGGACGCACATGTATTTGCGTCTTCAAGACTGGAACTGGAGGGAACATACATGTACTTATAGCATGCACATGGAGCCGTTGGGGTCTACGATAGGGGACATAACTGATCACAAAATTCATATTTCCTCAATAGGGGTAACAATTACTATTCCCACTCCAGTGAGTGCAACAGTAGGGAAAGCGTTGGATAGCATAAGGGTAAAAATTACTATTCCCACTCCAGTGAGTGCAACAGTAGGGAAAGTGTTGGATAGTGTAGGGGTAAAAATTACTATTCCCACTCCAGAGAGTGCAACAGTAGGGAAATCGTTGGATAGCGGGAGGGTAAAAATTACTGTTCCCACTCCAGAGAGTGCTACAGTAGGGAAAGCGTTGGATAGCGGGAATGGAAAAATTACTATTCCCACTCCAGTGAGTGCAACAGTAGGGAAAGTGTTGGATAGCGTAGGGGTAAAAATTACTATTCCCACTCAAGTGAGTGCAACAGTAGGGAAAACGTTGGATAGCGTAGGGGTAAAAATTGCTATTCCCACTCCAAAGAGTGTAACAGTAGGGAAATCGTTGGATAGCAGGAGGGTAAAAATTACTATTCCCACTCCAGTGAGTGCAACAGTAGGGAAATAGTTGGATAGCGGGAAGGGAAAAATTACTATTCCCACTCCAGTGACTCCAACAGTAGGGAAAGCATTGGATAGCGTAGGGGTAAAAATTACTATTCCCACTCCATAGAGTGCAACAGTACAGAAAGCATTGGATAGCAGGAAGAGAAAAATTACTATTCCCACTCCAATGAGTGCAACAGTAGGGAAAGCGTTGGATAGCGCAGGGCTAAAAATTACTATTCCCACTCCAGTGAGTGCAACAGTAGGGAAAACGTTGGATAGCGTAGGGGTACAAATTACTATTCCCACTCCAAAGAGTGCAACAGTAGGGAAAGGGTTGGATAGCGGGAGGATAACATTTACTATTCCCACTCCAGAGAGTGCAACAGTAGGGAAAGCGTTGGATAGCGGGAAGGGAAAAATTACTATTCCCACTCCAGGGAGTGCAACAGTATGGAAAGAGTTGGATAGCGTAGGGGTACAAATTACTATTCCCACTCCAGTGAATGCAATAGTAAGGAAAACGCTGGATAGTGTAGGGGTAAAAATTACTATTCCCACTCCAAAGAGTGTAACAGTAGGGAAATCGTTGGATAGCAGGAGGGTAAAAATTACTATTCCCACTCCAGTGAGTGCAACAGTAGGGAAAGAGTTGGATAGCGGAGGGTAAAAAATACTATTCCCACTCCTGCGAGTGCAAAAGTAGGGAAAGTAATGATTTAAATTTAAAATAGGATTACATTAATTATCAATACCAATAAAAAGTTAATTAAAAAGAATTACCAATTAATAACAATTAATTACCATTGAAAAATATTAATTATCAATTAATAAAAATTAATTACCAATTAATACAAATTAATTACCAATTAATAATTATCAATTATCAATACACATAAATAAATAAAAATGTTTACTTTATTACAATTAATTCACTTCCCACCCAATTCCCCTATAAACCCACAACCCACTCCCAATAATAAAAAATACAATTAACATTATCAATTAATCAATTAATAAAAATAATTTTGCAATTAATAAAAATTAATTAGCAATTCATACAAATTATTTGCCCATTAATACAAATTAATTACCAATTAATTAATTATCAATTATTTATCAATACACATAAATAAAAAAATAATTATTTACTTTATTAAAATTAAATTACTTCCCACACAATTCCCCTACAAACCCACAACCCGCTCCTAATAATAATAACTACAATTAACATAATTATCAATTAATCAATTAATATAAATTAATTACCAATTAATAAAAATTAATTATCAATTAATAATTATCAATCAATTAATTCTCAAAACATATAAATATAATTATTATTTAATTAACCATAATTAAATTACTTCCCACCCTATTCCCCTATAAACCCACAACCTGCTACGGAATTAAATTACGCAAAAATTAAATTACATAACATTCATTAGTTTAAATAAATTAAACATACATTACAAAAATAATACATAATTTTAACACATAAACTACCATACATAACACTAAATTTTTTTTCGATATTATGGTAATCTATATTTTAAAAGTCGATATTATGGAATTCTATATTTTTAAATTCTATATTATGGAAATCGATATTTTGTACCCCAATTTCGATATTCTGACCTATCTATATTTTGATAATTCGATATTCTGTCCACTCTATATTTTAACTTCGATATTCTGGGCAGTCAATATTTTGGAATCAATATTTAGGGTGTTCACCGTGGAGGGCAAGTGTTCCTTTGCAAGACTGTCTCTGGTCTCTTGTAGAGTCTGTAATACAGCAGAGTGATCATCTACGTCAAAGGGTGCGGCGGCCGCCGCCATGTCTAGACCATCAAGGTCCGGGACAAACATCTTTATGCCAAAGAGCATCTCGTATGGGGTCCGCCCACCCAGAGACCTTCTAGGGAGATTATTAAGTGCACGTTGAACGCTATATAAATGGGGCAACCAGTTCCTGCCAGTACCTAAAACCCTAGCTGTCAGGGATTGCTTTAAGTCACGGTTCATTCGCTCCACAACACTATTGCCCTCAGGCCGGTATGGAGACGAAAACTTGACTTGGACCCCCAATGATCTCATGGCATCCTTGTACACCTTAGAGGCGAACGCTGGACCCTGGTCTGAATGAAGGGTACCACATGCAAAAATTCCCACAAAGACACGCAAATCCCTGATGACAGTTCGAGCATCAGTACTCCGTTGTCGCCAGACCCATAGAAAACGTGTGCACGAATCCACTGCAACTAAGATGTACTTATACGCAGTATCAGAGGAGAAAGGACCGCAGTGATCTAAATAAACACACCCACGCGCAGCAGTCGAAGGTGTAATCTGCTGGCAAATGTCACAATTAAGGACAAAAGCACGAGTCTCTTTACACAATCCGCGCCACCAGTAACGTTGTTGTAAGATAGTAACAGTCGCAGAAACGCCGGCGTGGGCAGAAGCCATACCTTCTTGAGCAGCTGTTATCAAGGAAAGTCTGCTGTCTGCGTTGGGAATCAATCTGTCACTAACGTCGTTAATTCTCACATAGGGAACTTTATCAGGACTTAAATGATAAGAGTATTTAGACGGGAAACCCAGAGGGTAATTATCACCCTTCTCTGTCGCAGCAGTTGCTGCCAAGATGTCATCATCAATCTTACTTTTTGATCTTGTAACTGCTGCTACTAAATATGTTGCCACTGATGTTTTCGCTGCTTCGTCAGCTAAACTGTTTCCAACAGCGTGGACACCTACGCGCTGGTGCCCAAGAGTATGAATCACATTCACGAGCGGCAGACGTTGTTCAAGTTCTGCGACTTGAACCCAAAGCATTTTATGCTTGATTGTGCTACCTTTGGAATCACGATACTCATTTTGAGACCAAAAGAATAAATTGTCGTTGTAAGACTGAACACAGTAAAAAGAGTCACTCACTATAAGAGTAGTCACTCGAGGATCGGAAAACTCCAGTGCAAGCACCAGAGCACGAAGCTCTTCCAACTGGGCGGTACAATCACCCAAAGTCTGCATGTGCACAACATCAGATTTGAATTCACCATTCACGAAAGTACCAGCCACTATTGCGCAGGCCACCGAGAAAGCATGCTTAGAATCCGTTGCCGGTTGTGCCGAACCATCAGTATAAATGACACAATGGTAATCCTCAAGCGGGCGCAAATACAGAAGAGCTGGATAAACAAATTCATACTGCAAATACTCCTGAGTCTGCAATGAGGCATCAAAGATGTAAGTGACATCCGGAGACATCAAAGAAGTGGCCCATTGTATCCAACGCGGATGCAAAGCTTTAGAATTTGGTACAATGGCTTTCGTCACTGCCTCTAGAGCAGGATACGGTGTGACAACCAACATTCGTTTTCCCTGTGACAGTGCTCTCTCTTTCAAAATCGCCATCTGCACTGCAGTCAACATTTTTTCGACAGTGGAAAAGCGCATTTCAGCCGAAGTGCACAGGTGTGATTTGTAAGCAATAGGGACTGTGTCGTCCTCATTGAACGTTAAGTACGTGAAACCCACCGCGCCAGGCACAATTCTTATTACCAGGTTTGTGTGGTTATCACGCGTCAGTAAGAATTTGGAAGCAAGAATATTAGCCTGAAAAGATTGCAGGATAGCTGAATGTTCTGGCAGTCAGCTCGATTCGGAAAAAGTAGGTTATACCAAGGCATATAGCGGCTTGATACGCTGGGCATAATCGGGAATGTGAGTACGGCTGAAATTCAAAAAACCCAGCAAAGATTGAAGTTTTTTCAGAGTTGTTGGAGCACACAAACATGCGCACTTCTCCAGGAAGTGAGGTGCTAAACCTCCTCCTTCGTTGTTTTTTTTTTTTTTTTTTTTTTTGTCCTCATCTCACCTTTAAACCTAAGCAGATTTTACAAGCCGAGAATTAAGAAACTGGGCGCCCTTCGACTCACTGCCTTAGTCGCTGCCCCCTTGGGCTTCCCCACGCTGTTGAGGATAGGTGTAATCATTGGACCAGGATTCAGCCTTCATGGCACTAGCGATTAATCAGTTGCAAGCGACCTCCCCACACTAATAGGGGGGACCAGATGTTTCCGTCTACTTCTGTCTTGTCTTCCTGATTCAAACAAGCCATATTCAGCGCGGCTTTTACCCAGTCTTCTCTATTGGGAGGAGTCGGATCCTTCCACCTTAGGCATATCTCTCTCCTAGCCAAAATAATTAGATATAATAGTAATCCCTTTTCTAATTGGGACAGTGCTTCCTTTGTTGAGTCGTTTGAGCCAAAGAATACAAGGTTGACATCAACTTCCAGTTCTATATCAAAAATGAGAGTCAAAATATCCCCCACATTCCTCCAAAATGAACACAATTCTATACATTCAAAAAACATATGTATATCATCCGCTTTGTCATATTTACATCTGGGGCAATGTGGAGTCGGGACCGGGGCAAACCTAGCAATTCTGGCGGGGGTATAATAAAGCCTGTTCAGCACAAAAAAATGATTTTTTTTCAGCCTAGCAGGCCTTATGTATCTATAGAGTAACTTAAAGGAAGATTCATAACGTGCTTCAAAGGGGTGGACTTGAAGGAGAGGGCTCCACACCGATGCTTGGGGCGGGATCTCTCTATCCTCCGCCTCAAGCAGATTTATATACCATTGGGATATTTCTTTTTTCCTTACGTGAGGGTCCTGAAATAGATGTTCCATGTCCCAATTCCCTTTGATTTCACTCACTTCTGCCTCATACCATGATCTTAACTGAAGATATTTGAACCTCGAAAGGGTGGAGCCAATCTTGGCCTCTAGCAGCTCCCATGAGAGTACCCCCTCTGAGTCCACCAGGTCGGACCATCTCCCCAAACCCGCCTTTCTTATAGGGATAGCAAGGCCGTCCTTCAGACACTCTGGGGTCCCTGGTGAATCCCAAATTGGTGCAAAGTGGGAGTAATAGCCTATACCCAGAGTTCGCCTTATTTTGTACCAGTTTAATAAAGCAGTTTTTAAAACTTTAAGGCGTACACGTTTAAAGAATCTGGGGGCCCCAAATTTATACAGAAACCCACTTTGTCCAGAGTCCCCCTCCGCTGAAATCATTTCCTCCAATAGCCTGCCCCATCTAGATTCTACCGGGGTTGTTAATAGCATCCTTGTGCCCTTGAACTGGAATGCAATTAGATACCAATTAATATCTGGTAGGGCCAGGCCACCCTTCAGAAGCTTTCTTCTTAGTTTTTTCCACGAAAGTCTTGCACTCTTCTGCGCCCATATGAAGCTTCCTATTTTGCCCTGAATTTTACTGATACTTTTTGGTGGAAAAGTGAGGGGGATCGTATTGAAGAGGTAGGTCAATTTTGGAAGAACTGACATCTTTACTAGGTTTACTCTTCCATATATCGTCATAGGAAGGTTCTTCCACCTAGCAAAGAGATAATCTATGTCTTTTTCAATTTTGGCTATATTTAGGAGAGGTATTTTCTTCAGGTCTTTCACTATTTTTATTCCGAGATATTTAAACTCCCCACTCTCAGAACCTAAGCTATATGTAGTATTCCAACACATAATTTCTGTTTTATCCGGATTTGCTAGGTATCCTGACAATGCACCGAACTCTTGAAGCAATATCTCAATCCGGGGAATCGCTATATTGGGGTCACTGGTGTAGATAATAATATCATCGGCGTAAAGTGCAATTTTACTTTCATAATCCTGTGATACAAATGGACTTATATCTTTATCGTTCCTAATTATTTGCGCCAAAGGTTCAATATATATATTGAACAAGAGAGGGGACAAAGGACATCCCTGCCTTGTTCCTCTCCTTATTTCAAAGCTGGGGATCAGGGAACCATTTAGTAAAATTTTCGCCGATGCCCCAGCATAACAATTTTTTAAAGTCTGGATAAATATCGGGCCTATACCTGCTGTCTCTAACGCTCCCCATAGGAAGTTCCAACATACTCGATCAAAGGCCTTAGCGGCATCTAAGGCCACTACCGCCAAGGGGTCACCTCTGATCTCTGCCAAATCTATATTCCCAATCAGAATTTGGGTTTGCTCCTAGATAAATCTCCTGCCATAAAACCCTTCTGATCTATATTTATTAGATTTGGTGCCAGTTTTGCCAATCTCTCTGCTAAAATGCCGACAAAGATTTTATAGTCGGCATTCAGCAGAGAGATTGGACGATAAGAATCTGCCGCCAGAGGATTCTTTCCTGGTTTCAATATTAAAACTATTATGGCTTCTTTCCATGATCTGGGGACCACCCCGGAGGTACTATAAACTGCATTAAAGAGTGTATGGAGAATTGGGAGGAGTTCTTCTACTAACAATTTATAGACCTCATTAGGGAGAGAATCAAGACCTGCCGCTTTCTTATTTTTTGCCCTCTTAATTTGGGCTCTTATCTCCTCAATAGAGATAGGTGCTTCTAAGCGGCCTTTGGCGGCTTCTGTTAACATAGGTAAAGACCTATCCTTTAACCATGAGCTGATTGATTCAGCGGAGGGAGTAATGTCTTCACTATACAACTTTGAGAAAAGAGACCAAAGACATTCCTGCATTTCTAGTTGTGTGCTAGATTTAGTACCACTACTGTCTATAATGAGTTCATTTATATCGTTTTTTGCCCGATCTAATCTAGCTTTCCAGGCCAGTAGTGCTCCGGCTCTTTCCCCATACTCAAAATTCTCCATATTCCGTACACGCCACTGGGCCTTACATTTCTCATTTAAAAAAATCCTGAGATTCTGACGAGCGTCCTCTAGTTCTTTCTCTAACTTATCCATATCCCTAGTCCTCTCAGGGTTAATACAGTTCCTTTCTTTTTCAAGGGCAGATATTCTTAGCTCTAATGACTGTAATTCCCGGATTTTATTTTTATTCTTGATTCCAATTTGACTACCCAGCACCCCTCTCAGATTAGCTTTATATGCCTCCCAAACCTGGTCGATTGGGGCAGAATCAATATTAAAAACAAAAAATTCAGTTGTAGCCTCTTTAGCTGCCTGGATGATCCCTGGATCTGAGAGGAATACTCTACTCTATTCAGGGTCCACCTTGATTGCGGGCGTGTGTTACTCATGGAATATTGCAGAAGTAAGGGTGCGTGGTCTGAAAGATGACTCGGAAGGATGGAGATATTGAGGACCCTGTCCAGAGCCTCCTTATTTATCAGCACATAATCTATCCTGGCCGAATGACGATACTTTTTACTATAAAAGGTGAAACCCTGAACACTCCCCATCTTGGATCTCCAAACATCCACCATATTGATATTTAAAAGGAGGCTTTTCATAACCCTTCGAGATCTTGGAGTGCCGATAGTATGACTCTGATTAGACCTATCCTTAACCGGGTCCAACCGCACATTAAAGTCACCTCCGACGATCAAAGGAGGGGGTACTGAAATAAGATTATCCTGTAGTTTGACCAGAAAAGAGGGATCATCCACGTTGGGACCATAAAAGGAAGAACAAGTCAATTTTTCCCCTCCGAAGTCCAACTGGGCTATAATCCATCTTCCTGTTTGATCTGTTAAGACTGATTTTATTTCACAGGACATTCCCCTCTTAACCAAGATTGCAACCCCGCGGCAGTTCACTGATTGTTGGGAGTGGCAGAAAGATTGTATCCATGGGAGTTTGGAGAAAATACTCTTAGACTCTTCTTGGTTGAGATGAGTTTCCTGTAGTAAACAGACCTGGACTGGTAGCATCTCTAAATACTTAAAAATCAATCTTTGCCTCCTCGGACATCTTAAACCATTTATATTCCATGAAATGACTTGAATCTTACTACCTCCCTTTTCTTTTATCATTCCGGAGTTGATTCATTACTTAACAGACAGCACTTACAATTTATTCTATATAATCGGTGAATTGAGGATTTTTCCTTTTTTTCCTTTTTTTCATTTTTCCTGTTTTTCCTGCCACCCAGTGCTCCCCTCTTCCCACCACCTCCCAGGACCCTCCCCTTCCACCCTTCGTGACCCCCTACCTCCCTTACTCCCTGAGGAACCCTACCTTCCAAAAGGCAAATGCCTATTCGGGCTAATTTCCTCTCCGGGCTACCTATTTGATTAACTTAGCAGCTTGACTTAACTGAGGAACCTCACGGGCCTCACATACCTCCCTGTTTGTCCTGCTGAATTTTTGCAATTAAGGTGTCAACTTCTTGCGATGAGCGTATCATATGCATATGGTTGTTCCACATCACCCTCAGTGTAGCTGGAAACCTCAATTGGGCCTTAGCCCCCAATCCATTCAGTTCTGGGAGTCTTTTCCCCAATTCCCATTGTCTTTCCGCTGTTATATGGGAAATATCAGATCTTATAAAAAAGGAGAAGGGGGCTTGTTCTGAGAATGGCGAGGGGATGGCACCTTCTTTTAAAGCGGCGGATAGGATCAGTTCTTTCACAGAGTAAGATAAGAAGTTAACCAAAATTTTCCGGGGTTTCAACCGACCGGGATTTCTTTTAAATGGATCCCTGTGCACTCTCTGGATTTCATAACTTAAATCTATATCAGTATGGTCTTTCAAAACGGTGCGCTTCAATAGGGAGATCAAAAAGTTCTTGATATCATCTCCTTCCATTGCCTCAGGAACATTCAAAATTTTCAAGTTATTTCTCCTTGAGTGGTTTTCTAACCTCTCCAGATCGTCTTTGAGATCTTTATTCTGAATGGATATTTTTTCCAGTTTTGCTGCCGTGGCCTCCATTGTGTTCTTGATCTTTGGGATCTCCTCCTCAATTACATCTATCCTTGCGGTTGCAAGTTCCAATTTCTGGGCCAGCAACTCGCAAGATGATTGGATAGCAGCCTGATTTGCCTCAGAGATCAAAAATCTATTCGCCAAATCCGCTTGGTTAGCCTCTGAGACTGTGAACCTATTTGCCATTTCATCCTTCAATGCTAAAAGGATGTCGGCCAACGAATGCGTGCTTGTAACTGGACCGGTCTTGATATCCATATGGAGGGGTGGAGACCCTTTAGGAGACTGGGTAGTGGAACAGCCCGTATCCTCAGATTGCCCTTTTGCCTTTTCCTTATTTTGACTCTCCGTTGATGCCTCTAATAGTTCTAGATTATCCATTCCTTGCTCTCCTTCCCGACCTTTAGCTAACTGCGTTCCCTGTACCTGCTCTTCCTCATTCTGCAAATTCAAAATGGAGTATCTGTTGTCCAAGGTAATAGCAGGATGTACTTCTAAATGTGCATCTGAGTTTACTGAGTCTCCTGACGCCGATAAAGTATTTTCACTATTCATACTGTTCTGCTCAGAGTTGATAGCCTCTAATCTTTGCCCTTTCTTCTCTTTCGTGGGAAGGGGGGAAGGAAGGCTAGTAGGTGGATGTGGTATAGTGGACTCTAAGGAGGATACTTTTTTGGAGCCACTACAAATTTGTGTCTGAGGTCGGGGATTCGTTTTTGCAGAAGCTTGAGACATGACCTGGTAGTAAGATTTTAAAGAGGGGGTAGTTCTTATCTTGATACCCGCAGGCTTCTTTTCTTTTAATTTCAACTTGCCCCGTTGGGGTTTTGGAAAATAAGCGGATATCTCTGAGGCCTCTGAGGATCTTTCCTGCTTAAACTGCTTCCCTTTCCTATCCGAAATGCTTATCTCGGCCACTGGGGGGGTATCTGCTGCGTAAAAATTGAGTGAGTAATTAATTTGTTGGAGTCCAGATGTGCCGCCCTGGCCCTTAATGAATATCTGGTTAGTTTAGGGGGGGAAACACCCTCCAGCACAGGGATCCTATTCTCCATACATTCGGGGGGAAACTGAACCAATATTACCCCCTCTGTATTCCTCGACGTATGATTCTTATAGGCGATAGTATTAGCGAGTAATGGCTCACCCCTGACTGTGTTGAAAACAATCTCCCCCGTACTCAGGGGTAATCCTCCCACCAATGAGAAAATCAACCTAGGTGTTACCACAGGAGGCACAGCTCTCACTCTCTGCTAAACCTCCTCCTTCGTTGTTGAGTTCATTGCCCAAAAACAACACTGTGTACTCAGCAATGTGTGATTTCGCAAATTTAAATTTGTAACCGAAGTCCGCAAACATAACAATGATGCGGTCAACGCAACACAGATGCGGCCATAATTCGTCGTCTGTGAGATAGATATCATCAACATACGAGTACGCCTCCGGGTCAATGCTCTCTAACAGAGAGACTACACGTGCGGCAAAGACACCTGGACTGTTTTTGTAGCCCATGGCTAATCTCTTAAACTGTTTCTGTTTGCCGCCAGAAGTAAAGGCTGTCCATTGAATACTAATAGAGGACAGGTTATGGCTATAAAAGCCATTTGAGATGTCAAGTGTGGTCTTAAACTTTTTTCTCATGAGACTATCAACGAGGGCAGAACTGTGGGTATTCTCTACCGCACAGGTCCGACAATGAGAGTTCAAATGCCGGTAATCCAAAACCAGGTGGTACGACCCATAAGGTTTGGTTACAGTGAAAAGAGGATTATTCATGGGTGACGCACATGTTTCAATTACACCTTGATATTCCGATTGTTCAAGGATTTCTGCGACGTGAAATCTGGCTTCGCGGCGCATTGGGATGTTGGGGTTGTGGCTGTGGCATAGATCGTAATTGAATCTCATGGCTAGGCAACAATTTATCCCACCCAACCAGAGTACGATACAACACCGGAGCAAACACCTGTACCCACTCTTTGCAAAGTGCTGAGCTTGCTCCTTCGGCACAGTGTGCGCGAAAGACGGGAGGATTACCTCCTCCCCTCTG
This sequence comes from Triturus cristatus, assembly GCF_964204655.1. Lineage (NCBI taxonomy): Eukaryota > Metazoa > Chordata > Amphibia > Caudata > Salamandridae > Triturus > Triturus cristatus. Next base: position 440,952,770 of record NC_140579.1, on the reverse strand, counting down.
GGAGCTGCCAAAACGAAAGCTGGGGGCCAGTCCGCCTCTGCTAACAGAATGTCACATGTAGAGGTCAGATTTTCCCCAAAAATCCCTTTCATGGTGCATTGTATGTCACCTTCTATCAAAAGGACTATGTCATATAGTCTGTCAGGGGGAGCCACTCTAGTGTCAGCAGTTTCTACGGTAATAAATGTGTCAGCTGCTGTCGCCTTTAGATATGTAACTTCCGCCACGCTGTCTAGCAGCGCTAGTGCCCATGTCAGGTTCTGAAGCTGCGTTCTCACTATCTGTGGCATACCTCACTGTTAGTGCACCAACATTCTTTTTCTGAAACGGGGGTCGTTGACATGCAAACTCTTCCTGCTTGCCTTTACCGTCAGCCGGGCGGGGCTGCTAACGTCCCTGTTGGGCACCCCGACCTTTGCCACGTTCTCCTCCACCGGACTGTGAGACCGATGTTTCCTGTGAAGAACGAGGAGAACGTTGCTCAGGAACCTGAAATCTATCAGGAGACCTAATTCTAGTGTGATCGCGCAATTCATATGTGCGTTCAGTAGTCACGTGTACTGGTGACGCGGGCCGAGACCACTGTTTCCGTTGCTGCTTTCCCTGTTTCTTAGTTTTCCAATTTTGTTGAGGAAAAGCTGGACAGTCGTCTTTTGGAGGTGTAACCGTCTGAGTTTGCAGTTGTGCGATTGTTTTAGCAAAAGGCTTAAGCCCTAAACTTTTGTGGCCAATGGTCTTCTAGGCCCCCGCAATAATTTTCGGTAACTGTCGGGGTTTATTGACGTCAGCGACGAGGCGCAGTTCATTCGACACTTGAAAGTTAACCGCGTCTCCCTTGACAATAGCAAGGATGAGATCGGCAACTATGTCAAACACACCGACAAGCCTCATTCCTAACTCGACCGCCGCCTCCGGACCGTGTTGATCTTGAACACGCTTGATCACGGAGGGCAGTACAGTCATAGACGGAGTGCCGAAGCCTTTCGAGTAGACTGCTGCAAATACTTTACCCCAGTTCTCGCAATCAGTTACTTCTGGGACCAACTCTTTCTGCAAACTAATGGTAAGGATCCTGTGTTTTTCCACAGGAGTAGAATTTGGAAATACTGCTTCAAGCTGGTCAAATTTCTCAGCAAGCCAATAAGGCATATCGTCCTTATTCTGGGGGTGCTTGCCCATTACCGAATTAACCATAACGGGACTAATAGTAATCCCGGATGGGCCAGCTGGTTGCGCCGCAACTCCAGGTGCCCCCACCTGGACATTGTGAGAAACATATTGCACTAAAGCCCTATGTACCGTAATCAAGGCGGTATGGAGTTGACATAAGTCATCCAGTGGGGCTTGCAAATAATGTGGATGTGGTGTAAACCCAGCCAAGACTGGCCAAGTGGCCCCTGGAATGGACAAGGGACCCAAACGAACCGGTGTAACCGTGTGGGGGAGGCGCCATTATTTATTATTATTATTTAATATTATTATTTATTACACTTATAGAGCGCACTATCACCTTGCAGGCATCCTGGCGCTAAACAACACGAAGGCACATAATGTGGGTAAACCACCTAGGAGCAGACAACATCCTAGGTGCTGGGAAATAGCCAGGTTTTTAGTCTCTTTCTAAAAAGGAAAAAATCACTGACTAGTCTTAGTTCCAGCGGGAGCGCATACCATAATCTGGCAGCTCGCACACTGAAGGCTCTACCGCCTGATCTGACTTTCTTAATTCTAGGTACTTTCACCAGTCTGGCAGATGCAGATCGCAAGCATCTCCCTGGAATGTACCATACAAACTTTCTCTGCATGTAGACAGGCCTGATCTCGTGCAGGGCCATTGAACCAAATATGACGCTGCCAAGCCGAAATGGGAATTTCCTGTGTCCTATATGGTGTATAATTAGCTGGGACTGCCGTAGGAGTGTATGTGTGAAATGTCTTATCATCCGCATTCACCTCCGGCATAGTAACCCAAGAGTAGAACAACTCATAGGGAAACGACGCATCGGCACTCACTACAAAGATAATAGCCATCCCATCGTCAGGCACCCCAAACTGCGTCAAATGACGCCGGAGAGGTGCGCGACTATGCGCTGCAATAGCGACTTCAGCCATAAGGATACAGAGAAGAATAACAATATATTTTAAACTGTAGCACAAAAAGGGTACAATTTAAAATGAAACCTTTTTAATTGTCAAGCTTGAGAGAACCTATATATTAACTATGTAAGTAGGTTCAAACCGTCACTCCCGTCAACCGAAACAAGAGTGAGGGTGCTGTGGACAAATATTAGCACTACTAAGGCATCTCAATCATAAGACCAAAACGTTAGGTGCGACATGACGAAAAAATACAACCACAAATCCAATTGACATAAACAAAAAAATAGTTATTAGCACCAGCCAAATGTAAGTCCAAGGGGGAATTAAAAAATGTTTTTTAAACCAAACAGCAAAAATAGAAATTATTGATGGGGCATTCGATGTTGTAGAGTTGGTGTCAAATGAAAAACGTGACTGGTCAACTGCACTTGATAGCACACCAGGTAACGACACATCTGTGGGATAAGTATACTCAGTATCTTCAACGGGACCACCAGCCGGTGGAGTCAATAAAGGATTAGTAACTGTATGCATTTTCGTTGGCAATGTCAGGCCTGTTGGTATGTGCCGGAGCCAAAACAGAATTTCTCAGCATTGCTGGACAAGAGACCACTGGAGTCATACTAAGAAGAATCGGCCACTCGTTGTTGTTTTACATTGTCAATGGAGATGTACCTGTTATCCTTGCGACCAGGAAGTGGAGGTAAAATGACTGTTCTTGTACTCTGCATGCCAAGCACTGGAACTGGAGCACGATAAGAGGGGCCAAACTCCTTCCTGTTCTCCACCTTCTCACGGACCAGGTCACCAACTCGAGGTAGCCAGCCGACTACCGGAATCTGAAGTGCAGCATTAGTTGTGGAGGGCAAGTGTTCCTTTGCAAGACAGTCTCTGGTCTCTTGTAGAGTCTGTAATACAGCAGAGTGATCATCTACGTCAAAGGGTGCGGCCGCCGCCACCATGTCTAGACCATCAAGGTCCGGGACAAACATCTTTATGCCAAAGAGCATCTCGTATGGGGTCCGCCCACCCAGAGACTTTCTAGGGAGATTATTAAGTGCACGTTGAACGCTATATAAATGGGGCAACCAGTTCCTGCCAGTACCTAAAACCCTAGCTGTCAGGCATTGCTTTAAGTCACGGTTTATTCGCTCCACAACACTATTGCCCTCAGGCCGGTATGGAGACGAAAATTTTACTTGGACCTCCAATGATCTCATGGCATCCTTGTACACCTTAGAGGCGAATGCTGGACTCTGGTCTGAATGAAGGGTACCACATGCAAAAATTCCCACAAACACACGCAAATCCCTGATGACAGTTCGAGCATGAGCACTCCGTTGTGGCCAGACCCATAGAAAACCTGTGCACGAATCCACTGCAACTAAGATGTACTCACACGCAGTATCAGAGGAGAAAGGACCGCAGTGATCTAAATAAACACACCCAAGTGGTTTATTAGATATATACAACTGTGTTTGTGGTGGACGCGCAGCAGTCAAAGGTTTAATCTGCTGGCAAATGTCACAATTAAGGACAAAAGCACAAGTCTGTTTATACAATCCGCCAGCCACGGCCCGTGGATGGAGTTCCGTGGGGCGGTAAGGCGGGGCGGGGGAGGGGCAGGGTGGGGGGTTCTAAAAACCGGAAGATGGATAATTGCAGGTAAGTAAACATTTAAATAAATAAAACAAATTTCGTAGCGCACGCTGCATCGCAAAATGCGATGCAGCGCGCGCTACGAAATTCGTTTTATTTATTTAATTGTTTACTTACCTGTAATTATCCATATTACGGTTTTTAGAACCCCCCACCCTGCCCCTCCCCCGCCCCGCCTTACCGCCCCACGGAACTCCCTCCACGGGCCGCGGCTGCAATCTGCGCCACCAGTAACGTTGTTGTAAGATAGTAACAGTCACAGAAACGCCGGCGTGGGCAGAAGCCATACCTTCTTGAGCAGCTGTTATCAAGGAAAGTCTGCAGTCCGCGTTGGGAATCAATCTGTCACCAACGTCGTTAATTCTCACATAGGGAACTTTATCAGGACTTAAATGATAAGAGTATGTAGAAGGGAAACCCAGAGGGTAATTATCACCCTTCTCTGTCGCAGCAGTTGCTGCCAAGATGTCATCATCAATCTTACTTTTTGATCTTGTAACTGCTGCTACTAAATATGTTGTCACTAATGTTTTCACTGCTTCGCCAGCTAAACTGTTTCCAACAGCGTGGACACCTACGCGCTGGTGCCCAAGAGTATGAATCACATTCACGAGCGGCAGACGTTGTTCAAGTTCTGCGACATGAACCCAAAGCATTTTATGCTTGATTGTGCTACCTTTGGAATCACGATACTCATTTTGAGACCAAAAGAATAAATTGTCGTTGTAAGACTGAACACAGTAAAAAGAGTCACTCACTATAAGAGTAGTCACTCGAGGATCGGAAAACTCCAGTGCAAGCACCAGAGCACGAAGCTCTGCCAACTGGGCGGTACAATCACCCAAAGTCTGCATGTGCACAACATCAGATTTGAATTCACCATTCACGAAAGTACCAGCCACTATTGCGCAGGCCACCGAGAAAGCATGCTTAGAATCCGTTGCCGGTTGCGCCGAACCATCAGTATAAATGACACAATGGTAATCCTCAAGCGGGCGCAAATACAGAAGAGCTGGATGAACAAATTCATACTGCAAATACTCCTGAGTCTGCAATGAGGCATCAAAGATGTAAGTGACATCCGGAGACATCAAAGAAGTGGCCCATTGTATCCAACGCGGATGCAAAGCTTTAGAATTTGGTACAATGGCTTTCGTCACTGCCTCTAGAGCAGGATACGGTGTGACAACCAACATTCGTTTTCCCTGTGACAGTGTTCTCTCTTTCAAAATCGCCATCTGCACTGCAGTCAACATTTTTTCGACAGTGGAAAAGCGCATTTCAGCCGAAGTGCACAGGTGTGATTTGTAAGGAATAGGGACTGTGTCGCCCTTATGAACGTTAAGTACGTGAAACCCACTGCGCCAGGCACAATTCCTATTACCAGGTTTGTGTGGTTATCACGCGTCAGTAAGAATTTTGAAGGAAGAAGATCAGCCTGCAAAGATTGCAGGATAGCTGAATGTTCTGGCAGCCAGCTCGATTCGGAAAAAGTAGGTTATACCAAGGCATATAGCGGCTTGATACGCTGAGCATAATCGGGAATGTAAGTACGGCTGAAATTCAAAAAACCCAGCAAAGATTGTAGTTTTTTCAGAGTTGTTGGAGCACGCAAACATGCGCACTTCTCCAGGAAGTGAGGTGCTAAACCTCCTCCTTCGTTGTTGAGTTCATTGCCCAAAAACAACACTGTGTACTCACCAATGTGTGATTTCGCAAATTTAAATTTGTAACCGAAGTCCGCAAACATAACAATGATGCGGTCAACGCAACACAGATGCGGCCATAATTCGTCGTCTGTGAGATAGATATTATCAACATACGAGTACGCCTCCGGGTCAATGCTCTCTAACAGAGAGACTACACGTGCGGCAAAGACACCTGGACTGTTTTTGTAGCCCATGGCTAATCTCTTAAACTGTTTCTGTTTGCCGCCAGAAGTAAAGGCTGTCCATTGAATACTAATAGAGGACAGGTTATGGCTATAAAAGCCATTTGAGATGTCAGGTGTGGTCTTAAACCTTTTTCTCACGAGACTATCAACGAGGGCAGAACTGTGGGTATTCTGTACCGCACAGGTCCGACAATGAGAGTTCAAATGCCGGTAATCCAAAACTAGGCGGTACGCCCCATCAGGTTTGGTTACAGTGAAAAGAGGATTATTCATGGGTGACGCACATGTTTCAATTACACCTTGATATTCCGATTGTTCAAGGATTTCTGCGACGTGAAATCTGGCTTCGCGGCACATGGGATGTTGGGGTTGTGGCTGTGGCATAGATCGTAATGGAATATCATGGCTAGGCGACAATTTATCCCACCCAACCTGAGTACGATACAACGCCGGAGCAAGCACCTGTACCCACTCTTCTGCAAAGTGCTGAGCTTGCTCCTTCGGCACAGTGTGCACGAAAGACGGGAGGATTACCTCCTCCCCTCTGGGAGCTGCCAAAACGAAAGCTGGGGGCCAGTCCGCCTCTGTTAACAGAATGTCACATGTAGAGGTCAGATTTTCCCCAAAAATCCCTTTTATGGTACGTTGTAGGTCACCTTCTATCAAAAGGACTATGTCATATAGTCTGTCAGGGGGAGACACTCTAGTGTCAGCAGTTTCTACGGTAATAAATGTGTCAGTTGCTGTCGCCTTTAGATATGGACGCAGTGCTTGCCGCACTATTGTAACTTCCGCCGCTTTGTCTAGAAGCGCTAGTGTCCATGTCAGGTTCTGGAGCTGCGTTCTCACTATCTGTGGCATACCTCGCTGTTAGTGCAACAACATTCTTTTTCTGAAACGGGGGTCGTTGACATGCAAACTCTTCCTGCTTGCCTTTACCGTCAGCCAGGCGGGGCTGCTAACGTCTTTATTGGGCACCCCGACCTTTTCCACGTTCTCCTCCACCGGACTGTGAGACCGATGTTTCCTGTGAAGAACGAGGAGAACGTTGTTCAGGAACCTGAAATCTATCAGGAGACCTAATTCTAGTGTGATCGCGCAATTCATATGTGCATTCAGTAGTCACGTGTACTGGTGACGTGGGCCGAGACCACTCTTTCTGTTGCTGCTTTCCCTGTTTCTTAGTTTTCAATTTTGTTTAGGAAAAGCTGGACGGTCGTATTTTGGAGGCGTAACCGTCTGAATTTGCGGTTGCGCGATTGTTTTAGCAAAAGGCTTAAGCCCTAAACTATTGCGGCCAATGGTCTTATAGGCCCCCGCAATAATTTTCGGTAACTGTCGGGGTTTATCGACGTCAGCGACGAGGCGCAGTTCATTCGACACTTGAAAGTTAACCGCGTCTCCCTTGACAATAGCAAGGATGAGATCGGCAACTACGTCGAACACACCGACAAGCCTCATTCCTAACTCGACCGCCGCCTCCGGACCGTGTTGATCTTGAACACGCTTGATCACGGAGGGCAGTACAGTCATAGACGGAGTGCCGAAGCATTTCGAGTAGACTGTTGCAAATACTTTACCCCAGTTCTCGCAATCAGTTACTTCTGAGACCAACTCTTTCTGCAAACTAATGGTAAGGATCCTGTGTTTTTCCACAATAGTAGAATTTGGAAATACTGCTTCAAGCTGGTCAAATTTCTCAGCAAGCCAATAAGGCATATCGTCCTTATTTTGGGGGCGCTTGCCCATTACCGAATTAACCATAACGGGACTAATAGTAATCCCGGATGGGCCAGCTGGTTGCGCCGCAACTCCAGGTGCCCCCACCTGGACATTGTGAGAAACGTATTGCACCAAAGCCCTATGTACCGTAATCAAGGCGGTATGGAGTTGACATAAGTCATCCAGTGGGGCTTGCAAATAACGTGGATGTGGTGTAAACCCAGCCAAGACTGGCCAAGTGGCCCCTGGAATGGACAAGGGACCCAAACGAACCGGTGTAACCATGTGGGGGAGGGCGCCATTATTTATTATCATTATTTATTATTATTATTTATTACACTTATAGAGCGCACTATCACCTTGCAGGCATCCTGGCGCTAAACAACACGAAGGCACATAATGTGGGAAAACCACCTAGGAGCAGACAACATCTTAGGTGCTGGGAAATAGCCAGGTTTTTAGTCTCTTCCTAAAAAGGAAAAGATCACTGACTAGTCTTAGTTCCAGCGGGAGCGCATACCATAATCTGGCAGCTCGCACACTGAAGGCTCTACCGCCTGATCTGACTTTCTTAATTCTAGGTACTTTCACCAGTCTGGCAGATGCAGATCGCAAGCATCTCCCTGGAATGTACCATACAAACTTTCTCTGCATGGAGACAGGCCCGATCTCGTACAGGGCCATTGAATCAAATACGATGCTGCCAAGCCGAAATGGGAATTTCCTGTGTCCTATATGGCGTATAATTAGCTGGGACTGCCGTAGGAGTGTATGTGTGAAATGTCTTATCATCCGCATTCACCTCCGGCATAGTAACCCAAGAGTAGAACAACTCATAGGGAAACGACGCATCGGCACTCACTACAAAGATAATAGCCATCCCATCGTCAGGCACCCCAAACTGCGTCAAATGACGCCGGAGAGGTGCGCGACTATGCGCTGCAATAGCGACTTCAGCCATAAGGATACAGAGAAGAATAACAATCTATTTTAAACTGTAGCACAAAAAGGGTACAATTTAAAATGAAACCTTTTTAATTGTCAAGCTTGAGAGAACCTATATGTTAACTATGTAAGTAGGTTCAAACCGTCACTCCCGTCAACCGAAACAAGAGTGAGGGTGTTGTGGGCAAATATAAGCACTACTAAGGCGTCTCAATCATAAGACCAAAACGTTAGGTGCGCCATGTTGCGGGGATTCTCCTCATGCACAGAACTATGCACAGGAAACCAGGACCTCAGTGAATTGTGGTGTACCCAAAAACTCACCTCAGTGCCCAGAACCCCTATCCGACTAGCATCACTGTCTCATTCATTCTACATATCATTTCGAAGCTACCAATGATTAGACAACCCAGAACAAGCGACTTAGAGTACTCTCAGGAATGGTGGGAAGCAGAAACACCTTTTCGTTATTATTCTCATTTCAGTCCACAACAAGAGTAATCAGAGACACGGAAAAGTTTAAAATGTTTATTTTTAACTACGTGCTCTAAGGTGCAGTACTTTGGCTAATATAAGCAGGCAAATGATTAGAAATAAAACCATCAGCATTGTTACAATACCATAGAAAATTAAGGGAGAAATCATAATAAAAATGATGTGGAAAGCAAGTCCTATAATACGTTGTGAACCACCCTCCCTTGGCTAGTAAACTAGTTTTATAAACTAATAGAAGGTCTCTAGGTTTGAATGGGGAACCCCATACCTCAAATATCAGCTTAGGTGAATCACATCACAGGATCAGCTCTGCTCTCTGTGTCTGGAAAGGTTTTCTCCAAGTGTCTGAATCATGCATGCAAATGCAATATTAAAGGAACCCGAGTTTCAGATATTTGCAGCTGTGTGCATGTTGTGTCTAGAGCGTGGGCCGATCAGCCTGAATTCAACAGCATACATTGTTATTTGACCTTGACGGCTTCTGCGCACAGTGTTCAGACTAAGGTCGCGGTGCACGTCTAGGGATGTGAACAACAGACCGTTCTCATGTGAAGAAAAAGCACGCAAGCAGTTTAAGCGCTTATGCTAACATAGCAATGTGCGCACATAAAACCCCGTCTCCACTACAAGGGCTCTATTAGATTTCTACCGGGTATACCAGTGCTGCCATGTCTCTTCCTCTAGAAGGGTGGGATCATACTCCCACACCAGTTACTGGTATGGGGGTATGATTCCAAGGTGTTTGACACCAAACACAAGGTGTTTCTGTGCAGCTAGTCCAAAGTTAGCATTTACCGTTTGGTTATAATGCACTTAAGAGTATATGGTCAGGCTGCACCACTGACAACCCCGGAGAAGAGATTCTGAAGGCTGCAGAGGGGCTCAGCTTATGCCTGGGCACCCTTTCACATATAACCAAGCACTCTGCCTTCAGGATTGTTAAGGCCTGCCATAGGAGTGACTGATAGGTTTGTATGTGCATTGATAGGTGAGGTATAGTGAACCTATACCTCAGTAAGGGGTGCATGCACCACCTTACCCAGGCTGCAGTAGCAGACCTGTGGTGTCATTTTGGGTGGCTTTCCAGGGTGGCATAATACATGCTTCAGCACCTGGTAGGCCTCTGGGATACCCTGCCCTGGGTACATAGTATATCATATCGCCACCCCGAGACGCACCCACGGACCCTTCTCCTGCCTTGCCTGCCGATTCTCCTGCCTCCGAGCCTGCACCGCACCAGCCAAACCGAGCCCCAGCAACAACCATCTGAAGTGCATCCTGCTCAACACCCACTCCATCCACCGACACGCCGTCGAACTCTGGAACCTCCTCGACTCGACATCACCAGACATCGCCTTCCTGACGGAAACCTGGACGAACGCCTCCTCAGCGCCCGACATCGCCATAGCCATCCCGGACGGATACAAGATCACCAGGAGGGACCGCGTCAACCAGACGGGTGGAGGCATCGCCATCGCCCACAAGAACACCATCCGCATCACGACCAACTCAGATGACACCCTCACCTCCGCTGAACACCTCCACTTCCAGATACACTCCGACCCCAAGACCACGCTCAGAGGCACCCTCGTCTACAGACCACCGGGACCACGCACACAATTCAGCGAAGTCATCACAGATTTAGTCAGCCCACACGCCATCAACTCCACCGACTACATCCTCCTAGGGGATCTCAACTTCCACCTGGAGAACAACAAGGACCGCAACACCGTCGCCCTGCTGGACAACCTTGCCAACCTCGGACTCAAGCAACTGGTAACCACCCCCACCCACTACGCCGGCCACACGCTTGACCCAGTCTTCTCATCCAGCAAGCACGTCGCCTTCAGCCACGCCACCAAACTCCAGTGGACCGACCACAGCTGCGTCCACTTCAGCTTCAGAAAATCGACGACCCACCACCACCCGCAACAAGCCCCTCGAAGGAACTGGAACAAGATCACAAACGACCAACTCACCACCTTCCTCAGCCAGAACCCCCCCACCAGCTCAATGGACCCCAACGAAGCCGCCAACAACCTCACTCAGTGGATCACCAACTGCGCTGACGCCCTTGCACCACTGAAGAACCCCACCAAGCAGACGCGGCAGCAAGAAAACCCCCTGGTTCACCGACGAACTCATCACCTCCAAGAAGAACTGCCGCTCCCTGGAGAATACCTGGCGCACCAACCAGACCACAGACAACATGACTGCCCTCAAGCACGCCACCCGCAAACACCACCAACTGATCCGCGCCATGAAGAAGACAGCCTTCAAGGAACGATTGGACAACAACACCCACAACAGCTAAGAACTCTTCACCATCGTCAAAGAACTCTCCAACCCCGACGCCGGAAACAACAACATCACTCCCTCGCAAGACCTCTGCGACTCTCTCGCCGCCTTCTTCCACGACAAGATCGCCAACATACACAACAGCTTCGGCCCTCCTACCACGACCCCCACCACCGAACCGACGCCCCCCACCGCCACCCTCCGCACCTGGACCCCGGTCAGCACCGAAGACACAACACGCACGATGAACACCATCCACTCCGGATCCCCCACGGACCCCTGTCCACACCACATCTTCAACTCGGCCGAATACATCATCGCACCCCACCTCCGCGACATCATCAACGCCTCCTTCAACACCGCCACCTTCCCGGATTGCTGGAAACACGCCGAGATCAGTGCCCTGCTGAAGAAACCTACAGCTGACCCCACCGACCTCAAGAACTTCCGCCCCATCTCGCTCCTCCCGTTCCCTGCCAAAGTCATCGAGAAGACCGTCAACAGACAGCTAGCCGCCTTCCTTGAGACCAACGGCTCCCTCGCCACTCGCAGTCCGGCTTCCGAGCCAACCACAGCACGGAGACCGCCCTCATCGCAGCCACAGACGACATCAGATCCCTACTGGACAACGGGGAAACAGCGGCCCTCATCCTCCTGGACCTCTCCGCAGCATTCGACACTGTCTGCCACCGCACCCTGGTACAACGCCTGAACAACGCCGGAATCCAGGAGAAGGCCCTTGAGTGGATCACCTCATTCCTCGCCGGAAGAAGCCAGAGAGTCCGCCTCCCCCCATTCCGGTCAGCGGCCACGGAAGTAATCTGCGGCGTTCCACAGGGGTCATCGCTCAGCCCCACCCTCTTCAACGTCTACATGAGCCCCCTCGCAGCCATCACACGCCAACACGACCTCAAGATCATCACCTATGCCGACGACACCCAGCTCATCCTCTCCCTCACCAACGACCCGGACACCGCCAGAGCCAGCCTACACGAAGGGATGAAAGACGTCGCCGAATGGATGCAGAACAGCCGCCTGAAACTGAACTCAGACAAGACGAAGGTTCTCATCCTGGGGTCATCACCCTCCGCCTGGGACGACTCCTGGTGGCCCCCTGCCCTGGGCGCCACCCCCAAGCCAACGGACCACGCACGCAACCTGGGCTTCATCCTGGACTCCTCCCTCTCAATGTCCAGACAAGTCAATGCCATCTCGTCTTCGTGCTTCAACACCCTGCGCATGCTTCGAAAGATCTTCCGATGGATCCCCACCGAGACCAAGAAGACGGTCACCCAAGCCCTCGTCACCAGCCGGCTGGACTACGGGAATGCCCTCTATGCCGGCACCACCACCAAACTCCAGAAGAAGCTCCAACTGCTCCAGAACACCTCAGCTCGACTCGTCCTGGACATCCCCCATCACAGCCACATCTCCGGACATCTGAGAGACCTTCACTGGCTCCCTGTCAACAAAAGGATCATGTTCAGACTCCTCACCCACGCACACAAGGCCCTCCACGACCTGGGCCCCAAGCTCCTCAACAACCGCCTGACCTTCCACCAGCCCACCCGCCAGCTCCGCTCCGCCAGCCTCGCCCTCGTCCCACGCATCCACAGAGCCACCGCCGGAGGAAGATCCTTCTCCTACCTGGCGGCCAAGACATGGAACTCCCTCCCCATCCACCTCCGGACAACCCAGGACCATCTCGCCTTCAGGAAGCAACTCAAGACTTGGCTGTTCGAGCAGTAACTTTCCCCCCCCCCCCCCCCCCAGCGCCTTGAGACCCTCCGGGTGAGTAGTGCGCTATACAAATGCCATTGATTGATTGATTGATTGATACTAGGGACTCACAAGGGTACCTCAGGATCCAATCTGTGGTGTACCTAAAGTACATGCAATCAATTTAGAGAGTAAGCAGCTAGGCTGGGGCCCTGAATAGCAGGGTCCCAGCCAGACTAAAGTCGAAAAACAGTGAAACACCAGCAAAAAGTGGGGGTAAACATGTGAAGCAGATCCTACTCTCCTACACAACCTGCCCCCCCAAACGCAGGGACATTAAACTAACCTTGACCAGTTGAGTCTTCATATTCTAAGTGGAAATATCTGGAGAGTCCATCTGCATTGGCATGGTTACTCCCAGGTCTATGTTCCACTGTATAGTCCATCCCCTGTAGGGAAATGGATCACCTGAGCAGATTGGGATTTTCACCCTTCATCTATTTCAGCCATAAGAGGGGTTTATGGTCTGTCTGAACAATGAAGTGAGTACCAAACAAGTATGGCCTCAACTTCTTCAGAGCCCAAACCACAGCAAAGGCCTCCCTCTCAATGGCTGACCAACGTTTCTCTCTGGGGGTCAACCTTCTGCTTATGAAAGCTACTGGTTGATCCTGAACTTAATCATTCAACTGTGACAGTACAGCCCCTACCCCCAACTCAGATGCATCTGTCTGGAAAATGAAATTTTTGGTGTAGTCAGGACTTTGCAGAATGGGAGCAGTGCACATGGCCTGCTTCAGGTCATCAAATGCCTTTTGACAGCGAGCTGTCCACTGAACCTTTTTGGGCATTTTCTTAGAGGTTAAGTCATTCAGGGGTGTCACTATTGATTCATACCCCTTGACAAACCTTCTATAGTACCCAGTCAGGTCTAAGAATGCTCTCACCTGAGTCTGGGTAGTGGGAGCAACCCAGTCCATTATGGTCTGGATTTTGCTCTGCAATGGTTGAACCTGGCCTCCACCTACAAGGTGGCCCAGGTACACAACCTGACTCTGCCCTATCTGGCACTTAGTAGCCTTGATAGTTAGGCCTGATTTTTGCAGGGCCTCCAAAACATTCCTCAGGTGGACCAGGTGGAGCTAATGACAGCAATATCATCTAGATATGCTGCACTATAGTCTTCCAGGCCTGTAAGGACTTGATTCACCAACCTTTGGAAAGTGGCAGGTGCATTCTTCAAACCAAAGGGCATTACCACAAATTGATAGTGCCCACAAGGGGTAGAAAATGCTGTCTTTGGCTTTGCATCATCAGCTAGTCTGATCTGCCAGTAGCCAGCTGTCAGGTCAAATGTGCTTAGAAACTTGGCTGAGGCCAAAGTATCTATCAGCGCATCTGCCCAGGGGATGGGATGGGCATCAGTCCTAGTGACTGCATTGAGACCCCTATAGTCTACACAAAACATAATTTCCCTCTTGCCATCTTTGGTGTGAGGTTTAGGTACCAGGACTGCTGGACTAGCCCAAGGGCTATCTGAGGGTTCAATGACTCCCAAATCCAACATCTTTTGGACGTCTGTCCTTATACAGTCCCTGACATGATCAGGTTGCCTGTAGATCTTATTCGTCACAGGCATACTGTCCCCAGTGTACACTTCATGGGTGCACCAGGTGGTCTGACTTGGAGTCAGAGAAAACATATGTCTGTACTGACCGAGAAGCTTTCTGCAGTCAGTTTGTTGCTGGGCAGTGAGGCTGTCTACCAAAACTACAAAATCAACTGACCCATCATCAGGGTTCTGAGAAAGCAGGTCAGGGAGTGGGTCACTCTCTCCCTCCTGTCCTTCATCAGTAGCCATGAGCAAGCCCATGTCTGCCCTGTCAACATATGGTTTAAGTCTGTTGACATGAAGTACCCTGTGGGGACTCCTAGGGGTTCCAAGGTCTACCAAGTAGGTGACCTCCCCTTTCTGTTCAACAATTGTATGGGGGCCACTCCATTTGTCCTGGAGGGTTGCTGGGGCCACAGGCTCCAACACCCACACTTTCTGTCATGGCTGGTAAACAGTCAGTACAGCCTTTTGGTCATGCCAGGCTTTTTGTAATTCCTGGCTAGCCTCAAGGTTTTTAGTAGCCTTTTTCATGTACTGAGCCATCCTGGAGCGGAGACCAAGTACAGAGTGCTCTATGTCCTGTTTAGGGGGTTTGAGAGGTAACTCCCATCCCTCTTCCACTAGACACAAAGGACCCCTAACAGGATGGCCAAACAAAAGTTCAAAAGGGCTGTAACGCACCCCCTTTTGTGGCACCTCCCTGTAGGCAAACAAAAGGCAGGGCAAAAGGATGTCCCATCTGTGCCTAAGCATTTCTGGGAGGCCTTTGATCATGCCCGTTAAGGTTTTGTTGAAGCTTTCAACTAAACCATTGCATTGTGGGTGATAGGGTGTGGTGAACTTGTAGTTCACTCCACACTCCTTCCACATAGCAGTTAAGTAACTAGACATGAAGTTTGTACCCCTGTCAGATACTACCTCCTTAGGAAAGCCCACTCTTAAGAATACACCTAAGAGAGCTCTTGCCACCACAGGTGCTGTAGTGGTCCTAAGTGGAATGGCTTCTAGGAACCTGGTGGCATGGTCCACCACCACCAGTATTAACCTGTGCCAGATGCTGTCTGAGGATCCATGGGACCAACAATGTCAATCCCAACCCTCTCAAAGGGAAACCCCACCACAAGTAGTGGTATCGGGGGGGGGGGGCTTTGTGGTTCCACCAGCCTTGCCACTGGCTTGGCAGGTCACAGAGAAGCGACAAAACTCCTTAGTGTCTTCAGACATGTGGGGCCAGTGAAAGTGAGGGACAATTCTGTCCCAAGTCTTGCTCTGGCCCAGGTGTCCTGCTAGGGGAATATCATGGGCTAGTGTCAATAGGAAGCCCCTAAACTTCAGAGGTATAACCAACCTCCTGGATGCACCAGGCTTGGGGTCTCTACTCTCTGAGTAAAGAAGTCCATCATCCCAATAAACTTTATGGGTGCCACTAGCATTCCCAACAGCCTTATCAGCAGCCTGCTTTCTGAGAGGTTCAAGAGAGGGGCAGGTGTTCTGCTCCTGGCTCAGATCAGACCTGGAAAGGCCCCATGTCCCCAAGAACTCAACCTGGTCAGGTGCAAGCTCCTCTGGGACAGTTCCGTCTTCAGGCTCAAGATCATCTCACTGAGGAGACTGATCTGCATTCTGAGTCAGGTGGGAAGGCACTGCCTTAACCCTAATGCTCCTCCTCTTGGGAGGCACCTGGTCCATTATTCCAGAATCCAGGGCCTGTTCAGTGTTAGACATTTTGGCCTATGACCTAGTCACAGCAAAGACAAGAGCAGGGATCCCTAATATTTCTGCATGTGTCCTGAACTCCACTACAGCCCAAGCTGAAGTCTCTAGATCATTGCCAAGCAAGCACTGTACTGGTAGGTCTGCACTTACAACAACCTTGTTAAGGTCAGTTACCCCTCCCCGGAGAAGTTAACAATTGCCAGAGAATGGTCTGTTCTGACATTGCTAGCATTGGTCACTTGGTACATTTCACCAAGTATAATCTGCCCAGGATCCACAAGATCTTTTGTCACCGTTGTGACACTTGCTCCTGTGTCCCTGAATGCCAAAGCCTCTTTTCCATTTATTAAAGGCTGTTGTCTGTATTTGCCCAGATTACTGGGACTCACAAAGGGGGACATATCCATGCCCCCATCACAGACTAGAACAGCCTGAGTTGGAACTCTGACTAGGCCAGAGACCATCTCAGAACACAGGGTCAACCCTACTACACCCTTATTCTGAACATTACCACCACCAATTGTAGCTGTACTAGGGGGAACAGCTGCCTTAGGGGCAATGGTGGCTGGAGTAGATTCTTTGGACTTGGTGCAGTCACTTGTCCAGTCAGTTTTCTGCTTACAGATTTTGCACCATGGTTTCTTTTGGCCTTTTCCCTTGTTAGACTGTGAATCCCCACCTGAAGAAGATTTTTCGGGCCCTTGTGAAGACTTCTGGTCTTTACCCTTCTCCCCACCCTTGTCAGAGTTCTTAGAATCTTGCTTCTTTGGGTCACCACCTTGGTTTTGTACCTTCTGCCTCACTCACCCTGGTTCTGACCCACTTGTCTGACTTCTTTCCCAATTCTTGGGGAGAGGTCAGAACTGAGTCCACCAGGTAATGGTGCAACAGCTGATTTTGACAGTTATTAAGGATCTGCTCCCTCATAATTAAATTGTACAATCCTTGAAAGTCATGCACTTTGCTGCCAAGTAACCAACCCTCCAGAGCCTTAGTAGCACAATCTACAAAGTCTACCCAGTCTTGATTCTGTGCCTTTTGGGTATCCCTGAACTTTAACCTGTATTACTCAGTGGTTAGGCCAAACCCTTCAATTAAGGCACTCTTCAGACTGCTATAATCATCTGCCTCCTCCTCTCTAACAGTGAGGAGCTTATCTCTACCTTTATCTGCAAAGGAGAGCCATAAGATTGCTGTCCACTGCTCCTGGGGGACCCTTTGAACTTTACAGGCCCTTTCCAGCACAGTTATCCATTTGTGGATGTCATCCCACTCTGGTAGGGAGGGACAATCTTATTCAGGTTTCTATGGTCATGAGACCTCTCCCTATCTCTAGGGATGTTGCTGCCACCATGGGACTCTAGTCCCAACTTTTTTCTAGCTCTGTAGAGCTCTAGGGCCTCCTTATCTAGGGCTACCTGATTTCTTCTGATTTCAAGCTGAGCTTCCTCATACTTGAGCAGTCTCTCCCTCCTCTCCTGAGAGGTTTCCCTCCTATGAGAGGATATAGAGGTCCCTATAGAGGAGTAAGAATGGTTGGACTCTACTGAGGGAGATCTAGACCTTCTAGGTCCACCACCAACTCTTCCGGAGGGACAAAGAGGGGGCCATTGTGGCCCTCCCCCTCATCTTCCAGGGGAGCTGAATTTCCCAGGTCACGATCATTGTCATCTTCCTGGTCAGCATTAGAGGTCAGGTCATGGGGAATTTCACCCCTAGGCCTTTCCTCATTAGCTGCACCACCCACTCTGCCTGCCCCTTCAGACCCTATAGGTCTTCTGAGATCATCCAGATTAAGTACCTCTATGAGATGCTGGGTGGTTGGACTTTTGCCTGTCTTCAGTTTCCTAGCTGTGCATAATGCTCTCAGTTCCAAGAATGGGAGGTTATCATACTTGGAAACTAGAAGCCCATTGGCTTTTGACAGTGACCCACTGGTTCCTGGCCTTGAAGACATTACTAGTGAGGTGTGGTGCATTGCACTTCCTACTCTAGTGTGGCCTACTAAACTCTCTTGAGTTGTAGAAAGGGTGCTAGTCCTTAACACACAACTCTAAGTTTAGTAGAACTTACAATATTCTAAAGCTTGTATTTAGGATACCTTTAGTGGTTTTCAGTTAGTCACTCAATTGAGATTATCTGGTAAAACAATAGCAAGCTGGAATCCCACACGCTGCACACCATTGTGAGAAGTTTGCCTGATAAATGCTGTCCACTAGTTATAGTGGGCACTTTGCACCAGTCCAAACAACCCCTTATTGGTTATAGGTTAAAGACAACCTTTATTGAAAGCTATCCTAGTGGTAGCTATGGAGAGCAACCTTCAGGCTAAGTCTTGAAGGAATGTAAAGCAGCTTGTTTTACCAGTCTATAATCTCTTGAATGGCTAAATGAAAGACAATCACACCAGGTATAAATATAAAGTATATGTATTTATTTCTAAACACACACTCCTAGTCATTTTATGAGGCTAGAGGTCAAAACACAAGTTACACTTCAAATATGACAGTAATAAGCACAAATACACATCAGGCCCAAGGGGCGAGCCAAACCATATACTAAAATAGTGGTATAAGAACCACAACTTGACTAGACACAACGCCTAGAGCCAGTAGAATCAGTGGGACCCCAAGGAACCACCCAAGGTAGTGACACAGGGGACCCACAGGGGCCGTGTGCAGTGTGAGAACACAGCCGCGAGGTTCCGTTATCTTCTATGGGGAAAGTCGCAGTTAGATTTTTAAAGATTAGGGACACTTAGAATCGAACCAGGACCAAACCCTTTTGGACTTAGGAAGTTCTAGTGCCAACACCCACGGGAGCACCGGAGTACTCGTGTTACCTCACCCAAGGAAGCCGGGTGCATAGGTGTCAAATGGTGTCGGGTTGCGTCATCGATTTCAATGGGAGCTAGCAAAGAAGGGCTGCTGCCAGGAAGATGAGAAGTGTCCGAAGAGATCCAAGCCTGGATTGAAGATGAGAAGAATCTGAAAGCAGAGGGGACAGAGTCTGGGTCACTAGCCAGTGACCAGGAAGGCGATAGGCAGATGCCCACCGATGTCGGGTGATTTCAGGTGAAGAAGGTGAAGCTTGACTCTTCAGCCACAAGGACCATGAGGCGTCAAGGACAACCAGGAGCTGGATTCGATCTGTCCCATAAAGGATGTTGAGTGCTGCAGTGTTGATTCCCGGATTGGACACAACAAGCCTTGGCAACAGCAACCCATGCAGAAACGAGAAAGATGCTTTGTGCAGACCAGCAAGGACTGTGGGACTCACCACTTGATTGGGAGTCAGGGCACATCTGGAGCAACCAGGGAAGCCCAAGGAAAATCAAAGTTACCCCCACAGGGACCCACCAGTCAATGGACCAGGGATCGCGAAAGGACCTCAAGAGGAAACACAAAATGGCGGCCCACGGGTCACTCAGGGTGACTAGGCTGACAATCTTCGGTGGATCTGCTGCTCGAGGTGGGGGCTACAAGTAACTCCATGCATGACTTCAAGAGACTCCGAGAAGTCAATGCACTTGCAAAAGTGCCTGGTGACCATGAGTTCCGGTTCCACGCTTCTCACAAGGGTCGGCCTCTGAGATATCTGGAAATCCTCTTCCTGAGCTGCAAATACTTCAGAGTCCGGCGGGAGCTTCGGAAATGCAGACCAGCAAATTGCTTTGTTGGTGCCTGTCAAGCAGGGGAGTCACTCGTTGACCTCAAGGGAGATTTCTTCAGTCCTCTAGTCTTGAGTAGAGCGTCGGAGTTCCAGGATTCAGCTTCAGAGTTTCGTCCAGAGATATCTATAGTTCTGGTTACAGAGGCTCCTTAGTTATACCTAAGGAAGGGGTTGGACTAGCTCTGGGGACCCACCTATGGGAGGGTTTGGAAAGAGGGGTGGCTACACCCATTTCCTTTGTCCTGTTTCGCACCAGAGCAGGGGCTGGAAGCCCCTGAACCGGTTTGAGCTGGACTGGTTACAGAGGCTCCTTACTTATACCTAAGGAAGGGGTTGGACTAGCTCTGGGGACCCACCTATGGGAGGGTTTGGAAAGAGGGGTGGCTACACCAATTTCCTTTGTCCAGTTTCGCACCAGAGCAGGGTCTGGAAGCCCCTGAACCGGTTTGAGCTGGACTATGCACAGGCACACCAAATGTTCCCCCAGTGCAGGACTTCAAAGCACTCAGAGAGTGCTCCCACCCAGCCCCAATACACAACAGCCTGTCTGGGAGGTGGTTACACCTCCCTGTGACAGGAAACCTATTGTCCAGGCCTCCCCTGCCGGAGTTTCGGTCAGCAGCAGTAGGCCAGACTTGTGTCTGTGGCTGCAGAATCCATTTTGTGATGCCAGGGCTCTATTAGATTTCTACCGGGTATACCAGTGCTGCCATGTCTCTCCCTCTAGAAGAGTGGGATCATACTCCCACTCAGTTACTGGTGTGGGAGTATGATTCCAAGGTGTTTGACACCAAACACAACATGTTTCCGTACAGCCAGTCCAAAGTTAGCATTTACCGTTTGGTTATAATGCACTTAAGAGTATATGGTCAGGCTGCACCACTACCAACCCCGGAGAAGAGATTCCGAAGGCTGCGGAGGGGCTCAGCTTATGCCTGGGCACCCTCTCACATATAACCAAG
Source organism: Triturus cristatus (assembly GCF_964204655.1). Lineage (NCBI taxonomy): Eukaryota > Metazoa > Chordata > Amphibia > Caudata > Salamandridae > Triturus > Triturus cristatus. The sequence continues at coordinate 440,931,973 of NC_140579.1, read as the reverse complement.
CACTCTGCCTTCAGGATTGTTGAGGCCTGCCATAGGAGTGAACCTATACCTCAGTAAGGGGTGCATGCACCACCTTACCCAGGCTGCAGTAGCACACCTGTGGTGTCATTTTGGGTGGCTTTCCAGAGGTGGCATAATACATGCTTCAGCCCCTGGTAGGCCTCTGGGGTACCTATGCCCTGGGTACATAGTATACCATATACTAAGTACTCACAAGGGTACTCACAGGATCCAATCTGTGGTGTACCTAAAGTACAGGGAATCAATTTAGAGAGGAAGCAGCTAGGCTGGGGCCCTGAATAGCAGGGTACCAGCCAGACTAAAGTAAAAAAACAGTGAAACACCAGCAAAATGTGGGGGTAAACATGTGAAGCAGATCCTACTCTCCTACAACCTGCAATAGTGATTTTTGTGGATATGTCCTCCAGTGTCCCTGTTGAATACAATATGTTGGGAGCACAATCTTCCCAGGGAAGAAGAGGATTTTAGAACCCTTGCTTGCTATCAGGAATTGTAATCCTAGCTACCCTGCTGCACTGCATTGGTAGAAGATACACATTCCGGAACCGTCAGAGGTGGGAATAGAGAGAAAAGTCTGTGTAGATTGGAATCCGACTACATTATCAAACTTAAAAGCAAGTATCCTAGACACATGAATGCTGATGAAGACTTTTCTGTACATATTGGCTAAAGATGTTTCCGGTTTCTGTTTAATGGTTTTCACTTTCTATCTGCTGGCTCCCCCTTGTGATATTGTGTTTCTCAACTGACTTTGTTTGTTCTCATTGCGCTCTCTGTTTACGTGTTAGTTATCATGATTACTCCCCTTTCTCCCTCCTTTTTTTGAGGTATCTTAAGATGACATAAGGATGACGTTTGAGCTAAAATCATTTCACTTTTTCTTAATAACATGTTATGGTTATATACTGAATGTCATATGATACACATCTCATTGGGGTGTGTGGTATCTTCCGGTTGTAGGGACTACTGTCCTTTTGCTGCACCCCTCCCCAAATGCTTATAGTGGTTCTTTCCCTTTGCGTGTTTTTTTAGAACGCTGCCACACTGAAGGTTCTAAGTCGAGCTCCCTGAAAGGAGACTGCAGGCACCAGTGGTGTGAGCTGTGGCTGAGGTCTTTCTCTGAAGCATCTTAATAAATCCTCTACTTTCAGAACACATGATATTAATTTTTCTTTGACTGTTACTTTGTACAGTTTAATGATATCAGTTAAACGAGGAGAACAAAGAAGCCATTCGGCGAATATCTAGTTTTCATGCATTTGACTAAACTTGTTTGAAGTGAACAAAGAGGAGAATATGCATTTCTTTGTAATTTAGCTCTCTTTGTTTTAAATGTATGTATTTTTGGAATTATACTGAGAAAATAAAAAGAAAGAATGTGTTTTGAAAAAAAACAAGCCGTTTGATATCAACTGAAGTGTGTTTACTATGTCTTTGGCTGATAATACATTTTTTAGGGTGATTGTGCTCAGGAAAGTATGTCTGCAGTTAGTAAGTCCTCAAGAATGAAATGCATCGTCAAATAAATACTTTATTTAAAGCATATCCTGGAGTGAGAGCAATTTGTGGTTGCCTAGAACACAACATTCCTGATATTTAAGGGTGTCTCTGCACCCACTGCGTTGCACCAGCCCCACTAGGTGCAAGGGACCGGCGATTTGCAGAGACAACACCTATCTATATATATATATATATATTCACTTAAAAAACCATAGGTTTCACACATGTTATAGTTAGGTGGATATTTCACTCGTAAAAAACCAATGACATTCCCCCGTTATAGTTAGTTCAGATAACTATACCTCACGCTCCCGCAATCCTGCTCTTGACGTCACATATTACATCACTCATGACATGGTCAGTGGCATCACTCATGACATCACTGATGACATCATCCTTGTGATAGAGTGGCGGTCGCGCGAGTAATAGTTAATAGCGGAGCGCCCCATTAGTTTTGAAAATTTCGCGAGGATTCGTCAACCGGCGCCAAAGTTATTCAAAATAGAATGTTCAGATTTCCTATGGAAACACGGTCCTAACTATAACTATCTACTGGCGGTCGCCAGTAGATAGTTATAGTTAGGACCGAGTTCCCATAGGAAATCTGAAAATTCTATTTTGAGTAACTTTGGCGCCGGTTGACTGATCTTCGTGAAATTTTCAAAACTAATGGGGCGCTCCTCTCAGCTCCTACCCTGAAAGTCTCGGGGTGATTCGTCAAGCGGGAGCTGAGAAAAAAGGGGGGTCCCAAAACACGTTTTCCCCATGCATTTTCCCATAGGACCTTTAGTCAAAGGTACAGCCCGAATGGCTGAACAGAATTACTTGACATTTGGCAAAGAGGTAGTCCTCAGGTCAGGCATGTGCCTTTGCATATATGGTGTCAATCTGTTCAGTAGTTCCTTAGAAAATCAAAAGTAAAATCACATATATATCTGGGCGGAGCCTAACCACACATCTCACCGTGAGATCTGATTGGCTGTCAGCACTTCATCCAAGAAGTGTTGGCAGCCATCTTGGGACCAATATACATGATAGCACCTCATTAAAAAGCATTGCAGTTAATAGAAGGTTTTAAGACTTTAGTTACATTATAAATCATTTGTTGATGGTACCATACTCATTTTAGGAATTGTGGTGTGTTCTATGGTGATTTTACCATGTGAAAAAGCCTTCTGCTGTGATATCATGAATCATGTTTGAGAGAAAACTATTTTCTCATGCTTTTCCCACACAGGTTTGGAAGGTGATCTATAAGCTAAACTGAGAGCATATTTTCTGTAAATTCCCATTATCTGTCTCAGTCATGTGAGAATGAAGTCTGACATTCTCAGTAAAACATGTACATCCAACAAGGGCAGAGACTGTCAGTTGATTCCTTTGTGTTCTACTGCAGCTTCCCAGAGTGCTCTAAAGAACAACTAGAGCGCTAACAGTCCTACTTATGACAAACGTATGGCACACCTGAAGCCATCTTGGTTGGAATAAAGTGGTAACTCTTAAAACATTTAATTTAAAAAGGAACAAAACGAGGGGGTTCATTTTGCCATAGAAAGTATGATTAGTGCTGCAGAAAGAAAAATTAGAGCACATTTTGAGTGACTTCTCAAATCCTCTTCTATTTCATTAAAAAATTCTGACATGCAGACTGAAACATGCACTTTCAATACCAGCAGCAGACTTCCCTGGTGAGCAGTAGCTTTACTACAGTGATCTAATAAGCAACTAACATTCTGAATGTATGGCAAATGTGTGACATCTGAATGCCTTCTTGATGGAATCAAAGTAAAAAACTGAAAGTATTTCCTACTGAGGAGACTGTAGTAAATGAGGAAATTAGGAAACATCATAACAGATAAGTCTCCCAAAATGGCCACCAGAGACAAAAGAGCCCAAATGTAGCCCAAATATCACCCAGATGTAGCCCAAGTATAGCCCAATGACAGAATGTCCCAGAGTGTTCTTAAGCACAACTAGAGCGCTTACTGTCTTACTTATGACAAAAGTATGGCACACCTGAAGCCATCTTGATTGGAATTAACTGGTAACACTTAAAACATTTAATTTAAAAAGGAACACAATGAGGGGGTTTATTTTGCCATAGAAATTATGATTAGTGCTGAAGAAAGAAAAATTAGGGCAAGTTTTGAGTGACTTCTCAAATCCTCTTCTATTTCATGAAAAAAATTCTGATATACAGACTGAAACATGCACTTTTAATACCAGCAGCAGACTTCCGTGGTGAGCAGTAGGTTTACTACAGTGATCTAATGAGCAACTAGAGTGCTAACATTCAGAATTTATGGCAAATTTCTGACATATCTGAATACCTTCTTGATGGAATCAAAGTAAAAAACTGAAAGCATTTCCTACTGAGGAGACTGCAGTAAATGAGGAAATTAGGAAACTTCATAACAAATAAATCTCCCAAGATGGCCACCAGAGACAAAAGAGCCCCAATGCAGCACAAATATCACCCAGATGTAGCCCACATGTAGCCCAATGACAGAAGTGTGCAAAACACTTATTTTTTGTGTATTTGTGGTTTTATATAGTGCAGACTTGTCAGGTATTGGAGTGCTTTACATGAGCATTGGTTACATCACACAAGATCAAATTCATTTTGGTTGTAGACATGGGGAGATTAAATGATTTGACCAGAATCACAGAATGTTGAGCTGAAGCAGAACTCCAACCTGGTTCCCCAGTTGCAAAGTCTGCAGCTCTGGAAGTAACACCACATCCTCTCCCCTAGGTGCAACATTTAATCAAGTGGTCAACTGGATAAAAAAACAAAGATTACAAATAATTTAAAAGTTCTTTGTTGCTATTTGAAAAGTCAGAATATATGTCCTCATTTTAGTTTTTTAGAGCACTAACCATAATTTTGATGCACATAAGACCCTCTCATATATGTAATTTCTAAAGGAAATGCTCTAGGTATTACAGTTTTGATTACATCAAGATGACGTCATGCGTTCCACACTTTTGTAATAAATATAGAATGTTAGCAATGTAGTTGTTCATTGGGATATTGTTGAGAGGCAGAGGCCAGGGGCACGGACTCTGAAAATTGAAGGCAGGTAGGAGAGTGCAGAGGCAACAATTTGACCACACTGGGCAGGCAGGATGGGCAGTGGCAGCACAACAGACTATGGAGGGCAGTGGAAAGGGGGGCAGGGGCAACAAACCAACAATACAGGACTGGCAAGAGAGGCTGTGGCAATATAATAGACCATTGTGGGCAGAAGGAAGAGGCAGTGGTAGTACAACCATACATGACAACAGACCCGTTTCAGCCAGGAAAGGTCCAATGTTTTTAAGCTCAAATGGTCTTTATTTGATCTGTCTCCTGTCTACAATCTCCTCTTTTTCAATGTAACTCAAAGGGGAAAATCAATACCCCAGTTTTTTTTCAAAATCTCCCTCTTACCAAGTTCAAAATGTTCGCCAGTATGGTACATTGGATCATGGTAGGCAGGAGGAATTGGGATAGGGACATGGACTCGGATAAGAGAGGAAAGGAGGGACATGGAGAGGTGCACCAAACTGACCCTACAGGGTAGACATCAGGGTTTGCAGCAGCACAGTACACCACACAGCGCATGTGGGACGGGAGTGCAGCACAACAATCCATAGAAAGCAATAGGGAGGGGACAGGACCATGCACATGGACAACAGAGAACAGAGGGGAAAGAGACAATGGTAGTTAGCTGACCATAATGGACAGACAGGAGAGAAAGCTGCAGCATAACAGACCATAAAGGGCAGGAGGGATGGATCAGGGGCATTACAATGGAACAGACAAGCCAGGAGGGAGGGAATAGGGGTCTGCACATGGAAACAGAGGGCTGGGGGCAAGGGGGCAGGGCAGGAGCAGAAAGATGACCATGGAGGTCAGGCAGGTTGGGCACTAGAAACAAGACACACCATGGAGAGCAACAATGAGACTATGATGGCATACACACAGACCATGGAGGGAAGGTGGGAGGGGGTCAGGGGCAGCTAGCTGACCACACAGGGAAGGTGGGAGGGGCCATGGCAGCACAGAAGACCATGCATGGCAAGCGGGAGGGTTAGTGGCAGCACAATGGCTATGATGGGCAAGAAGGAGGGTGCAGGGGCATGCATAAAGGACCATGGAGGATAGAAGGGAGGGTCAGGACCTGGGCACAGACAAGAGAGTTCAGGGGAAGGGGCCTCACAACAGACTGCACGGGGCAGGCAGGAGGAGCAGTTGCTGCACAACAGACCAGGGAGGGCAGAAGGGTGTGGCAGTAAAATGAACCATGGAGGACAGGAGGAAGGGGATAGGGGCATGGCATGTTGACAGGCAGGGTGGAGGTGGCAGGGACAGGTTAAAGTCATCTGACAATGCTAGGCAGGTGGGAGGGGAGTGGCAGCTCAACAGAACACTCAGAGTAGACAGGAGTGGCAGGTCCATGGAACATGGTGGGCAAAAAGGATGGAGTAGGGGCATGCACAAAGAGGGCAGGGGGAAGGAGAATAGGGGCAGCAAGCTAAGCACAGAGGCTAAGCAGGAGGTCAATGATGGGCCATAGAATTGGGCAATCGAGGGCAGGAGGAGTGGACTGGAACATCATGCTAAATGGAGGGCAGTGGCAGCACATCAGACCATGCATGGCAGGAGGGAGGAGGCTAGTCCGTGAATTCAGACAACAGAGGATAGGGAGGAGGTGGATGGGACAGCAAGCTAACTGTTCAGAGAAGGTGGGTATTAGGAACTTTATTGTTTTTAAAATGTGTGTCTGTGCGAACTACTTAAAATATGAACAAGTATGCAGCATAATCTCACTTTTATTCAGGAAGAAGAGGACGTTTGTGACTGTGACTCCGGGCTCACTTGGCAGAAACTCCCCCTGACCCTCCACCCCCATCGCAAAATGTAATGCCCGTGAAAAGGGTAGGTGGACGCAGTGTTATATAGAACATAGTCCTGGGAGCACGATTGAAAATGAAAACTAGATATAGTATATGGTATAAACTATGCACCAAAAAGTGTGATATAAGATGAACCGGGGCGTGAAATATAATATGCAATACATTGTGCGCAATGACAGATTCATTGGAGAGCGCGAGATAGCACAGGCACTAGCGTGTGCTATGCGATATGCGCCTTGAAGTGTAAAATGCACAGGGCAGTGTTGTGTAACCTAACTAGTCTCTAAAGTTGTAATATAAAATATGTGCTGGGGAGTGTAACGTTGCATATGCACTGTGACAAAGATATGGATCCCAGATTGTAATATGTATGGCATAGCACTGTGCATTATAACATAGGCATCGAGGAAGGCACGTTAGATAGGGCAATATAACCCGTGTGAAGGCAAGTGTGGCATGACATATTCACGGGGTGGTGTTACAGTGCACATGGGCTTGAGAGAGTCATAGCATACGCACTAGCTGGTGAAATACAACACAGAGGTGTGAGGCACTCGGCGGGCACTGGTGGGTGTAACACAGCATTGGGCTCAGCCAGGAGCACGCTGTGGCTCTCAAGTGAGGTTTGTCTCCTTTCCAGAGAGTAAAATAAAAAGTATTACACATCCGGCGGTGGATGTGTGTTTTATTAACCGTGAGGGGGGTTTCTTGCATAGTTTGGTCGAATTTTTGTCGAATCCCCTTTGAATGGCTTGGTGTGCGTGTATATTAAATGTGCCCGTCAATAGCTACCCATGTTTGTATAAACGCCAAAGGTGTCTACTTTGAGAGTACCCACCGGCGGGGGCACCGGGATTAGGCACGGTAGGGCGTCAGACACGTCAGAGCTTCACTAGCGGTGTAAATACATTCCATGTGGATTCATTCTATGCATAGTCGCCTTTTAATGAATATCACGCAAAACGTCATGGTGATAGGTACATACGGTTAGTCCAGCTTGTCCTAGGTGTTTCTATAAATATATATTTTTTTAAAATAATAAAAAACAAAGGCCGGCCCCGGGTGATGGGGCCTGAGGAGGGGGGCAACGCAGCCCCCTCCTAAAGAATTAAAAAAAAAAAAGGCCATGACCTGGGGGTTGGGGTCCCTGGGGCCGATTAAGGCCTTGGGAGGGCCAAATTTATTTTTTTCCAACAAAAAAAGTTAGGGTGCAGGCCCTGGGGGATGGGGTCTCCAGGGCCAGTAAATTAGAAAAAGAAGGGGGCCACACAGCCCTCCTTCTTAAACAAATAAAATAAATAAAAGACCGGCATCGCCCCAGAGGCCACACCCCCTCCTTGCAGCACTCTGCAAACACGCCCCCTGGCCAGTTGTAAGTTGGGGAATTAATTCCCCTTCAATACTGAGGGTCCCTGAGGGCCAACTAGCCCAACAGGTATCTCCAGTATGCGCCAGGGAGCTGCATTGCAGACAGGTGTTCTGAGGCCATGCCCCTTTTTTCCCCTCTATGCAACGCAGCTCTGTGGCGCTTACTGGAGGTACCTAGTGGGCTAGTTTGACCCTAGGGACCCTTAGGATTCAAGGGGACTTAATCTTTCAACTTAGAACGGCCACAGGGCGCGTTTACACAGTGGTGAAGGGAGGGGACGGGGCCTGAGGTGACGTGTGCAAACACGCCCTGTGGTGCATTTTAAGTTGGGGAAATAATTCCCTTTCAATCCTGAGGGACCCTGGGGGCCAACTAGCCCACCAGGTGCTTCCAGTAAGCGCCACTGCTCTGCGTTGCAGAGAGGTAGTGCAGGCTGTGCCCCTTTTTACACCTCTCTGCAATGGCGCTTACTGGATGTACCTAGTGGGCTATTTTGCCCCTAGGGATCCTCAGGATTCAAGGGGACTTAATCTCCCAACTTAAAAAACGGCCACAGGGCGTGTTTGCACAGTGGGGAAGGGAGGGGACGGGGCCTGAGGTGACGTGTGCAAACACGCCCTATGGCGCGTTTTAAGTTGGGGAAATAATTCCCCTTCAATCCTGAGGGCCCCTTGGGGCTAACTAGCCCACCAGGTGCTTCCAGTAAGCGCCACTGAGCTGCGTTGCAGAGAGGTGGTGCAGGCTGTGCCCCTTTTTACACCTCTCTGCAATGGTGCTTACTGGATGTACCTAGTGGGCTATTTTGCCCCTAGGGATCCTCAGGATTCAAGGGGACTTAATCTCCCAACTTAAAAAACGGCCACAGGGCGTGTTTACACAGTGGGGAAGGGAGGGGACGGGGCCTGAGGTGACGTGTGCAAACACGCCCTATGGCGCGTTTTAAGTTGGGGAAATAATTCCCCTTCAATTCTGAGGGCCCCTGGGGGCTAACTAGCCCACCAGGTGCTTCCAGTAAGCGCCACTTAGCTGCGTTGCAGAGAGGTGGTCCAGGCCATGCCACTTTTTACACCTCTCTGCAACGCAGCTCTGTGGCGCTTACTGGAGGTACCTAGTGGGCTAGTTGGACCCTAAGGACCCTCAGGATTCAAATGAACTTAATCTCCCAACAAAAAACGGCCACAGGGCGTGTTTACACAGTGGTGAAGGGAGGGGACGGGGCCTGAGTTAACGTGTGCAAACAAGCCCTGTGGTGCGTTTTAAGTTGGGGAAATAATTCCCCTTCAATCCTGAGGGACCTTGGGGGCCAACTAGCCCACCAGGTACTTCCAGTAAGCGCCACTGCGCTGCGTTGCAGAGAGGTGGTCTAGGCCGTGCCCCTTTTTACATCTCTCTGCAACACAGCTCTGTGGCGCTTACTGGAGGTACTGGGGCCTGAGGTGACGTGTGCAAACACGCCCTGTGGCGCATTTTAAGAGGTAGTTTTAATCCCCTGCCCTATTATATACTAGGGGCTTACAGAGGAGGTCATGCTGATCACAGGGGGACCCCAACGCATAGTGTTCCCTAGTGTATGTAGGTGTTTTCACTGTATTCTGAGTGTCTTTTAACATAGCACTGGCTCTAGGACTGGTTAGTCAGACTCAGTTACCACCAGTATCCGTCTGAAAAAGTTGAGGGTACAGGATGATTTTGCAACAAGGCTTCTTTCTGCTCTTCTATTTGTTCTTTCTGCACGTTATCCTTCTTCCTGCACTTTTCTTCGGCTTTGAGGACTTCTGTTGCTTCTTTCTGCATTTCTTTTTTTTCTTCCTGTGCGTTTTTTCTTCTTTCTTCACATGTCCTATCTCTGTAGGCATAGTTAGAAATTAGCATTTAAAAAACCTTTGAAATTCACTGAAAACACCATAGGTTTCAGGCACGTTATAGTTAGGAATTAGCATTTAAAAAACCTTAGAAATTCACTGAAAAAAACATAGGTTTCAGGGGCGTTATAGTTAGCTGGACTTTTCACTCGTACAAAACCATTGAAATTCCCCCGTTATAGTTAGTTCAGCTAACTATAACTTGCGCGCCCACAATGCACTGCTGATGACGTCACATATTACATCACTCATGACATGGTCAGTGACATCACTCATGACATCACTGATGACATCTCAAATGACATCACTGATGACATCATCCTTGCTGATAGAGTGGCAGACCTCCTCTCCCCCTAATATAACCTTTGATACACACATTCAAAAATAGAAATTAAAATTTTCAAAACAATGGACATACCAATATCAGTTACAACAACCTATTCAGTAATTCTAAGATCCACATACATATCCACTCATTCACCAACAGTCCTATACAGTCACTCATACATGTACTCACTCATCATATGTACTCATACACCTATACATCCTGTTACACAACGCTACTCATCCATAGAGTTACTCACACACATAGTCACTCATGCTAATAAAGAATCAAACATCCATTTACTTGCATATACAGTTATACACACACCACCACACTTACTTCTACAGAAACTTACACATACTTAGTCTTTTAAACAATCACTTATAGAAACACATACTTATTCATACAGGAACTCTTTCAATCTCTCACTCTCACATATACTCACTTATATACACCAATAGTCACATATACTAGTTTAAAACATATGTAGTTACTCATAAAGACACTATTGAGACAGTCATTCCCTCACTAACACACCCATGCACACACTCATCCGCCCATACAGTCCTGCACACATGCTGTCTTCAACACAAACAGTGAGTCAATCATTCATGCACCTATGCACTACGTAATACCCCCCACCGAACCATACAGACACTCAGACACTCATACTGATACTCAAAAAACCAACTAATAAACTATATAGACACTCATGTAGCTACTCACCAACCCATGCAGCCACTTATACACAAAGTGAGAGACTGATACAGATATTTACATATTTAAACATTACTCACTAAGCAATGTATTCACTAAGATACACTTAATCAGTCAGTTATACAATCAATTTTTCAAAAACAAATCATCCATTTAGACACTTATATACCCATTTATTCTTCCATCGACCTTGAGATATACATATGTAAATTTCAGAAAAACACACATTCACTGGATGATGTCATCAGTGATGTCATCAGTGATGTCATTTGAGATGTCATCAGTGATGTCATGAGTGATGTCACTGACCATGTCATGAGTGATGTAATGTGTGACGTCATCAGCAGTGCACTGTGGGCGCGCGAGTTATAGTTAGCTGAACTAACTATAACGGGGGAATTTCAATGGTTTTGTACGAGTGAAAAGTCCAGCTAACTATAACGCCCCTGAAACCTATGGTTTTTTCAGTGAATTTCTAAGGTTTTTTAAATGCTAATTCCTAACTATAACGTGCCTAAAACCTATGGTTTTTTCAGTGAATATATATATATATATATATATATATATATATATATATATATGTTATGTTAATTTTAGTTTATATAGCGCTTAATACCTGCAAGTCTCTAAGCGCTGTGAGCAGATCTACGGAAGTTCCAGGAGGGGCTGTATCGCAAGAAGGGGGATTATGCCCAGGCTTCTATGAATAAGAGGGTCTTTAGCTTCTTCCTGAAAGGCAGGAGGCAGCATTCAGAACGAAGCTGACCTGGCAGTCTGTTCCAGAGTTGCGGCATAAGGGTGGAGAAGGCTCGACCACCTTTAGAGGAGTAGTGAAATCGTGGGCATTTTAGAAGGCCCTCCGTGGAGGACCTTAGTGTGCGACAGGGGGTATATATAGCCAGGCGTTCCTTGATGTAATTGGGCGCTTGCCCAAAGAAGGCCTTGTGTATAATGCAGAGGCCTTTAAATTTGACCCTCTGCTTGATGGGTAACCAATGCAATTGTTGAATTAGGGGAGTGGCCCGAGTATGCCTGGGTAGTTTGAAGATCAGCCTGGCCGCATCGTTCATTACCACCTGGAGTCTGTACAGCAATGAGTGTGGTAGTCCGATATAGAGCGAATTCCCGTAATCAAGCCGGGCCAGGATCAAAGCGGTCACTACTGTCCTCATTGTTGAAAAGGAAAGGATGGGGGAGAGTCATCTCAGGTGCCTGAGTAGGCTCACGCAGGTTCCGAAGACGATGGTGATTTGGTTTGTCATGGAGAGTTTGGCATCTATCTGGATTCCCAGGCTTTTTACCACCAAAGCTGGTGCAGGGATGACACCCAGCTCGTCTGGCCAGAACTGGGAGTTCCAGGGATTGCTGTCATTAGTGACAGCCAGCACCTCCGTTTTGTCTGGGTTAATCTTGAGTGAGTTAGCGGTCATCCAACTGACCACAAATCTCAAGATATCTTTTACCCGAGCATGGGCTTGAGGACTGATATCTATTTGGACAATGATTTGCGTATCGTCCGCATAGTTGAAGACCTGGCAATTCATCAAGGCGAGCTTCTTAATCAGTGGTCTGAGGTAGATGTTAAACAGAAGGGGGGATAGTGCTGACCCCTGCGGAACACCGCAGGGGATCGACCCCCTCTCTGACACCCAGTCCCCCATCTGGAATTTTTGGGTGCGGTCTTTCAGAAATGACTTGATCCATTGGAGGATAGACCCTCCAATGCCGATGTCTTTTATTCTGTCCAAAAGTTGTAAGTGGTTGACCGTGTCGAACACTGCCGACAGGTCTAGGAGGACTAGGACACATGGCTTTTTATTATCTGCTTTAGTCCTAATTTCATTTGGTTCGGATAACATCACCAGCTTCGTACTGTGGTGGGCCCTGAAACCAGCCTGCCTATCCCCAAGCAGATGATGGATCTCCATGAAACTGGAGAGAGTTTGGAGGACATGTTGCTCCATAATTTTTGCCAGGAAAGGCAGCTGAGATATGGGTCTGAAATTCTTCATGTTAGAGACGTCAGCTCCTGTCTTTTTAAGAAGGGGGAATACTCTAGCTTCTTTGAACTGTGTGGGAACTTTCCCTGATTCCAGCGAGGGGTTCATCAAGGCGAGGATTTCTTCCTCGATCGCTGGGAGAGCGAGTTTAAAAATCCTTGGTGGACATGGATCTGCCGATGAGCCTGATTTAATTTTTGTTGCGATGCCTCGCAAGGTCTCTAGATAGAGGGGCAGGAAGGAGGAAATCAGCTCAGCCCTATTTTCCTGTGTCTCCACCTCCGCATTGGGGGTAAGCTTAAAGGGGGAGTTTTTAATGTCAGCCAGGATGTCTTGGACTTTATCCGAAAAGAAGGATAGAAATTTATTACATGTTTCCTGGCTAGACGGCGCAACCGGTACCTGTTTTTGGCTCAATTCCTTAAGGATATATATATATACACACACACATCCCACAATAGATTGCCTCGCAACTTGAAACGGAACCTTAAAGGGCGGCCAGTGTGGCTGGTGCGGGGCTTCCAGTAATAAATGCCACCAAACCCTCCTTGTGCAAACAAGAGGCACACCGACTCTGGCTGAATTGCTGCATTTCATTTATTCATGGAAAAACAACGAAGGCAATAGGCATCCTTTTCCCAACGTTTCTGCTTCTGCAAGCCTTGATCACGGGAGGAGTCTCTGACTTTTGAATGACCCACGTGGTTCCTTTTAAACACTGCAGGCCGTATTCTTTTGCAGAGCGCGCAGGGGGAAATATTGCTTGATGCTTTAAATGAAGCGCTTTGATATGCGTGTAAACCTTCATCTTTACTTGTCAGTCCCCCAGCGCTAAAATACAGTCAGCCATAATGCACAGTTCGTTTTTTCATGTTTCCACTTACTCGAAACACAGCATCAGCTCACAGCCTCAGGGATTTATTCCTTTAGCTCCCAACTCGCCACACACTGGAAACGTTTTCACAGAGGGCAAGCAGGTCCGGTTCTAACTTGAATTATCCCACAATAGATTGCCTCGCAACTTGAAACGGAACCTTAAAGGGCGGCCAGTGTGGCTGGTGCGGGGCTTCCAGTAATAAATGCCACCAAACCCTCCTTGTGCAAACAAGAGGCACACCGACACACACACATGTACATATTCTCGACCAACTTCTTTCTTCTGAGGCCCACTGCAGGGCCAGGAAAATTTTAATCTGTGGCAAGCGCAGAACCCATGTGGGGAACAATGTGAAAAAGGCAGTGCAAAAATCTGCTGAAAGAAGAAAAAGATGTACTACACATCCCAACATGCAACACACTTGTGACTCACCTGCAAGACCCATTGGAGGCAATTACAATAAATTGCATGTAGAGGAAGTTTCCTTTTGACTTACTGCGCAGACTCAGAAAATGCCTGTGAATAAGGAGTTTTCACTCTGAAACGCGTAAGGCTCCTTTAATTAAATTGAAGAATGAATGCTGGTTTGCCTTTACTTGGTCCGCTCTGAAGTGCATCTTCGAATGCAGGATGTATTGTGAGAAATATATTACCTTCTGGCAGTCGCCAGTAGGTAGTTATAGTTAGGACCAAGTTTCCATAGGAAGAACATTTATTGTTTTGCTTATAACTTTGGCGTCGTTTGATGAATCTTCATGAAATTTTCCAAACTAATTCTTTGTTCATATCAGCTCGTATGTGGGAAGTTTGGGGGTGATTCATCAAGGGGGGGGCTGAGACAAAAGGGGGGTCCCAAAATGTGTTTTCTCCATGTTAATTTCCATTGGAAATTTTAGACAAGGCTACAGGTCGAACAGGTGAACAGAATTACCCCAAATTTGGCAGGGAGAAGGGTCTTGATCTAGAAAGCACGCTTTTGGTTATTTGGTGTAAATCCGTTCAGTAGTTTTTGAGAAATATCAAAATTTACAGATATCGATATTTGGGAATTCTGCCATCTGATTGGTTGAGGCGTTACAAGCACGAGCTTGCTGCTTATTGGTTGTGAGCTCTGCGAGCGGTTGAAACTAGAAAGTGTTGGCCGCCATTTTGTGAATCCGTCGAAGCGAGTAAGGGGAAAAGAGGGTGAAAAAAGTGGGAAAGAGAAGGGTAGGAGCCTCTGTGGGGTGTTTAGGGTGTGCTATAGACGGGGTGTGAAGCGAAGTATTCACCCCTAGCGGTGTGAAAGTGCTGGGCTACAGAAATTAAGTGAGGTATTGCCTAGAGTCTGATGCTGCTAAGGTGAGCTGGTGCAGGAGTCGGGGATTAAAGCGTGAGTCCAAATTGTGTGTCTTATGCTGTGAAGTCACGTGCCGTGGCCGCTGCACTACACATGTGGAAGTAGTGTCAGCATGTGTTTATACCTACTAGGACGAACTACTGACCCGTACTGGTCTGAAAGTCCTGGAGTACAGAAAATATGTGAGGTATTGTGTACAGTCTCATGGTGCGAGGCTGAGCTGCTGCCGAACTCGGGGATGAAAGCGTGAGTCCAAACAGTGTGCCATATGCTGTGAAGTCATGTGCTCAGGCCGCTATGCCACATCTGTCCAAGTAGTGTCAGTATGTAGTTATACCTACTAGAAGGAACTTTTGTTTCGAACATTGTAACTTGTGTATGGTGCTTAGGGGGTGTTATACAGGGAGTGCAAAGGTAAATTTGCGCGTATCAAATCAATTTGGTATTTGTAAAGTGCAAACTACTCACTCCTACGGGTCTGATGGCGCTGGGGACGTAAGCTGAGCTGCTGACGGACTCGGGGTAAAGCCGGTGAACTACTGACCCCTACTGGTCTGAAAGTGCTGGGTAGGGAAATTAAGTGAGGTATTGTTTAGAGTATCATGCTGCTAAATTGAGCTGCTGCTGGACTCGGGTATGAAACCGTGAGCCTGTGTTTGCTATGCTGTGAAGTCATGTGCTCTGGGCGCTGTGCCACACTTGTCCAACTTGTATATGGTGCTTAGATGGTGCGAAGGTTAATCAATACGGTATTTGTAAAGCGCAAACTACTCACCTCTATGGGGGAGTAGAGGTGGTGATCAAAGCGAGAGCTCTGTGCTGCAAAGTCAGATGGTCTGGCCACTGCGTCACAGCTATGTGGAGAATACATTTTGGCAAGGGTCTGGGAGTTGCCGTAACCTGGCCCTAAAAAAGCGGGCCTAAGTTGTCAGTTATAGGGTGGCTCTAAAAAGAGCCCTTGTGTTGATTAGTTGGAGCGACATATAAGTGCGGATGCACAGCTTCAAGTTATTCAGGAACACTCGATTTCCGTGATCTGTGAAGTGTACTCCATCACTTCTGTAGATATCAGCCATATCAAAACGTATGTTGTTGTTTTCGATTAACCCCATTTTGTGGTCTCTGAGGTATGCAGACACAGCTTTGTTGAGATTCTTCCTAGATTTTTCAATCTGGGGGCAAAATAGTTTTGAAATTTCCACTTCTGTCTTTGGCATATATTGGAATATACAAAGACAGTTTAAGGGAAAAGTGACATCAATTGTCCAAAGGTGTCCTTCATAAGCATTTCCAAACCTACCCCAGTCAATGTGCCTAGGTCGTTTCCACCACAGTACACAATCATGAGGTCAGGGTGTTGGAGATGCAAACAGGTTTTAACCAAAGGCAACAATTGGTACCACTTCAATCCTCTCTGTGCAAACCATTTAATGTCCACATTTTGTAAACCTAGGTCTAAGTCAATACATCTCTGTTCTGCATACCTCTTGCACCAGAAAATATAGCTATGTCCTACGATCCACACTAGCATTTTGAAGGTATGGCTGGAAGTTATGGAAAGATGTCTGTAGCTCATGCAGTTCCTTGGTAGAATAAGAGATATGTTTAAAGATGGAGAACTACTTTTAATTGCCATACATAACGATACGTGATTGGGTGCACATTAGTTTTGTGGAAAAGCATATTTGTGATTGGTTAAGAAAAAGCAGTTACAACGTGGAGTAAATATCATAGGGTAAAAGTTGTCAACTCAACCACACCTGCTACTTGCATTTGGAAGGCACTGTTCGAACTTAAAACAATCGTGAACTTTTAACCTGCACGTGCCGTGAAATGTTCGAGAAAATGTTGCAAAAAAATATGATTAAGTTTAAAAAGATTGATGAACGTTTAACCTGCACGTATTGTAGAATGTTCTAGAAAGTGTGTTGATAGAATACGTTGCACTTCTGACTTCTATGTGTTGTTGAATATTAAAAAAACCTGTTTATATGGAAAATTAAAAAGAAACCAAGAGAGAGAAGTTTTGAAACCTAAAAGAATCAAGGAACTATTCTAATTTGTTCTTTACATGTATTTATGTGTGGTGCAACACAATTATAAACTGAACAGCACCAGGAAGAAGCAGGTAGTGGGATGACGGGGGGAGATGGGCAGAATGGCAGACATGCACAATTAAGTATAGCACAAGTATAGACAAACAATGGCCAAAATGAAACCCACCAACAAGGAGCACAAGTCACACAACTCGCCAACATCACACCAGTGAACGAGCATAAAAGTGAAAACCACGCTGCATTCATTGAGGATGTGTACAAAGGCGGGTCGTTGGTGTTGTGGGATGTCTGCAACCGTGGTCATCATGGATGAGATGCCCAGCACGTGGCACATGGGCGAGTTCGCTGTCTGTTACATTGCAAACAGCTGCTCCTCCCTCCCACGAGCCCCTACACTTTTGTACGGTGCGCTGTTGTATCTCGTGCATTCGTACGGCACACCATTGTAATGCCTATTTGCACATGTGCTGCTGCATTCCAACTACACCATCACAGTGCCGTTTGGAGGTGGTGCATGCCACTTTACAACATCGACTGCTGCGGCAGGCCACACCAGAACACAGAGACACAGTTACCACACTTCCTGTACACGGAGATGTCAGAGACACCCCGTTCCCATTGTCGGATAGGCACACCCCTGCACTGACCTGTGTACTCTGGCCCAGCACACGCCGGTTGTTAATGCAGGAGGATGTGTGTGTAGCTACATGTCCAGGCTCACTGCCAACGCTGAGGTGATAGCACACTGTGATGTTGCAGGGCTGGTGCCTATCATGCTCACACAATGACCAGAGGGACACACTTGCTCAGATCCGGGTTTGGGGGGCGTTGGCGGTCCCAGAGTTGTTCCGAAGAGTTTTGTGGCCCTCATGGGTATCCCTGTATCATGCTCATTTATTCTATGGCACCTGTGGGTGTTCTGGTGTGGCTCTTGGCTGTGTTCTCTTTCATGGTGCAGGTAGTCGTCCTGCTTAACACGATCAAAAAGCAGATGTAAAATCCCTGGTGCTAACGTGGCTTATTGCCGGAATTTGTTTCGCATTGCAGTTGGTGTGAAAGTTGTGATGTGATTTTTTGCGTGTGCAGGACAATATACGAACTGGGCAGTGTATCTCGTCAAGATCCAGCACCTGACGCCCGATTCCCAATCAATATAAATACAATTAGGTTTTAGTAAATGATTTTGTGTGTACACTGTGAGTGCAGCCACTACGTCAGTGCAATTCAATACAGGATTTTAGTATTTAATAATAATCCACATTTGTAAAGCGCGAACAATCACCCGTAAGGGTCTCTAGGCGCTGGGGGCCGTCGGGAAGATTAAGCAAGCTATTGCCCAGAGTCACATGGTGCTGGGCTAATCTGCCTCTGGCACCGGGCATCGAACAGTGATCCCCAGATTCCAGCGTCAGTCCCTTGGCCGCGGTGCCACACCTCTTCCCTTAGAATAATTCACAAAGGTGCACCTTGTGTCTTTTTGCATTTTATTATCAGCACTTTAATGGAAGTAAAGTTGAGATAAATCTAACACACTATTCAGAGGTTGGTGGAAACTGCAGACATCACCAGTATTCCCGTGATAAGTCCTCCAAAATTTAAGACCATGGTGGACTTCATCAAATAACAGTAATAAGAACAAGAAAGAGTTACACAGCAGTTAAGAAAACAACCAGAAACTTTATTAAATTTTTTTTCAAACTTTCTTTTTTTATTAACATATGTCAACGATAAAGTAATAAACAAAATTTATAAAAAAAAATACAAAATAACAAGGTGGAACACTGCTGTGGGGACCATGGATGTGGACGACAGAGCCTGGAAAATAAAGCACAAAATAAGGACGTGTGTAATGCGCATATCAAAGGAGAGAGACATAGAGAAAAAGAGAAGGAAAAAAAAAGCCAGAGAGAAAAAGAGAGGGAAGGAAAGAAAGGGAGTGAGAAAGGGAGAAGGAAGAGAGAGAGTTAGAGAGATAGAAGGAAAAGAAGGAAGAGAGAGATAGAGGGAGAGAGAGAGAGAGCGAGAGAGAGAGGAGGAGAGAGAGAGGGGGAAAGAGAGAGGGAGAGAGAGAGGGGGAGAGAGAGAGGGGGAGAGAGAGAGAGAGAGAGAGAGAGAGAGAGAGAGAGAGAGAGAGAGAGAGAGAGAGAAAGAGAGAGAACGAGAGAGAGACACTGCCCCCCTGCGCATCCATGAGCAAATAATTACCTGGTGCCACCGGAGTGTGCAGCAGTGGGCACTCCACGTGCCCGTCAAAACTCCGCGCATCCCAGATATGTTGCTGAGTCCTGAGTCATGAATGGCGGAGACCACATCAGCTTCTCCGCGAATCTCACAGATGTCGCTGAGTCCTGAGACATGAATGGCGGAGACCACGTCATCTTCTCCACGGTCCGGCAGATCTCACACATGTCACTGAGTCCTGAGTCATCAATGGCAGAGACCACATCAGCTTTTGGGGCCGCTAAGCCTGTGGAAGTGAAGTTCGTGCCACGTGGTGGTAGGCCCCTGATCGCCATATGAGCTTCGGGTGGCACTAACCCTGTGCATCTGAAGTCCGCGCCAAGGGGGTGGTAGGCCCCTGAGGGCTATACAGATTAGGGTGCGAGTAACCTTCTGCGCAGGTTTTGAAAGACTCTTTTTGGTTGAGACACGTGGGGCGTCCGGCATCTAGTCAGCACCGGCAATAAAGGATGTGACATTGTCGATCTATTATATTTGCGTGGTCACATGGCCTGTGACACATGTGCCGGACGGGTGTGGTGTGTGTGTAAAGCTGCCCTCAGGGAGTGGGCGGGAGATGTGGAGAACTAGACCACTGACCTGCACAGGAACAGCGAGTACGCCTGCCACAGGTAGGTATGTGGGGCCGTCGTCAGAACGTAATCTGCGTGGCGTGGCGTACGACGGAGCAGGATAGGGATAGCTCCAATGGTGCGGACGGCTCGTAGTACAGCGTCTGTGAGTGGAGCGGATGGGCCGCAGCTGTCCCTCTGCGAGCCTGGGTGAGAACTGTTCATAACTCACACTACATAAGTATTGGAAAATCATTTTGTGATTCAGTCCGTCAGCTGGCATTTGTCCGAGGTATTTGTGAAATCATATCGGAGTTCTTTCTGTGATAGATACCCCTTTGACGCTGCCTCTCCCCACATCAGCAGGTAACGCACCCTCTTCCCACATTACCATCATACCCCCAACAACCTTCTTGGGCCCGGAAGTGTCCCTGTGCGGTTGGACAAAGAGGAGTCTTAGACATGTATAGATTTACATATAAAAAAATTATTTAAAGAAAAGAACAACAAATAAGACTGAAGGGAGTCTGGTGCTGTGGTTGCTGCCTCGGACTTGGGGTCACTGCCATTCAGGACTCAGGACACAGTTACACCTGTGGGATTGGCTTCTGTTAAAGAGGG
Organism: Triturus cristatus; assembly: GCF_964204655.1. Classification (NCBI taxonomy): domain Eukaryota; kingdom Metazoa; phylum Chordata; class Amphibia; order Caudata; family Salamandridae; genus Triturus; species Triturus cristatus. The sequence goes on along the minus strand of NC_140579.1, from coordinate 440,911,591 downwards.
TTAGTGGCACTAGAAGTATTGAGAGTGTATGAGCCTGTGTATGAGCCTGTAATGATGCTTGGTGTGGACAGGCCACACTGAGCGCAATGTGTCTTGGCTATAGGACTGCTTCATGTGGAATCAAGACTTTATCTGAATTGTGAGGCCTGCTGATGGTAGTGTAGTCCAGAGGTAGCGGTGAGCAAGGGCCCACAGCCACGTGCATACGTTGGTGGCCTCACCGGCCTGCGTAGTGCAGGTTCAGTGGTACCACTTGTCGCCAGCCTTCAATATGAAAATACTCCTCACTAATCGAAGGGAGTGTGGTGGTGTGGTCGCTGCCAGGAAGTTTTGGGTCACTGCATATGGAAATATGTCTAACTGATCAAAGAGAGTTTGCTGCTGTGGTGGCTGCTATGGACTTGGGGTCACTGCCATTCAGGACTCAGGACACAGTTACACATGTGGGATCGGCTTGTGTTTGACAGTGTTAGTAGGCACCACGTGTCCAAAATTCAAATTGCGAGGTCTGCTGCCCGCAGTGTAGACTGCTGAGTGTTCGTTTGTACTTGAAAATGAATTTGGTGATTGTACTAAAGGTATAACTGACATAAAAAATGTTCAAGAAGAAAGGATACTAAAAGGATATTATGTAGATTTGAGGCCTGTAATAGTTACTTGCCTAGAGGACTCTGTAGTTAATGAATGAAGAAATAATTTCCATTGGGAGCCCTAGTGAGTGCAGTGTAGGCGTATGATGAAAAGATGAAATAAGTATAGAATACACTGACGAAGTGTTGTATTTTCTGAGTACAATCCTGTTGTTAGAAATTAGCATTTAAAAAAGGAATTGAGAGCTGTACTGCCTGCAGTGTAGACTGCTATTCCATTTTAGTTTTCATTTGAAGATTAATGTAGTCATTGTAGTAAAGCTATAACTGATATAAAAGAAAGTTCTTGAAACAAGGATACTAAAAGGATAATATGTAGGGTGTAGGACTGTGATACTTACTTGCCTATTGGAGTCTGCAGTTGCAAATGGAAATACCCCTCACTGATCAAAGGGAGTGTGGTGATACAGAGTTGGGGTCACTGCCATTCAGGACTCAGGACACAGTTACACATGTGGGATCGGCTTGTGCTGAACAGAGTTATTGGCACCACGTGTCGCCGTCGTTGCACATGGAAATATGTCTAACTGATTAAAGAGAGTATGCTGCTGTGGTTGCTGCCACGGACTTGGGGTCACTGCCATTCAGGACACAGTTACACATGTGGGATCGACTTGTGTTAAAGAGGGTTAGTGGGACTACGTTTCGCTGGCCTTGCGTATCGAAATATGCCTCAGAGATCGAAGGGAGTGTGGTGCTGTGGTCGCTGCCACGGACTTGGGGTGACTGCCATTCAGGACTCAGGACACTGTTACACATGTGAGATCGACTTGTGTTGAACAGGGTTAGTGGTAGTACATCTACATTCCTAGTTTGAATTTTATAATGAGTACATCGGCAATAAATATAAACATAGTTGGGATTTTCACCAGAAACTACTTTAAACTTTGTTATTTCCTTTTCAAGCTTCACAACAGTATTATCTTCCATTTGTTGATCAACACCTAGACATATCCAACTGTTATTTTCTGTACAGTTCTCTTGACTAGCAAAGAAACGTAAGTCTATATCATCACAAATTTGTTTTATAACATTTATATTAAAACTCGATTTCGTGCCGCAGGAAAACTTAGACTTATCTAGATGGTTCCTGTTGACTTTGAATGTAAACTTGCAGATGTCTATCGATCCGAAAATTGGTAGGATCCAATTTCTCGATGTGAAAGTATCTTCAATCTGAAGCTGTACATTTTTTTCCTAAGTGTCTTCTCCTGTGAAATTTCTTCCCACATATTTTCAGAGTTGGTAATATATGACGTGACATAGTGAGAAACAGCAATTGAGTTATGTGCATCATATTGTATGTTCATATTTGCATTCCACATCTTCAAAATCTCCGTATTGTAATCATTATTGTGCTTCTGTTCTTTTTGAATTATAAGTATTTTTGGGAGATTTTCGTGTGATGGTATGTCTCATTGCTGACATAAAATTGTTCACTCTTCCTTTGGAAATTACTGGACGTGGAAAGGGAAATCAACAGTTTGTGTAAAAAACATTTTTGCTTTATCTTTTCGTCGGCAATACTTTCCACATTGATGACTTCGATATGCAAATACGGCACACTAATCGAAGGGAGTCTGGTGATGTGGTTGCTGGCAAGTTGGGGTCACTGCCATTCAGGACTCAGGACACAGTTCCACATGTGGGATCGGCTTGTGTTGAAGACGGTTAGTGGTACCATTTGTCGCCGGTCGCCCACAGTGTAGGGCAGAGGTAGCGGTGAGCTGGGGTCCACAGCCACGTGCATACATTGGTGACCCAAACAAACCTTGTGTAGTACAGGTTCAGTGGCGCCACGTGTCGCCGGTCTTCCATGTGGAAATACCCCTCGGTGATCGAAGGGAGTCTGGTGCTGTGGTCGCTGCCATTGAGGACTCAGGGCACGGTTACACATGTGGGATTGGCTTGTGCCCACAGTGATGTCATCAGTGATGTCATTTGAGATGTCATCAGTGATGTCACTGACCATGTCATGAGTGATGTAATATGTGACATCATCAGCAGTGCATTGCGGGGGCGCGAGTTATAGTTAGCTCAACTAACTATGACTGGTGAATTTCTCTGGTTTTATACGAGTCAAGTGTCCAACTAACTATAACGTCCCTGAAACCTATGGTTTTATCAGTGAATATATATATATATGTATGTATTACCTACTGGCGGTCGCCAGTAGGTCGTTATAGTTAGGACATATTTTCCATAGGAAATCCGCAACATTCTATTCCCAATAACTTTGGCGCCGGTTGACGAATCTTCGCGAAATTTTCATAACTTTTGGCAGCTCCGGTCTGCTCCTAACCTTGAAAGTTTCACGGTGATTCATCAAGCGGGGGCTGAGAAAAAAGGGGGGTCCCAAAACGTGTTTTCCCCATGCAATTTCCCATAGCAACCTTTAGTCGCAGCTACAGCCCGAACTGCTGAACGGAATTACACCAAATTTGGCAAAGAGGTAGTCAGTCCTTGGTTCAGACTCGTGCCTTTTTGTTTAATGGTGTAAATCTGTTCAGTAGTTGCTGAGTAATTCAAAAGTAAAAACACATATATATCTAGGGCCGCGGATCCTCCCGAGCACGAGCTTTATGCTAATTGGCAGTCAACACTTCATACCAGGAAGTGTTGGCAGCCATCTTGTGCCTTGGTAGAACCGAGGCACAAGAAATCAGTGAAAAAACCCACGCAAAACACGCAAAGGGAGCAGGGTAGAAACACCCTGACCCCCTCGGCCTGCTCAGGGGTTCCCACAAGGAACCACAAGGCCCAAAAAAAAAATTATAATTGCACTTAGGACCCGCGCATCCCACTGCCGAAAAAAAAAATGAAGTGCGGGCTCCCGCGCTTCGTTTCTAATTAGCCCCCGGGACCGCAACCTCCTGGGACTTTCTGAAATATGTGGGGGGGGGGGCTCTCAGCCCCTCCAGCCCTGGGGACCACCACCCCCGGGGCTTTAACAAACATGGGTGGGGGGGCTCAAAGGCCTCCCATGCCCTGGGGACCGCCACCCCCTGGGGCTTTATGGAAATATATGCGGGGGGCTCACGGCCCCCCCACAGCCCCAGGGACCGCCACCTCTAAATATTCAAATTGGAGGGTCCGTGATGGACCCCCCCAGCCCCGGGGACCACCACCTCCCCAGGGCTTTAGAAATGGTGGGAGGGGGACTGCGTGGCCCCCCTCCTGGAGTCCTTGATGGCCCTGGGGACCGCTACCCCCCAGGGCCGGCTCTTGCAGTGTCCCGGGGTGCCCACCCCCAGGACACTGTAGTTTGCTATGGCAGGGCAGGAGCCTCGCGGCTCCCGCCATGCCATAGCAAACTGCTTTGGTATTTGGAAGAGAGAGCAGGAAACCTGCTCTCTCTTACAAATACCAAAGACGATTGCTTTTCCACATGGGGAGCTGCAACTTCGCAGCTCCCCAGGTGCAAAAGCAATGCCGGCTCCCGCAGGACGCGGAGAGTCGGCGGGACCATGGGGGGATTGGGGACCCCCCCCACAGTGCCCAACAGAGAGGGCCAGCCCCAGGGGATGGGGTCCCCGGGGCTATTAGTGGCCCGGGAGGGGGGCCACGCGGCCCCCCTCCCCAAAATTTAAATAAAAGAATAAAATAAAAAAAACAAAGGCTGGCCCCGGGGGATGGTGTCCCCGGGGCCATAAATGGCCTAAGGAGGGGGGGCAAAGCAGCCCCCTCCTAACATTAAAAGGAAAAAAAAAAGGCCAGGCCTCGGGGATGGGGTCCCCTGGGCCAATTATGACCTCGGGAGGGGGGGCCCCCTTCAAAAAATAGATTTATAAAAAAAAGGGGTCAGGCCCTGGGGGATGGGGTTCCCAGGGCCAAAATATTAGGAAAAGAAGGGGGGGCACACAGCCCCCCTGCTTAAAAAGAAAAAAAAAAGAAAAAGGCCGGCATCGCGCCGGAGGCCACGCCCCCTTCTTGCAGCACTCTGCAAGCGCTTCCCCTGGCGCGTTTGCAGAGGGGGAACGAATTCCCCTTGAATACTGGGGGTCCCTGGGGGACAACTAGCCCACCAGGAACCTCCAGTATGCGCCAGGGGGCTGCGTTGCAGAGAGGTGTTTTGAGGCCACGCCCCTTTTTACACTTCTCTGCAACGCAGCTCTGTGGTGCTTAATGGAGGTAGCTGGTGGGCTAGTTGCGCCCCAGGGACCCTCAGGATTCAAGGGGAGTTAATCCCCCAACTTAAAACGTGCCACAGTGGTGAAGGGAGGGGGCGGGGCCTGAGGTGACATGTGTGCAAACATGCCCTGTGGCGCATTTTAAGTTGAGTAATTAATACCTCTTCAATCCTGAAGGTCCCTGGGGGCCAACTAGCCCACCAGGTACCTTCAGTAAGCACCACGGAGCTGCGTTGCAAAATATTGTAAAAAGGGGCGTGGCCGCTGAACACCTCTCTGCAACGCAGCTCTCTGGCGCATACTGGAGGTACCTGGTGGGCTAGTTGACCCCCAGGGACCCTCAGGATTGAGGAGGATTTAATTCTCCAACTTAAAACACGCCACAGGGAGTCTTTGCAGACATGTCACCTCAGGCAACGCCCCTTTCCTTCACCATTGTGCAAACGCGCCCCGTGGTGAGTTGTAAGTTGGGAAATGAATTCTCTTTCAATACTGAGGGTCCCTGAGGGCCAACTAGCCCACCAGGTACCTCCAGTATGCGCCACAGAGCTGCGTTGCAGATAGGTGTTCAGAGACCACGCCCCTTTTTACACCTCTCTGCAACGCAGCTCTGTGGCGCTTACTGGAGGTACCTAGTGGGCTAGTTGGATCCTGAGGGTCCCTGGGGCGCAACTAGCCCACCAGCTACATCCATTAAGTCCCCCACAAGGGGACTTAATCTCCCAAATTAAAACGGACACAGGGCGCGTTTACACAGTGGTGAAGGGAGGGGATGGGGCCTGAGGTGAAGTGTGAAAACACGCCCTGAGGCGCGTTTTAAGTTGGGGAAATAATTCCCCTTCAATCCTGAGAGCCCCAGGGGGCCAACTAGCCCACCAGGTGCTTCCAGTAAGCGCCACTGCGCTGTGTTTCAGAGAGGTGGCCCGGGCCGTGCCCATTTTTACACCTCTCTGCAACGCAGCTCTGTGGCGCTTACTGGAGGTACCTAGTGGGCTAGTTGGACTCAAGGGACACTCAGGATTCAAGGGGACTCTATCTCCCAAATTAAAATGGCCACAGGGCGCGTTAACACAGTGGTGAAGAGAGGGGATGGAGCCCGAGGTGACGTGTGAAAACCCGCCCTGTGGCGCGTTTTAAGTTGGGGAAATAATTGCCCTTCAATCCTGAGGGCCCCTGGGGGCTAACTAGCCCACCAGGGGCTTCCAGTAAGCGCCACTGCGCTGTGTTTCAGAGAGGTGGCCGAGTCTGTGCCCCTGTTAGACCTGGCACCATTGGCGTGGGTCACCCTTCCATTTTTGTCTGTGCCTCAATGTATTTTTGTGCTGGTGTTAGCTGCTCAGTGCCCTGTGCCACTGCCATCCAGTGCCACAGGGCAAGTGCTCCCTAGGGGAAAATGTATTATGTGAATTGACTTCCATGTTTGGCTATTTGGTTTACTATCAGTCCCTAGTAGAGTGCACCAGGGGTGCCAAGGGCTTGTATATCCAAATGCTGCTAGTGGGCTTGCAGCACTGGTTGTGCCACCCACAGAAGCAGCCTGGTAAAATGTGTCCAAGGTCTGCCATTGCAGAACCTGCATGCAGTCTGGTACTGTCATGCTGACTGGGCAAGTGTCCCCACTTGCCAGTCCCTAAACCTTCCCTTACCTTCATTATTAGTCACCCCTATGGTAGGCCCTAGGGCAGGGTGCATTGTAAGGATAAGGTAGGACATGCCCTGAGGTGTGTGGCATGTCCTAATAGTGAATTACAGCCATTTTCGTTTTTCACTATTGTAAGGCTACCTGCTCTCCATAGGCAAGAATGGGCTGCTAGATTATAGCACTCTATAATCCTAGCAGGCTCAGGAAGCATGGTAGAAATTCATGTTTAGTATGCCTGAACTCAGAATAATAAAATACATCTTTTAGCAAAGGTTATTTTAATATCCTGGGTTTGCAAATGCTACTTTTAGAAAGTTAGCCTTTGCGTGCCTAACCATTTCAGTCCGCCTCTGCTGGGAGGGGCTGTCTTCTTTGTGTGTAGCTTGAGTGACAGGGCTGGGAAGTTCCAGGAGACAGGCTGGGGCTACCAGGTGGTGAATAGAGAGATTATACCAGAATGGGTGGGAGGAGTGCACCTTGACTCTGAATAGGGCCGTGCTCTGCCACCACAATGCTGGCTCCACCCCCTGGGGAGCGTCTGATGTCTCTGCCCTGCCTACTGAAAGAAGAAGCCAGAGTCCCAACAACAAAGTGCTCCTCACTGAAAAGAACTGGGCTGGGATTAGGCAAAGGTCCCCCTGGCCTGCAAAGACAAAAGAAACTTGGTATAAATGTAGGAGCCCTGCTCCTAAGAAATCAGATCCTGATTGAACCACGAAGAAACTCTGCCTGACCAGAAGGACCTGGAAGAAGCTGAAGGAGGAGTAACTTTCCCTAACCTGGGGGATTGGCCTGCAGTTGGTGCCTTGCTGAGAAAGGAGAGGAAAAGACTGAAAGAGACTTTGCACTTTGGTTCAACAATCTCCAAGGGCTTGGAAGAAGAGCTGGCCCCCTGAACTGAGTCCCAGGACCATTGGACTCATCTGCCTTCCAAAACTGAGTTGCCTGGACAATTCTTGCTTGTTTCCCGCTGGATTTGGCCCCAGTACGACTCGTACTCCATCCGCCGCGAAGCTGTGTCTTTGCCGCCCGGCACCGTGTGTCTACGCTGATCCAAAAGCGTTAGTACGCACCATATCCCTCCCGGCCGTTTCGCACCTAACCTTCCCCGCCGATTCGAGTCGTACAGCCCTGGCTGCCGAACCCTGTACGCCGGACCCAAGCTTCATTGTCCCGCAGGTACGGACCGTACGCTGCTAGACGTACTGTACTGTGCCGTGCTCAGAGCCGAGACGCCGCATTGCACCGATCCTCCCTGTACGGCGCCGAGAAGTGTCGCCGCCTATCCGCACCGAAGGTACGGCTCGAACGCCGAAGACTCTGCAAGCCGATCTGGGCCATCCGCACGTATCCCTGAAGGTCTCGTACCAACGCCGCGTCCCGATGCCGCGACCCGGCCAGCATCTGAATACGCTGCCGAGCTACGACCCGGACCCATCGACTTGTCCCGCACTGTCCGTCGCGGACCCTACAAAACCAAGGTACTTTGTTCTGTTCGCACCGCAGCATGCACGCCACGGACCCCGGAGTCCACAACGATTGTTTGATTCATACTTTCCTTGTTTTTAATGCCAACGAGTCGCACATCCAGGTACGATCCGTACAAAGCCTGAAAAGAAGCGTAATTGACTAAAAGAGCCTATTTTTGTATTTTAAGCCTTTTTACAAGAACATTGAACTTTAAAATAATACTGGGGTCATTTTATTCGTTATTCTGGTCTTGTGCTAAGCCTTATAAAAAGTAAACTATTTTTGATACAACCTTGACTGGTGTCCATTTGTGGTGTGTCATTGTATTACTGTATGTGTTCACAAATGCTTAACCTATGACGCCCTGAGAATAGTCTTGACTGCTTGCTCCACACTACCTAAAGGGTGAGCAGGGGTTATTTGAAAGGGTTATCCCCTTACTCTGACTTAGAAGTAAGAGTCCCTGCTTGTCACAAGTGCATACCTGTGCCAACTAGAGATTCCCAATTCTAACAGCCCCTTTTTACACCTCTCTGCAACGCAACTCTGTGGCGCTTACTGGAGGTACCTTGTGGGCTACTTGGACCCTAGGGACACCCAGGATTCAAGGGGACGTAATCTCCCAAATTAAAACGGACACAGGGCGCGTTTACACAGTGGTGAAGGGAGGGGATGGTGTAGGAAAGTGGCTCTTTATATACTGGACCAAAGTAAGGTACAGTGTGTATAGAGTCCCCAGTCCCCAGAGGTTTGGCAGAGGTTTAAGTTAGATATAACCTTACTCTCTAAAGTGGTAGCTTGGTTGAGCAGTAAGGCAGTATCAGAGGACAGTGTAAAGCATTTGGTCACACACTCAAGAACTGAACTCTAGGCCAATTGTTTTGTATCAAAAGATATAGTTGTTTTATTTTAGAACCAACAAGGTATCAAAATATACTTTCTCAGGATGAGTTACTTTAGCTAAATACTTTTCAAATAGGCAATAGACTTTTTGAATGCAATAGTTACAGTTTATTGCAATAGGCAACACAATTTCAAACACAATGCAAAATTGAGCTCAATAGGAATTTCTGGTTAAATGCAATTAGTTACTTTGCAGATTACTTTTCTAACCACAGGACTGGATCCCGAGATTCAGTCCCGGGACATGAGCTGTAAACAGTTAAGTAAAAGCGTTTTGGTTACAGTAGTGATTTTTAAGGAATATTATTGTATTTTAAAAGTTGCACTTCGAAACTTTTTCAGTTGGAATTACCAATGTTATCCTATGGAAGGAAATTCACTTTGCAGGTAAAGTATGTTCACGTTACTTTTGTAATCCAGTGCTGGACTCCTAGGTTCAGCACTGGGACCTCTATTTAAAACAGGCATGTAATTACGTTTTTATCGTTGGCACGATTTTTAGAGAATATTTGTAAGTTTCAAAAATCGACACTTAGATACTTTTTCAGCAAAAAGTAGGCAATGATATCCTATGGAAGGAAATTCAAGTTACTGGTAAGTACGGTTAAAATTGCTTTTCAGGATCAGTACTGGGCTCAAAGATGTAGCACTGAGGTGTCTCCTGATAGCAGGTGAGTAAATCGGAATTCGTAGTTCGGCTGATTTTAGATGAATATTTTAAAATTCCAAAACTCCACACACTGGAATTTCCAAGTGAAACCAGTCAATGATAGCCTATGGAAGAAAAGTGAGTTATTGGCTTTTAGGTAAGTACTCGACTGACAGAGTTAAGGTTCTGGGCATAGACTCAGGGGTCTCCCAGGGTCAGGTAGGTACAGTTGGTACACCCTCAGCGGTACAGGGGCAGCCGGGTGCAGAGGTAGTTAGGACCAATGTTATCCAATGAGAGGCAGGGGGCCTTCGGTTAGTGGCTGCTGGCTAGCTGGCCACACGGCTGTGGGAGCTGGGCTCCTGGTCACTTGCTCAGGGCAAATGGGGAAGGAGGATAGGACAAAGGTTGCACTGCCAGGGGCACTCGGGCGGCTGAGTGCAGGGTGCTTGTGAGCTGGCAGGCGCTCAATGTTATTCAATGGAGATCTTTAAAAGGGAACAAAGGCTGCAGGCTCGGGGACGGTGGATCTTCTGGACCGACCAACACTTTGAGGGGTAAGTTGGGATCTTGGAGGGTAGGTAGGCACCCTGGAGTTGTGCACAGGAGGCCAGGGGGCGCCGGTTGCAGGGGTGTCTTTGGACGTCGGGAAATCTTACCCTCTGCTGGTCGCGGTTGGAAGGGTCCCTGGTTCTGAGTCTGCAGGCGTCGTCTGGGTCGTCGAGTAGGGTCATTGGGCACTGGATTCCAGGTCAGAATTGCCGGGAGGACGTCCTCAGGGTCTCCGGGCTCGGCGGGTGCAGAGTTGGCTGGATTTGCGGTTCCTGGCTGGCACCAGGGGTGTTGCTGTTTGAGCAGAGCCACTGCTCGTAGGAGTCCCAGTCTCTAAGAGGGTCAAGGCAGGCAGGTCCTCCGGGGTTCTTGAGGTTGCTGTCCACAGGAGATGCCGGGATTTAGCAGGAGCAGGTTCAGGGATCAACAGGCCTGTAGGGCTGGGGCCAAGTCAGTTGGTGTCGTCCTCTTGTTAGCAGCTGCATGGCAGGTCTTCTTCTTCTTGGTCTTCTTTCTTGTTTCGAAGTCGGGATCTGAGGAAGGAAGGTTCAGGGTGCCCCTAAATACTAAATTATGGGGCATTACGGGTAGGGAAAGGGCAGGCACCAACAGGTCCCTGTCTTGGGGTGAGTACACCCCCTATCCTGTTCTTCTCCTGTGGGAGGGGGGCAGGAGCCTATCTCTGATTGGGCAGGGCTCTCCCATCCTCAAGATGGCCGGGGCCCGGAGTTGTGCTTCAACTCGCCTCTCCCACCTGAGGGGTGGAGTTGGCACAGGCTGGCACACCTCCTTTCCTCACGTAGGGTTTCCCGCCAGTCTTCCCGCCAGAGTGGGGGTCAGAACCGGTGGGGGCCAGTTGCTGAGTACAGCAAGTGGTCTGGAGAAGCTCACAAAGGCGGTGTGCCTTTGAAGCTTCCCCCTGCCCATCCTGGGGGAGGAGACCTAGCACCTCGCCCAGGAAGTGCATTGCTACAGGCCTAGGAGAGCGAGGGGCTCTCCACCCAGGGGTCCAGCAACATGTCTGCTGTGTGGCATCCTAGGCAGCCTCTCAGACAAGATGTGGATTGTAGGATAGGTTTCAGGGGGCATCTCTAAGATGCACTCTGTAGTGCATTTTACATTAAATCCCACACTGGCATCAGTGTGGGTTTAATGTGCTGAGAAGTTTGAAATCAAACTTGTCAGTCTTCAGTGTAGCCATTATGGTGCTGTGGAGTTCGTAATGACATCCTCCCAGCACCATATACTCTTAATGGCATCACTGCACTTATAGTGCCCAGGAATGGCCCTGGGTACTGTAGGGGCTCAGTGCTCATGCACCTGTGCCCACACCACTGGCATAGGGCACCCAGCTAGAGGGGTGACTGATGTATGCCAGGGCAGTGGGTTTGTGGGCATGGCACACAGGGATGTGTGCCATGTCGACTCTTTATTTAGTTCTGCACCAGGACACTCAGTCTGCAAAGGCAGTGTGTGGGTGTCAGGGTGCAGGGCCCCTAAGGGTGGCACAATAAGTGCTGCAGCCCTTAGGGGTCTTGTCTGGTTACAATGCCCTGGGTACCTAGGGTATCATTTACCAGGGGCTGACATGTGGCCAGAGATGCCAATTGGGTTTCAGCTTCAATACAGTTTTAGGGAAGGAACACAGGCCCTGGGCATCTGATTGGCAGGAGCCCAGGGCACACTCAGTCAAAGCACATCAGCAATTCAGCAAAAAGTGGGGGCATACTATGCAAGAAAGATGGCACTTTCTCACAGATGGGGTCTGAGGTGACGTGTGCAATCACGGCCTGTGGTGGGTTTTTAGATGGGGAAATAATTCCCCTTCAATCCTGAGGTACCCTGGGGGCCAACTAGTCAACCAGGTGCTTCCAGTTAGCGCCACTGCGCTGTGTTTCAGAGAGGTGGCCCAGGCCATGTCCCTTTTTACACCTCTGCAACGCAGCTCTGTGGCACTTACTGGAGGTACCTAGTGGGCTACTTGGACCCTAGGGACCCTCAGGATTCAAGGAGACTTAATCTCCCAAATTAAAAAATGGCCACAGGCCACGTTTACACAGTGGTGAAGGGAGGGGATGGGGCCTGAGGTGACATGTGCAAACACGCCCTGTGGCGGGATTTAAGATGGGGAAATCCCCTTCAATCCTGAGGGACCCTGGGGGCCAACTAGTCCACCACGGGCTTCCATCAAGCGCCACTGCGCTGCGTTGCACAGAGGTGGTCCAGGCCGTGCCCTTTTGTACACCCCTCTGCAATGCAGCTCTGTGGCGCTTACTGGATGCACCTAGTGGGCTACTTGGACCCTAGGGACCCTCAGGATTCCATGGGACTTTATCCCCCAAATTAATATGGCCACACGGCGTGTTTGCACACATCAGCTCAGCCCCCCCTCCCTTCACCAGTGTGCAAACGCGCTCTGTGGTGTGTTTTAAGAGGTAGTTTTAATCCCCATGCCCTATCATGCACTAGGGGCTTACAGAGGAGGTCATTCTAATCAACGCATAGTGTTCCCTAGAGTATGTAGGTGTTTTAACTGTATTCTAAGTGTCTTTTAGCATAGCACTGGCTCTAAGACTGGTTAGTCAGAGTCAGTTACCACCAGTACCCATCTGAAAAAATTGTAAAATCTGCACCAAAACCCAACCACTTATCAATTCACCCAGGCACTCTCCTTGCAGTACTCTAATCATTCAGTCAGTACCCAAGTACTCATGCACTGAGCCAGGCCTTAGCACATGGACTGCTTCAAACGCCTATCCACTATGCATGCAGTACTCTAACCACCTACACACTTGTCTTTCACACCTTCAATTCCCCAGTCAGTATCCATACACTCCAGCAAACACCCTATCACTCCCCTTGCACTCCTCTAGTGACCCATTCAGCACCATGACCTAATCCATTAACTGCGCCAAAACCCACTTATAAATTCACCCAGGCACTCTCCTTGCAGTACTCTAATCATTCAATCAGTATGCAAGTACTCATGCAGTGAGCCAGACCTTAGCACATGGACTGCTTCAAACGCCTATCCACTATGCATGCAGTCCTCTAACCACCTACACACTTCTACACACTTGTCTTTAACACCTTCAATTCCCCAGTCAGTATACATACACTCCAGCAAACACCCTGTCACTCCCCTTGCACTCCTCCAGTGACCCCTTCAGCACCATGTTCTAATCCATTCACTGCGCCAAAACCCAACCACTTATAAATTCACCCAGGCACTCTCCTTGCAGTACTCTAATAATTCAGTCAGCACCCAAGTATTCATGCAGTGAGCCAGGCCTTAGCACATGGACTGCTTCAAACGCCTATCCACTATGCATGCAGTCCTCTAACCACCTACACAGTTGTCTTTCACACCTTCAATTCCCCAGTCAGTATCCATACACTTCTAGCAAACACCCTGTCACTCCTCTTGCACTCTTCTAGTGACCCATTCAGCACCATGTACTAATCCATTCACTGCGTCAAAACCCAAACACTTATAAATTCACCCAGGCACTCTCCTTGCAGTACTCTAATCATTCAGTCAGTACCCAAGTACTCATGCAGTGAGCCAGGCCGTAGCACAGTGGTTCCCAAACTTTTTTGACCCACGGCTCCCTTGACCCATTGGCTGTTGGCCGTGGCTCCCCATTATGTTACTGTTTTATTCGGGTGGGAGGGGGGATGTAAGCCCAGCCTCGGCTCAGTACCTAGAAGCAGTTAGCAACGATGCTGGCTTCAAGCAGGAGTATAAAACACTGGCACAAAGAAGTGAGCTATGTGCACCTGGCAGTTATTAGCCTTCCTGTAACAATGATTAGAGACAGACAAGAGAACAAGCCCGTCTAGAAACGTCTTCACCTTGAACAACATAAACTGCAGTCCCACCTTCGCCCCTACCATCCACTGAACAGCAGTGTTCCAGAAGAACTTATCAGGATCACTTCACTAACAGGGATTTAATTCAATTACTAAAAGGGCGCCCTGTCTCCATTCTCCTTCACATCAATGTCTGTGTCTCTGTATTCCAGCCACAGGAAGGCAATCAATACATACCACTGTCTGGAAAAGCATTATCAACCCTCCATCTTGTTCTGTGTTGAACAAGATGCCATCCAACATAGATCTCACTGGTCCCAGTACACAATTCTCACCATACACACACTAACAAACATGCACCAAGTAGTTATTGCATGTACACACACTGTATGCAAGCATGTGATATCAGAACAAGAATCTATGGTTCACATAAAAGCAGAAATTTACATGAGGTGTTGGTAATTTCTAATTTAATTTCTAATTTAAAATACTTGTAAAGCGCAGCATACACCTTGCGGTTTCTTGGCGCTGGGGAGATCGGCAACTGAGGTGAAAACAAGAAGACCAGGGAGAGAAGAAAGGGATATTTGAAGGGGATTAAATGGGGAAGGCTTGGCTAAAAAGGAACGTTTTCAGGTCTCTGCGAAAGGGGAGATACTGGGTGGCAGACCGGAGGTGGTCAGGAAGTGAGTTCCAGAAGGTTGGAGCTAGGGTGGAGAAATTAGCCCCGCCCCACTTTTTGCGGGTGAAGCGAGGGATCTGGAGGAGGGACCTGGAGGAAGATCGAAGTTCTCTTGTGGGTAAATAGGACTTGATTAATGAGGAGATGAAAGCAGGGGCGGAGCCCTGGCGGGCCTGGAAGACCATGCACCCGATCTTGAATAGGGCCCGTTCCTTTATGGGGAGCCAGTGAAGCTCTCTAAGAAGGGGGGTGGAGTGGTGATAACGAGGGAGGCCGTACACAAGCCGGGCTGCTTGATTCTGGACGGTCTGGAGTCTACGCAAACTGAAAGCGGGGATACCGTGATAAAGAGCGTTTGCGTAGTCCAATTTTGATATCACGAGTGCGGCCATAATGATCTTGAGTGCCTGGGGGGAAAAGAAGCGGGAGACAGTGCGGATAGTGCGAAGAGAAAAGAAACAGGAGGACACCACAGAACTGATTTGTGAGTGGAGAGTGAGTTGGCTGTTTATTTTGACACCAAGTGTTTTGACCGTGGTGGAGGGGGTCGGTGCAAAGCCAAGAGAAGGGGGCCAGAAGAGAGAGTTCCAGGGACTGGATGGACCACCAGTGAGAACCAGCTCGGTTTTATCCGGGTTCAGCTTAAGGTGGTTGTGGTTCATCCAGTCACTGATGAGTGTCATGGTTGACTGGAAATTGGAGACCGAGAGAGGAGAAGGGGACAGATCAAAGATGAGCTGGAGGTCATCCGCGTAGTTATAGACGGTGACCTCCAGCTGCTGTAGTGCAAAGATGAGAGGAAAGATGTAAAGGTTGAAAAGTAAGGGGGAGAGCGAGGATCCCTGGGGAACACCACAAGTGACAGGAAGGGGAGTGGCCGTGAAGTCGCCTAACCGGACCGCCTGAGTGCGTTCCCTCAGAAAGGAGGAGAGCCAGATCAGAGCTGATCCCCCGATACCGGCCGCCTTGACACGGGTAAGTAGGATGGTGTGATCCACCGTGTCAAAGGCGGCGGAAAGATCAAGGAGGACCAGTGCCTGGTGTTTATTTTCGTCCATACCCTTTCTGAGTTTGTCCAAAACTGAGACCACGACTGACTTGGTCGAATGCCTGGGACGGAACCCGGCTTGGCGGGAAGCCAGTCCCCCGTTTGCCTCCACATGGGCGCTGAGCACCGCGGTAACATGGCGTTCCATCACCTTGCCCAAGAAGGGTAGCAGGGAGATGGGGCGATAGTTAGCCGAGGTAGAAGAGTCAGCGCCAGCTTTCTTCAGGATGGGCACTATGGTAGCTGCTTTAAGCGAATAGGGCACTACGCCCTGTGCCAGGGAGCTGTTGAGGAAGGCAATGGGGGGGTCAGGGCAGCTGGAGTATATTTGCTGCAGGACTCGTGCTGGGCAGACGTCCGCGGGAAATCCTGACTTCACTTTAGGGAGTATCTCCAGAAAAGAGTCCTGCGTGAGGGGGGGGATAGAGGTAAGAAGGTGGGGGAGGGGAGGGGGGGCGGGATCGACGAAGGCAGAGGAGGGTGGAGGGATATTAAGCTTGATGGTTGCTATTTTATCTAAGAAATAGGTATTAAGCTGGTCGCAGAGAAGTTGGGAGGGAGGAATAATGGGCGAGGTTCGGTCTGAGAATGCCAGGTCATTCACTATCCCGAAGATTACCCTGGGTTTGTTTTCAGCAGAAGTAATTTTGGACGAAAAGTAGGCGGACTTAGCAGCCAGGATTGCTGTTTTGTACTTGTCCAGAGCTGATGAGAAGTGGGTTTTTAATAGAGGATCGTAATTTTTCCTCCATTGCCTTTCTGCCTGTCGGGCGCTCAGTTTGAGAGCTTTTAGGTGGTCGTTGAACCATCTATTAGAGTCCTTTGGTCGGCGGACGGAGATGCGGCGTAGGGGCGCCGCAGAGTCGCAGCCATCCGCCAGCCAGGTGTTAATGGCCTTGGCTTGAGAGGTAGATGTTAAGCCAGTAAGAGTAGGAGTAGAGTCGCGGAGCATGGAGGTCAAGGAGGGGTAATCCAATCTATTCCAGTTCCGTGCCCAGGTGTTTTTGGCATACGGAATTTTAGACAGCACGTTGCGGGGAATAGAGAAGGAAATGAGGGCATGGTCGGACCAAGGGCACGGCGAGACAGTGGCCGAGGCCACGGGGAGGTTGAGGGACCAGACCTGGTCCAATGTGTGTCCATGGGAGTGAGTGGGGACGGATATGTGCGACACGAAATTAAGGGTTGATAGGCAATGTGTAAACTCTTTTGAGGCTGAGCACTCGTGTGGGTCAGAGGGCCAGTAATTAAAGTCCCCTAGCACCAAGACCGAGGCGTAGTTGACCGCCAAGTTGGACAATAGGTCTTGAAAGGCCGGCAAAAATGCAGGCGAGGGCTGGGGAGGCCGGTACATTAATAGGCAGGTAATAGGGGGGGAAAATGAAAGAGAGCGGGCCACCAGGAAGTCAGCAGGGGGAATGGGAGGTGAGGGAAGTGGTTGGAAGTTCAGCTCCGACCGAGCGATCAGGGCAACCCCACCGCCTGCCTTGCCCGCCGGCCGGTCGGCTCGAAGGGCCACATAGGAGGAGGGTAGGGTGGCCAGGAGAACGGGGAGGGAGGTGTCACAGTACCAAGTTTCGGTCAGGAGCAGTAGGTCCGGTTTCTCAGAATCGAGTAAGACGAACAACTCATGGTGGTGCTTGACCGCTGACCTGGTATTGAGTAAAAAGACAGACAGTGCCAGCGAACAGGGGGGGAGGTCAGGGGGAAGGGGACAGGGTAACGGGGGAGCGTGTAACGGGGGATGAGGGGCTATGGGGGAAGTGGGGGCAAGGCCTAAAGAGGAAATCAATCTGCGGGTGGAATCTGGAAGTAACCATTTACCTTGAAGGGCAATAAGATCCTTAGAAGAATAGGATGTAGATTTGGCATGGAGTCTTGCCCCTAGCCTCGTCCGGCCGCGGACGGGCGCAGACGGGCTTGCCTTAGGCGCGCCTTCGGCGCGCAAACGGCGCGCCCGCTGCGCTCGTCCGCTGCGCTTCCTACCAAGACACATACTTTATGCCAGTGGGTGAGGAGGTTGGAGGGGGTGTGGCCAGCCGAGGGGGCGTGTCTCGCCTCGCCCTCGGGGATGGCGACTGAAGGGAAGAGGTCGTTGCAGCGAGAAGCGCTGTTCTAAGATGCCAAGATGCAGGTGAGAGTGGATGGCAGTTTAAAAGCACAGTGAATAATACACAAGATACAATTTTTAAAATCGTCCCTGCTCCCGGCTTTCCGCCTCAGGAGCCAATCAGCAATGCAGCGCTTAGCGTTGGCGCGCGCTATTTGTAGTCGTGACGGGGGGGCGTGGCCAGCCGAGGGGGCGTGTCTCGCCTCGCCCTCGGGGATGGCGACTGAAGGGAAGAGGTCGTTGCAGCGAGAAGCGCTGTTCTAAGATGCCAAGATGCAGGTGAGAGTGGATGGCAGTTTAAAAGCACAGTGAATAATACACAAGATACAATTTTTAAAATCGTCCCTGCTCCCGGCTTTCCGCCTCAGGAGCCAATCAGCAATGCAGCGCTTAGCGTTGGCGCGCGCTATTTGTAGTCGTGACGGGGGGGCGTGGCCAGCCGAGGGGGCGTGTCTCGCCTCGCCCTCGGGGATGGCGACTGAAGGGAAGAGGTCATTGCAGCGAGAAGCGCTGTTCTAAGATGCCAAGATGCAGGTGAGAGTGGATGGCAGTTTAAAAGCACAGTGAATAATACACAAGATACAATTTTTAAAATCGTCCCTGCTCCCGGCTTTCCGCCTCAGGAGCCAATCAGCAATGCAGCGCTTAGCGTTGGCGCGCGCTATTTGTAGTCGTGACGGGGGGGCGTGGCCAGCCGAGGGGGCGTGTCTCGCCTCGCCCTCGGGGATGGCGACTGAAGGGAAGAGGTCGTTGCAGCGAGAAGCGCTGTTCTAAGATGCCAAGATGCAGGTGAGAGTGGATGGCAGTTTAAAAGCACAGTGAATAATACACAAGATACAATTTTTAAAATCGTCCCTGCTCCCGGCTTTCCGCCTCAGGAGCCAATCAGCAATGCAGCGCTTAGCGTTGGCGCGCGCTATTTGTAGTCGTGACGGGGGGGCGTGGCCAGCCGAGGGGGCGTGTCTCGCCTCGCCCTCGGGGATGGCGACTGAAGGGAAGAGGTCGTTGCAGCGAGAAGCGCTGTTCTAAGATGCCAAGATGCAGGTGAGAGTGGATGGCAGTTTAAAAGCACAGTGAATAATACACAAGATACAATTTTTAAAATCGTCCCTGCTCCCGGCTTTCCGCCTCAGGAGCCAATCAGCAATGCAGCGCTTAGCGTTGGCGCGCGCTATTTGTAGTCGTGACGGGGGGGCGTGGCCAGCCGAGGGGGCGTGTCTCGCCTCGCCCTCGGGGATGGCGACTGAAGGGAAGAGGTCGTTGCAGCGAGAAGCGCTGTTCTAAGATGCCAAGATGCAGGTGAGAGTGGATGGCAGTTTAAAAGCACAGTGAATAATACACAAGATACAATTTTTAAAATCGTCCCTGCTCCCGGCTTTCCGCCTCAGGAGCCAATAAGCAATGCCATACAGACTACATACCCTCTCCCTGACACAGATAAAAATGTGTGGTCACTCAACCGATTTACAAAAGCCAGGGACGCTGCCACCACCTCTCTGTGTAACTTACCCAGAACATGGAAAGTTGTTCTACGCCTGCTATGAGGGCAATCATTTTGCACCCCTCAAATTCATAACATAGGTTCTGCACCCTGCATTACATGTTTTCTATGTGGGCAACATTCCCATTCCAACAATCCGCATGCTAATAATTTCAAGCTGCTGAACACCAAGTTGAGAGGTGTTGGAGGTCTCTGTGTTTAGAGAAGGACTGTGCCAAAATGTGGCACTGAAAATGTGTTGTAGGGCACAAGGCACTGGAATCTAAGAATACCCTTGAATATCATGGGGATAATTAAAATCAGAAGAGATGCAGGGTGAAAGGTAAGGTTGAAATTTGTGGCGACAGAAGACCGTGCTAAGTACGAAGGCCTGTGCTGGGCACAGCTGTGATATGATGGAGTGTTGTGAAAAGAAAGAGACCAGTATGGTAAGGGTGGTGTGTGGGGCAAGGCTTGGTACAGAGGAGCCCTGGGGTAGGAGTTTTTATTTTTTCATGTCGTTTTCTATACCTAAAACGTGGCCAAAATATTAAAAGTGCTTTACACAGTCACAAGCAATTGAAAAGTTAGAAGATAAAATAAGTAAATCACTTTTCTTAACCCCAGAAAGATGTGTATATAACTTAATTGGGGACATAAAGTAAGAATTGGGCTACATACAAGAAATAATATATGTTAACAGAAGAACCTGGAGGGAAAGATCTGGAATTAAAAGCATTTTATGAGAAAAGGAACTAAAAACCCTCTTACCCTGTCCAGATGTTCATGAAAGGGGTGAACACGGGTCAGAGCATTTCTCCCTCATAGCACAGGTCGGGTGCAATCACAAGTTGAGGGAGGTTCTGGGGCCCTCAGACAGAGTTGTTGTTGGCGCAGGCAGAGTTATTCATCTGTAGAAGGGCGCCTCTTGGATGTTCCCACCGGAGGGGTGTCTTTCGCTCACGTCCTCGCAAGCAGACAAGTGCCTAGCTTTGGAGCGCTTACACTTCTGGGGTGCCTCTCGGGTCTTCTTCACACGTCTTCATAGGGCATAACTTGCTGATTTTGGTGCACTGTGCCTGCAATTCCACATTTACTGGTATTTACCTTTCATTTCACCCCTGTAAAATTCGACAGGGGTCACTTGCCGGAATTTACCTGGTGAAAATTGCGTTGGATGTAATAATTACCACAACAGTAGTTTGCACAGGGATCTCAAAAGAACAGCCCACTCGTAACGAGGCCCGTTATTCTGGCACACACCACAAACTTATTTGTTTCTTGTTGGCTCTGTGAATAGGGCTCATCACGGAGCTATGCGGACCTTTAGGTGCAACAGAGGTTAGGTGAGAATATGTTTTCAGACTGATTACTGACGTCATCAAGGAGACGGCCAGTGAAGTCGTTTGGCGTAAGCACAGTTTTCCCCTTTCCTCTACTCATACTTTCCCTTAGCTGCGACAGTCTCCATTATCTGCGAATTTATAGCTAAAGTTAATGCATCAAAGTGTCTCATGTTTGTGCGGTATTACTTTTGTTTATTTTTGGCTCATTCATTAAAAAATGCATTTGGAGAAATGGGTAAAGTGTTCAGGACATCTGAGTGCTCTCACCTAGTCGGTAGGTCGCTGGCTCGAGAGGGGTTCACACTTCAGGGGTGCCTCTTCTGTGCTCTGTCCCGCGTCGCAGCCTTCTTTGCTCCTGCACATGCCCTTCGCGCACAACCTACACAGAGGGACTCAGGGGAATGAGCCGGACTCTGCAGCCAATCCTAAATCCTGCAAACATAAGGTTGATGAATCTCCGCCAATCAGTGCCGGGACAGTTTTGAAGTCTCAATCCGAGCCCGTTCTCGCCGCAGTGCTTAAAGATAGCTGTGGTCCCGCCTAAGTGTGAGTGAATTCAACCAATGGGAGAAGGGAGCAGGGTTCCGCACATATGTTGCACTGGTTCTCGGGGCTGCAAAGAGTTAATTTACACACTTCGCACATTAAATCTTCTTCAGAGGATACTACCTTTTCCACGTTCTCAAGACGTGCGCGGCGCCCCTGGCAAGTTCTAATGGCGCACCGGGGCGCCGCGGCGCACAGTTTGGGAACCACTGCCTTAGCACATGGACTGATTCAAACCCCTTTCCACTATGCACGCAGTCTCCTCTAACCATCTACACACTTGTCGTTCACACCTTCAATTCCCCAGTCAGTATACATACACTCCAGCAAACACCCTGTCACTCCCCTTTCACTCCTCCAGTGACCCATTCAGCACCATGTACTAATCCATTCACTGTGCCAAATCCCAAACACTTATAAATTCACCCAGGCACTCTCCTTGCAGTTCTCTAATCATTCAGTCAGTACCCAAGTACTCATGCACTAAGCCAGGCCTTAGCACATGGACTGCTTCAAATGCCTATCCACTATGCATGCAGTCCTCTAACCACCTACACACTTGTCTTTCACACCTTCAATTCCCCAGTCAGTATACATACACTCCAGCAAGCACCCTGTCACTCCCCTTGCACTCCTCCAGTGACCCATTCAGCACCATGTACTAATCCATTCACTGCACCAAAAGCCAAACACTTATAAATTTACCCAGGCACTCTCCTTGCAGTATTCTAATCATTCAGTCAGTACCCAAGTACTCATGAACTGAGCCAGGCCTTAGCACGACTGCTTCAAACCCCTATCCACTATGCATGCATTCCCCTAACTAACCAACACACTTATAGTTCTGCACTTATACATTCAACAACAAAAAACAATATTTCAGTTTCAATATTTTAAAAAACATTTTTATTTCCATTTATATTAAAAATATGTAATGTAATTTAAAAAATAAAATATGTAAAAGTAAACAATTAAAAAACTGTAGAAAATCAGTATAAAAATATATATAACTATTATTACATTTAAAAATAATCATTTAAAAAACCGTTGAAATTCACCGAAAAAACCATAGGTTTCAGACATGTTATAGTTAGGAATTAGCATTTAAAAAACCTTAGAAATTCACTGAAAAAACCATTTCAGAGCTGTTATAGTTAGCTGGACATTTAACTCGTACAAAACTATTGAAATTCCTCCGTTATAGTTAGTTCTGCTAACTATAACTCGCGCACCCGCAATCCACTGCTGATGATGTCACATATTACATCATTCATGACATGGTCAGTGACATCACTGATGACATCACTGATGACATCATCCACGTGACAATGAGATACACCTCATCATACACGAGTAGAACCTTTCATCACTCACTGTAAAATACAGAGTACCATATTTGAATCCATTAACACACCAGTACAAGTTTCTAAAAACCCACTCAGTGATTCCTAGATCTACACACACATCTAATCACTTACCTATAGATTCACTCATACATGCTGTCAATGATCAATATAACACTATCAAATATACTTATACACCTATATCGACATTACACACCAGCACACATCCTATTCACTTATGCAGTCATCCTACTCACTTATGCAAACAATGGATCATACTTACATTTACTCAGCTACACACTTATACAAACACCACTTAATTTATTTAGTAACTCATACTTAGTGTGTTATAAAATCACTATTACAAGTATACAGTTATCCATACAGTCACTCATACAATCACTGAGTCCTATGTATACTTATTTATATACAACAACTGTCACATACACTGCCTTTTTTATTTTTCTAGTTTGTTGGACATGTACCATTGAGAGATATATTTGCTCATCACCACACCCATAAAGATATTCACACACCCAAACAACTGTTATAACATGTAGTCTTAACCTCATATACCTACTGAATCAACTATTCACACATCTTTGGGCAGTCACACACCCCCCACCGACCCACACACACATTCACTCTCCCATACAAATACTCAGTTAACTAATCAATAACTAATTTAGACTTTCACATAGCTAGTAAAAAAAACAACTGACAAAGTGATACAGATATTCACACAGTTTAGTCACTATGGCTCCAGGAATGGGGCGACGTGGCCTGGTCCTGGAGGATGGGGACTCTGGGGCCTAGAGCAGCCAAGAGAAGGGGGGACCATGGCCCCCTCACTTTCCGTAATAAAGATACATTTTTTGTTTTTTAACAGCATTCTTTCAGCAAACAGCGTTCACCCGAAATCTCTCAAATGGAGTGTCCCTTACGGTGAGTTCCTACGTGCTCGGAGAAATTGTTCAGAAGACAATTAATTTTTATTGCCGGTAGATCAGATGTATTTCAGATTCTTAAGTAGAGGGTATCCAATGGTGATTCTGGAGAATGACAAATTAAGAGCTATGAAAAAGAAAAAGGAACTTTTGCTATACCCCAAAAGTCGAAAAGAAAAGAAGAATAAAAATGACTCGCAAGAAAATCTGAGGTTTATCTCACAATTCAATTCTTCAAGTGGAGTAATTCCAGATGCACCACAACGTCATTGGAAAGCACTCACAAAAGATGAAGACTTAAAGATTTGTACCTCACACCATCTAAGCATCGCTTGCAGGAAGGTACCGTCCTTAGGGTATTTATTAACATATAGTTATTTCGAAAAATCTGAAAAAGGAGACAGTAAAATGAATTGGTTAAGAGTGAATGTTTTTTTTTTAATGCCCCAAATGCAAAGCATGTAAATATGGACAAAATCATCAAGACATAGTGACCTTGACAGGAGAAAAAATTAAGATCAAGGAGAGACTAACATGTGACACAACACACGTTTATGCTTTAGAGTGCCAATGTGGAAAACAATATATCGGAAGCACCATAAACAAACTCAAGTTGTAAATTCTACAGCACTTAAGAGCAATTACCAACAAAGATTTCTCTTACACTATGTCAAAACATATCTGGAAAGATCATCGGGGTGATTTGAATAATTTCTCCTATTATGGTATTGGACATGTACCTGGGAAAGTGAGAGGAGGGGATCGTGAGCTTGTGTTGCGAAAAACTGAGTCCAAATGGATTACCATTATTGGAACGGAGATTCCATGGGGACTAAACACTGATGCTGAACTTCATACATTTTTATAACCTATGTATCAAATTCTATTTATCATCAACAGAATACAATCTTTTTAAGCAGTGATTTGTGTTACATGGACACATTAGACACTTGTGTTGTATCAATATGGCCCTAGACGGTTAGTAAGGAAGGTATATCAACCTCCTGTTTTCCATCTTAAATGGACTTGCAATTGAATGATCAGGGCATTTTTATTGTTTTAGATACTTTATCTAGTCTATAGAGTTGTTTAAATCATGTTTCCATAACTCGCACTTTGCACCAGCACTTTAAGCTGTAGTGGAATATTTGATTATCTTTTAAATTGTGAATTGGTCAATATGGGTAAACACAAGCAGACAGTTATGTGAATGAATAATATTTGATGTTAATTTTTTAGATTTGAATGGTACTTTACAATAATATTGAATATGATCACATTATACTTTAAGTGATCATGACCCTTATATTATTCTTTGCACCTGCATTTTACTGTTAATCAAAATGATATATACAGCAATTGAATGTTATTGGTGAGAAACAGCATTTTGTACCTTGAATTTATATGCATGTTTATACATGGATACACATGTTTTTAGTGATCATATCATCATATATATTTCACGTGTACTTTACTCTCTATCAAAATGACATATATAGAAATTGCCTGTTATAAGTGAGAGGAGGCACTTGCACTTTATATTAATATACATGTTCTTACATAGTGAGATATATCATTATACATGTGACTACACATATTTTGTTAAAGCAATTAAGCAATTGGTACTTAACCAGAATTCATCTCTCACCATATACCCACAAATGATATCTTTTCCTAAAGTAATTTCCAGACAATTTCCATTAATCTTTTAATGCTGTGGAAATCGGAAATGTTGACTGTACATCAAATTGAATGGCATAACTTAAATATTGTGTGTATGTTCGTTGAACAATATCTTTAAATGTTGGAGGGAGGGATTGTTCAAGCCCCTTTTAAATACACTCTGCACTTCACACTCTATGACCTGGCGCTTTGCTAAATGAAAAAAACCAATGAAAGAACAATAAAAACTTCAAAGAAGCTAAAAACCTGGAGTGATCTCTGACTGTGTGGTGATGCCTTCCTGTGTTCCTCTGTTAGGGCGGTGGTTAATGTGAAGGGAAGTATGGGATATCAAGATCAAAGAGATATATAGATATATTATCTACTGGCGGTCGCCAGTAGATAGTTATAGTTAGGACCGAGTTTCCATAGGAAATCTCAAAATTCTATTTTGAATAACTTTAGCGCCGGTTGACGAATCCTCGCGAAATTTTCAAAACTAATGGGGCGCTCCGCTCAGCTCCTACCCTGAAAGTCTCGGGGTGATTCGTCAAGCGGGGGCTGAGAAAAAAGGGGGATCCCAAAACACGTTTTCCCCATGCATTTTCCCATAGGACCTTTAGTCGAAGGTACAGCCCGAACGGCTGAACAGAATTACTTGAAATTTGGCAAAGAGGTAGTCCTCAGGTCAGGGATGTGCCTTTTGCATATATGGTGTCAATCTGTTCAGTAGTTCCTGAGAAAATTGCAGTTAAAAGCACATCAATATCTATAGCCACCAATGTGCCTTGCGCAAGCGTAATTCTGATTGGTGGATTCATGTCAGTCAACATTCGAATCGGTCGAAATCAGGAAGTGTTGACCGCCATTTTGTGTGTTGTGTGTGTGACAGGGAAAAAGAAAGGTGGAGAACATGAAAAGGGGGCAGGGTAGAGAGTTCCTGACCCCCTAGCCTTTGTCAGGGGGTCCCTGAAGGACCCCGAAGGGTGAAAAAAACATTTTATTTTTTTTCAAAAAATCGCGGGGTGCGCGCACCCCCCAGCCGCCATTTTGAGTTTTAGAGGCAGAAGAGAGCTAAAAACACAAGTGGAGAACGTGAAAAGAGGGCAGGGTAGAGAGTCCCTGACCCCCTAGGCCTTCTCAGGGGGACCATGAAAGACCCCTAAGGTCCCAAAAAAACCAACATTTTTGTAATAAATATTGCGCGGTGCGCGCACGGCGGCAAAAAATTCATAAAAAAATAGAATCAAAAATCAAGTTTAAGTGTTTAGATGTTGGTTGGCTCTAAAAAGAGCCGTTGTGTTCATTGAGTGTTTTTTTGTACCTACAAGTAAGTACCGATGCAGAGTCTAAAGTTCAAGAGGAAGACTCTGTTCCCTTCAACTGTGAAATGTACACCGTCTCCTCTATAAATGCCTAGCATGTTGTAACGCAAGTTGTTGTGGTATATAGAACCCATACCATAGTCTCTGAGGAAAGCAGAAACAGACTTATTGATGTGCTTTTTTGCTTTCTCAATCTGCGGACAATATTGGTTGGACCAGTTCCACTTTTGCCTTTGGCATATATTAGAATATACAAAGGTAGTTTGGGGAAAAAGTGACATCAATTGCACAAAGGTGTCCTTAACAAGCATTTCCAGACCTACCCCAGTTAAAGTGCCTAGGTCATTTCCACCACAGTGCACAATTATAAGGTCAGGTTGTGGGAGATGTAGAAAGGATTTCACCAAAGGCATTAATTGGTGCCACTTTAACACTCTCTGACGAATCCATTTAATGTCTACATTTGGCAAAGCAAGGTCTTTCACAATACCTCTTTTTTCTGTATACTTTTCACTCCAGAAGACATAGCTATGACCTACAATCCACACTGTGAACATCTTTCAAGGAGATCTGGATGCACTATGAAGGTGTCTTTCAGTAGAATGGCAATATGAAAAGAAAGATAGTTGTAAAATGGAGGCTTACATACTTTTTTTTTAAATAAAAAGAACTCATTGGCTGTTTCAGACCATTCAACACTAAAAACTAGGATGTATGTTTAAATTTTTAAAAGCATGTTTTGTATTGGTTCAGAAAAATTGTTCCCACAGAACATTACTTTGGATTTGCTGTTAGGTTTGAAAAGTCAAGCACTCTTGCTCTTTGGATTAGAAACATTGTGTGCTGAACTTCTGACCTCTCTGCTCACACCAGTGTTCCATGACCTGTTGCTATGGTAGCAGGCAGAAGTCATGTTGGGGGTAGGGATCATTTGGAAAGGGTTGTAATTTGCAACCAATAGAAATGTGTGTTTCCATTTAAAAAAATGTGGGAAGCACTGTGATTTGAAGTTAACATGTATATGTGTGAAAAAAGAGAGGGAAAGATTGCCATTTACTGGTTCTGCTGAGAGGTGTACAGCTCTGAGATTCTGGCTCTGATAATCTGCTGTGTGAGTGCCACATTTCTTTCTCAACTAACTACTTTTAAAGGTGAGTTATGAATTTGAGAGGGGATGTATGTGGTGCATTTTGATATAAAAAATACAAATGCGATTCTTGTTTTAAAGTTGTGTTTTACATTTTATGTTTTGGAAGATATTTAACTGCCTTGAACTTGTAAGATATTATGGAGTATGTCTTCACCATAAGTTAAGGTGTACTGGTATCACCCAGGAATACTGTTTTCTGCCTAGAATCACACCATGAGTCTGTGTGCACAAAGGAATTGTTGTCAGAGATTTAATTCGTGTTGGTCTGGTTCTGTAAGACTTGCATTCGTAGGAAAGGGGCAGCTTGTTTTCTTGAAGTGTGATGGCTAGCATTTAGCACAAATCAATATCTCACAAATGAGAGGCAAATGCTAACACATTTGAAATCAACATGGTAGATTTTCCTTCCACTCCTGCAATGGGTGAGGTAGTTCCTACATGTTACAAACTCCAATTAAAACTTACCACACATGTACTCTTACATACATCTGTGCAGTCTTTATGCAGTTGTGCAAGTGTCCATGCAGATCTCTCTTGCACCTGACAATACACAGTCTCCAGAAGTACGCTCTTAGCACACAGGCAGCTGCTTCTCCTGCACTTCCATGCTAAGTATTCAGCACTGTGTGGTATTTTAGATAGTAGTGTGTAACGCTACCACATTCAACATCACCAAGGCTCATTTCCTTTGCTCTAGTCTAATCACTCACTCAGGTTCCACATGTTCATGGTCTCAAGTAGCTGTTAGGACATGTGCTCTTTTCTGCCTCTCTAAACTATAAGGAACATGTGTCAGGCTGTTACAGTAATTCTCACTTGCAAAACCACAGTAGTAAATGTGCTTTGAAATTGCCAATCAAATATCGTTTTCTGCCTAGAATCACACCATGAGTCTGTGTGCACAAAGGAATTGTTGTCAGAGATTTAATTCGTGGTGGTCTGGTTCTGTAAGACTTGCATTCGTAGGAAAGGGGCAGCTTGTTTTCTTGAACTGTGATGGCTAGCATTCAGCACAAATCAATATCTCACAAATGAGAGGCAAATGCTAACACATTTGAAGACAACAGGGTAGATTTTCCTTCCACTCCTGCAATGGGTGAGGTAGATCCTACATGTTGAAAACTCCAATTAAAACTTACCACACATGTACTCTTACATACATCTGTGCAGTCTTCATGCAGTTGTGCACGTGTCCATGCAGATCTCTCTTGCACCTGACAATACACAGTCTCCAGAAGCACGCTCTTAGCACACAGGCAGCTGCTTCTCCTGCACTCCCATGCTACGTATTCAGCACTGTGTGGTATTTCAGATAGCAGTGTGTAACGCTAACACATTCAACATCACCAAGGCACATTTCCTTTGCTCTAGTCTAATCACTCACCCAGGTTCCACATGCTCATGGTCTCAAGTAGCTTTTAGGACATGTGCTCTTTTCTGCCTCTCTAAACTATAAGGAAAATGTGTCAGGCTGTTACAGTAATTATCACTTGCTCTACCACAGTAGTAAATGTGCTTTGAAATTGCCAATCAAATATCATTTTCTGCCTAGAATCACACCATGAGTCTGTGTGCACACAGGAATTGTTGTCAGAGATTTAATTTGTGTAGCTTTTATTGTGTAAGACTTGCAGTCGTAGGAAAGGGACAGCTCATATGATAGGATCTGAAAAGCTCATAAAAAATATAGTAATATATTTAAATTATATAAAGGTATTTTTTTTTAGTTTCTTTCAGGTATTGCTGAAGAACCCTGAAATAAATTAAAGATGCCTATAAAATCAAGAAAGAGAAAAGAACAGCAACAACATCTATATTTGAAGACAATTGGACAACAAAAATTAGTTGAAGAACCTCATGTTGGAAAAAAGAAAAAGTCTTCTGGTAAGCAGACAGGATTTTATAAAAAATATCCTCAAGCAAAGAAAAAATGTAAAAAATATATCCACTGCAAATAGTGTTTCAAGGAGAAAACAACAAGACAATTGACAGAATATACTAAATGCTAATGTACAATCAGAAGTAAGAAAGAATGACTTAAAAAGAAAAATAGATTTTAAAAACATTCGTAAGAAATGTTTCAGAGAAGAGTGATGTTCAATTTGCTAAAGGATGTAAAAAAATATAGGAAGAAAGCCAAATTCTAAAAGAAAAAGAAACATATTGAATCAAATGTTGCAAAGGCTTTGGAATTAAAAAGAAAACTATTCATTTTAATTTTGAACAGGATCCGTACATAGATAGATTAGTCAAAAAGCAAAAAAAAAGGGAAGTGAAAAAAAAAAAACTTTTGTAAAGTGTTCTTAGGAGAATGGAAGCATAGTTCAAGTACTGAACCATTTTTTAATGGAGAGAGTTATCTTCAAAGTAATAGTTTGCTGCATGCAGTTGACACCAGTGGTCGAGCATATGAAGTTAAAGATGGTTGTGTAATGGAAAAGGAGAAAATGGTTCCAAGAAATGAGGAAGAAGTGTTAGCTGATGAGGTTATGGGGAGACGTCCTAAAGCCCCAGTGTACACTTGGAATTGTAGTAGTATTTGTACTGTACGACAGGAATCTATTGATAAATTACGTGACTTTCTAAGAGAATATAGTAAAAAAAGTGTTAAACAGAAGATTAAGGTGCTTCAAAGACTAGATCCATGCAGAGTGAGAGAGAATACTGGTTTGCAAGGACATTCTCTGGCTTGTCTTTCTAGGAAAGTTTGTCAAAGTGTTTTTCACCATTTTAGGATGCTGGCAGTTCATCATATTGAAATGAGAAAATTTGTGAGAAGATTGTATTTTGCTAAAAGTCCAGCACTAAAGTTAAATGAGTTGAATAGTGCTCTGTTCCGTGGATCTGTATCAGATGTGAAGAAGGTTTGTGAAGATAGTGAGTTTTGTTACTTTGGTCCAGAGCAAGAAAGTGCAGGAAATGACACAGTTATTGAAGAAAATGTGGAAGAGAATTTAGAACTCACTGTTAGTAAAAATGTTGAAGATCAAATGACAAAATTTACTATCATCTCTAACGAAAGACCAAATATTACTTGTATTTGTTGCCGGAGAAGCCATTATAAAACTCAAACATGGAATGTTGATCTCTATAAAAAAAGTGAAAAAGAAAATAATTCTAAGTGGAAGGATTTTGCTACATATTTATTTCTGGAAAATTGTTTTGATTTGGGCGAAGATCAGCGTATTTGTAAATACTGTTATAACAAGTTAGAAGAAAATAAAATGCCAGCTAGAGCTGTACATAATCATTTAGAATTGGTTGATATTACTGCAGAACTTTCTGATTTAAATACGTATGAGTGTATACTCATTCAATGTGTCCATCCATTTCAGACTATAGTTCGTATGGAGCCCAAAACAGGTAAATTACCTCCTTCAGATTTACAAAGAGGTTTAAAAGGAAGAGTTGTCTATTTGCCATTAGATTTGAAAAAAAAGTACTGAAAAAATTGATGCAGATAGTTTGGAAACTGAACCATTAGTTATTCTGGTTAATGGTGTACCTACAAAGAATAAGAAAATTTGGCAGGAGCTGGTAGATGTACGAAAAGTACAAAGAGCAAATTTATATTTGAAAAGAAATAATAAATGGTATGAATCAATTTATATGGATGAAGATGAAGAATTGAAAAAGTGGATAAGTCAAAAGAAGAAGAAATTTATGAACATTTCAGCATACATCCTCTTCATTCTAAAGAAGTTATGGGAAACACTATTGATCTGTTTCAGATGAAAAAAGCAAAAGGAACTCCCGTGAGTGTATGGGAGGAGAGCTTGGAAGCTCGTTTTCCCCAGCTGTTTCCTACAGGAAAAGGTGGACGATATGATGAACGTCCAGTACAGATTCCTGCTTCTGAGTATCGGACTACAAGATTATATGCAGAAGATCCAAGATTTCGTCAAAGTATTCCTTATTTGTTCCATCTTTTATTTGAAAGTGACTTGTCTGCACTATCTTATGCAGTAAATCACATTTTAAAAACTGGAGTACATCTACATAATGTGTCTGCAAAGGATTTTCTGAACAAAGTGCAACAGCGAGATGATCATTTGGAATCTCAATTGATTAATCTGATGGCTTGTCAGTGTGGGACTAATGAATATTGGTACCGACGCCATGGAGAATTGAAATGTATGTTACGGAATTTAGGAACTCCTACATGGTTCCTTACCCTAAGCTGTGCCGAGTACGCTTGGGATGATTTACTGGATTTTCTTCGAGAGGCAAATTCAAATATTGAAAACATCCAATACAAGACAGCAGGAGAATTGTGCTCATTGGATCCGGTTAATGTTTGCAGATATTTCAATCATAGATTTGAGGCTATGATGTCCTTCATCTGCAATAAAAAAAAATCCACCTCTTGGAGAAGTTGTGGATTTCTTTTGGAGAAAAGAGTACCAAGCAAGAGGTGCTCCTCATATTCATATGCTGTTGTGGATCAAGGATGCCCCAAAATTTGGAACAGATTCTGATGATGCAGTTTTATCTTTCATTGAAGGCTATGCAACATGTGCTATACCTAAAAGCACAGAAGAAAAAAACTTAAAAGAGCAAGTTTTACGTTTCCAAAGTCATTGGTGTGGAAAATACTGTCGATGAAAGTACAAGAGTAGAGATAAATTCTACACAAAGGTGCCGATTCCGATCCGGTAAAAAAAAATACCGTACGACTCGCATCCGTATTTTTTTACGTACGAGTCGCACAAGTACCGTACAAACTGCCAAGTATGATTCGCATGGGAAAAACTCCATACGAATCACATCCGGAAAACTCCCCCACACGTCCTCGGGTCGGAAAATGTGTCCGACACATCCCCGGACGATTTACCGTACGAGTCGGAAAAATGAAGTCCGACCGCGCTAGTACGATCACTCCCGTCCTTTAGATTTTACAACTGTATGCAAAAAACACCGTACAGACCGAACTCCCACAGCAAGCATGGAGACACATGTCCGCATACGCGCCGAACACCCCACCACAGACCCCGCATGTACGCGCAAAATGCCCCCGGCCGCGGATGTACGCGCCGAACCCCCACCGCACCCGTGCATGTACGGACCGTACCCCCACCCGTGTATGAATGGAGCGTACCAACACCCCACCCGTGTATGTATGGACCGTACCCCCACCCCACCCGTGTATGTGCGGACCGTACCCCCACCCCACCAGTGTATGTGCGGACCGTACCCCCACCCCACCAGTGTATGTACGGACCGTACCCCCACCCCACCAGTGTATGTACGGACCGTACCCCCCACCCGTGTATGTATGGACCGTACCCCCACCCCACCAGTGTATGTACGGACCGTACCCCCACCCCACCAGTGTATGTACGGACCGTACCCCCACCCCACCAGTGTATGTACGGACCGTACCCCCACCCGTGTATGTACGGACTGTACCCCCCACCCGTGTATGTACGGACCGCACCCCCTACCCGTGAATGTACGGACCGCACACCCCCCGTGCATGTACGGACCGTATCCCCACCCCACCAGTGTACGTACGGACCGTACCCCCACCCGTGTATGAATGGAGCATACCAACACCCCACCCGTGTATGTATGGACCGTACCCCCCACCAGTGTATGTACGGACCGTACCCCCACCCGTGAATGTACGGACCGTACCCCCCACCCGTGCATGTATGGACCGTACCCCCACCCGTGCATGTATGGACCGTACCCCCCACCCGTGCACGTACACACCGTACCCCCACCCGTGTATGAATGGAGCGTACCAACACCCCACCAGTTTATGTACGGACCGTACCCCCTGTGTATGTACGGACCGTACCCCCACCCCACCAGTGTATGTACGGACCGTACCCCCCACCCGTGTATGTACAGACCGTACCCCCCACCCATGTATGTACGGACCGTACCCCCCACCCGTGTATGTACGGACCGTACCCCCCACCCGTGCATGTACAGACCGTACCCCCCCCAGTGCATGTACGGACCGTACCCCCACCCCACCCGTGTATGTACGGACCGTACCCCCACCCGTG
The DNA here is from genome assembly GCF_964204655.1 of Triturus cristatus. Lineage (NCBI taxonomy): Eukaryota > Metazoa > Chordata > Amphibia > Caudata > Salamandridae > Triturus > Triturus cristatus. The sequence goes on along the minus strand of NC_140579.1, from coordinate 440,878,126 downwards.
TATGTACAGACCGTACCCCCACCCCACCCGTGTATGTACGGACCGTACCCCCACCCTACCCGTGTTCGTACGCACCCTACCCCAGGCCCACACACCAGCACCCTCACCCAACATCGGGCATGTACGAGTCGTACTAAGCCATAGCAAAGGACAGCACTGTACAACAACATGGCCCATGTACGCACCGTACAGACGCCAAAAACACTCCTACTGAACCATAACTAACCAAAAAAACACAAGGACAGTCAATCCGAGGCACACACCACAAAACATATCCAACAAGGCCAAATACATCCTATACACTGACCTGCAACTGACAAACAGATAAACAGAGGCCCAAACCACTACCACTCCTTATAACACACCCACCCAAAGTTCAAACACAGCCACACCCACAAATGGACCAATAAAAAGGCCCAACACACACATACCATGATCCTTTGCAACAGATCCACTGCTGCCAGACCCCAGAGACAACGCACTGCACCATACTTTAACCATCAATACACCTTACACTTGCACTCCTTCACACAACCACCATCACAAACACACCCTCATCACATTCACACACACACCTGCACACCCACAACCATCCACACCCACACCCACACCCATCCACACCCCCACCCCCACAACCATCCACACCCACACCCCCACCACACCCACACCCCACACCATGCCCACCAACAAGAATCCAAAGTTCACAAAGGACGAGGTGGAGTCCCTTGTCGACGAAATCATCAGAGTCGAGCCACAGCTCTTCGGAACATTGATCAGACGGACCAGCATATCAGAAAAAACTGCCATGTGGGAGAGGATAGTCAATTCCGTGAATGCTGTTGGGTCCACCAGAAGGACCAGGCATGAGTGCCAAGCCAGGTGGTACGATCTGCGGAGGACGGTCCACCGCAAAATGACGGACGAGCACAACCAGGCAAACATCACTGGAGGAGGGCCATCCCGCAGACCGGTACACTACCATCCCTGGGAGGAGAAGGTGATGACCACGCTGGAGCCGTTGGCATGTGATGGACTAGAAGGAGTCCGAGAGCCTGGTGAGTACACAAACAACTCACCTCACATGGGGGGAACGCCATATACAACCCAAATACCAATCATGCACGCAACCCCCACAAAGCAAGCACCGGACACAACCACACTCCAAAAACACACACATGCCACTAGCGCCTCCATGCACCATGCCCCAAGCAAGGCCAGGCCAAGTCACAGGCCACACAAAACACAAACACAAGACAGGATGTCCCCGATGCCGGGAGGGTGGGCCTCAAAACTAACATAGAGCAACTCTGAAGCACACAACAATGCCCTCAGCCCATATGGCTTAGGGCACAGCCATACCAACAGTGTGTCCCCACACAGTACTGTTTTGCCTGCTAATGGTGGCCGCGTTGCAGGATGACATGGGTATGAAGGCACAGTTTGCACATAACAGCAGCCAATGAAGACGCAGCACACTGAAAGAGTGTCAGCACACACCGCCACAGCAGCAGTGCAGACTCACACACTCCGCCCAATGGGTGCCCGCAGAGAAGAAACAAACCCACATGAACAAGCCAATGGCCTTTGCAAGACCTGCAAACTCTGTGTGCCCAGGAAGCTGGGCTGAGGTGACAGAGGGTGACACACAGAGGGAGGAGAGGGGCAGAGAGAGGGACAGAGACAGAGGTGGACACAGGTAGACAGACAGAGGGAGGGAGGAGGCTGACAGAGGGAGGGAGAAAGGGAGACGGACAGAGGGAGGAGGCTGACAGAGGGAGGGAGAAAGGGAGAGGGACAGAGGGAGGAGGCTGATAGAGGGAGGGAGAAAGGGAGATAGAGGGAGACGGACAGTGGGAGGAGGCTGACAGAGGGAGGGAGTAAGGGAGACAGAGGGAGACCAAATCACCCTTGGGTGGTGTGGCCATGTCCGCTCGTCAGCAGGTGGACTGTGTGCATGTAGACAAGGTTTGGCAGTGCCTTAACCCCCCCTTCAACCTTTGATAAACACTAGGCCATGTGTCAATCTGTGCACGAGTACATCCGTACTGCAGGCACAAACAGAACTGTACACCCAGTATACATACCCACTGTGTTCGTCAGAACCCTGTCACAAATTGTTAAGTTACCTACCTGCATTCTCAAATAGCATTGAAAAAACACCATTTGGCCACGTACAGTGCAACACGTAAGGCGGCTCTGCATGGCTTGCTACGCCCGCTCACTACACTGCTGACTGCGTTCCCAAAATATGCATCAACTAAGATTGTGTCACACATAGGTCAAGTGTCGAAAGCTGTGGCCAAGGGACATACCCATGCACAAGTGCACTGTGTGAGGAATGCTAGCCAAATCCAACCACCCAGAGGAACTGTGCCAAATCAAAAAAGAATGAAACATGGATGTCGCATGTAACACAATTAACAGTGTCTCTCTCACACACAGGTCAACATCGTCGATCTTCCCCCAACACTGGGGGGGAAGACTCACAGGAGCAGGCTCTGCGTGAAGAGGACCCAAACGCCAGCGACGACTCTCACCACTCCGTGGATGACCCAGACCAACCTGGCCCCTCTGGTGTCCAACCACCTGCAGCACCTGCATCAGGTACAACTGTGCCAACCACCACCCCCATTCCTGCCACATCCCAGGAGACACCCAGGAGCCCTGCCAGCACACAACAACGCAGCCAGTCTGTCCAGGAGGGACAAGGTTCTTCGGGCACCCAGGAGGAGGCAGGCGACACCGCAAATGCCATCCCTCAGGGGTCCCGGAGACTCGATGTGCCCACAACGGCAGGCCAGGCGCAAGTGGGCAGGGGTGGTGGGAGTGGAGGATGGCGGAGGCCCGAACCTGCCCAGTTGGCTCAGGACCCGGCTATGGCACACTTCAGAACCATCCTGGACGCATACCGGCGTGACTCCAGAGGCATCGCCCAGGTAGTGGAGACCCTCAATGAGATGAAGGCCCTGCAGGTTGAGCATCATGCCAGGATGGAGGCAAGACATGCAGAGCACTTGGCGGTGCAGAGGGACCTGAGCCAATCCCTCCGTCAGATCGCCCAAAGCCTGGCAAACCCTCCCTGTGCCAGCAGGCATAGAGCAGCACCAGCCCCAGGGAGGGGGGAGGAGGAGGAATCATCTGACGGAGCGTCCCTTGCACCGTCAAGCCAGGCGTCTGAGGGTCCCCGCAGGAAGGTGGGTCGTCCACGCAAGAAAACGTGAGAGTCAGCGGAACATCACCATCTCCCAGGTCACCTGGCCTGGCACCTGGCCCTATGGCCCAACAGCAGCACAGCAGCAAAGGACATTCTCTGCCACATGGCCTTGCTGGTCACTGTCTGACCAATGTTGACAAAGACTGTGGCACAGACTCTGATGACTGTCAATGGCAAGGACACAAACTGCCCCTGTGAACTTTGGATTCAACACTCCCGCCAAGCACCTCTTGTCACCCCCCAAAACACGTACCCCAGCACTAATAAAATTCATCACAATCACAAGATGATGCCTTCATTTTGCATTATTCCACTACATGTGTGTGTTGTAAAGTCAAACCATGCCTGATTCCTGAATTAACTCCGAACCACCATACCCTGGGGTCTGAGTCTGGCACAGGACACACATGGGTCACAACGTACCATCCAAGACAGACATGGAGCACCATACTCACCCATGATGGGCCCAACCAGCTGAGGGGGTGCCCGCACAACTGTGCCCACAGACCTATTTAGAAGAGCAACAGTCATGCGCAGAGGTCAGGGATCATGTGGAGTGTCCTCTGCTGGGAGTCCCAGGTATGTGTAGACACGTGGCAGAACCATGTCCTGCATGCTTGAGTCAGGTGGATGTGGCGAATGGTGGGCCAGCCAAGGTTGGATGCATGGAGATAGCACAATAGGGTGTTGGATCACAGTGCCACAAGGTTGTGTTGTGGGCTGCATCCTGAGGGTGTGCGTGGATTGAGAAGGTCATCCTGCAGCTGGCAGTGATCCACTCCCCCCATCTCTGTTTGACGTTGATGTGGCCTGGTCGCCGGATGTAGTAGCAGAGCTGTGCAGATGCACCCTGGATGTGGACAAGTATCATGGGATTTCTAATGCACATGTCCGTAGAGTGAAGGGTAGGAGTAGACACGGATGTCATAGTTGACCTGGGGGATGGTCTCCCTCTTGCCTTGAGGTGGATGGAACTGGGGATCTTGTGCATGATGCAAAGTGTGCTGCCGCATGAGGCACAGATGCTGCTGATCAGCATAGCACATGTCAGCAAGCAATCCATGATGGACACCAGCTCGTTTGCATGGACACTGGGTGCCCTTGCAGCAGGGCCTGCAGCAGCATGCGCCATGTCAAGGAAACAATGCCACAAGTAGCACACAAAGACAAGGATCTCAGGAAGGAACCATGCAAAAGGTGCATGTCAAGGAAGGAATGTCTGGTTCAACATGGCACACACACACAATGGATTCACATGCGGAACAGTGGCCGTCGTGGAGACTGACAGGCCAAAAAACCTACACAGCCATGGACATCATGCACAATACAGAATCTAATCCCTGACAAACAGCTTGTATCTTGCTACTCTACACATAGACTCATATGCACCATCTCTGGGAACAATGCCAGACATGCCGCATGCACATTGGCAACAGACCACCATTGACAGAGATGAGGCACCTTGGAGGCAGAGGGACACCTTTATTAGTCATGTGTGTCGGAATGCCAATGCAACTCTGTCTACACATACACAGGTCATGTGGATGAAGACGTGGGACCAACACTGGCACCCCCCTTAGCACCACAGATGCTGGAAATCCATGGCACTGGCACACAAGTGACGGGTGACAGCTAAACACCCCCTGCTGCTCACGGAGAGCCTGCTATACACCATTGAGCCCCTAATGGGGAATTCACACACCATGTCAACCAGGTGCAACCCGTATGTTTCCGAGGCCAGTGTCACACACATTGATGGCTCCATCACAATCCCATTACAGATGACTGTCACCAAGTCTGACCATCAATTCAGGTGAATTCTGCTCCAGGTCATGTGCCCCATGGTGATTCTACATGTATGCCAAGTAACCAAACATGAACAGGAGCAGTGCACACACATTCAAAACAAATACCACTCCCAAAAAGCCGTGCTGCATCCCTTACCCGAAGGAGATTTTCTAACTTGTCCGTGCATGTAACGCTGATTCAGCACATGTTGCTGTGATCATGAGGAATAGCAGGAGCACAACAATGCCACCAGCAGACAGCATGCGCAAGTACCTGTGGATGGGAGACACACCAGAAGTCATCCAAAAGAAGTACATCCGCATGCATGTGCATGTACTCGACACGTATTAGGTTGTCAACATGCTAGGTGACAATGATGACTCAGGAAAGACATTCTTCTATTGCACCATCACTCGAGTGACACATCCAAACACCACAGACTCACTTGGAAGACATGCAGATGCACACACATTGCAACACATGCCGCACACAGCCCAATGCGTGCACACTCAGACACTGGAACTCACCACTAAGCAAAGAAGTCGCGTATGAGCCGACTCCGCATGTCCTCCGCCGCCTCCTCCTCCTCCACATCACTTGCCTCGTGCCCAAGCCCTTCATCCTCCACGGGTGGATGGTCCTGCTCATCTGGATCCAGGATGAGTGGCACAGCTTTCTCCACTGCCATGTTGTGCAGCATGCAGCACACGAGGAATATCTTGCAGACCTTCACCGGTGCATATGGGAGTGCGCCACCGGTCTTGTGGAGGCAACGGAATCGTCTCTTCAGGAGGCCAAACGTCCTCTCTATCACTCGCCTGGTCCGCCCATGGGCGTTGTTGTAGCGGTGATCGGCAGCCGTTCTGGGGTTGCGGAGAGGCGTGATCAGCCATGGCATGTTGGGATAGCCAGCGTCCCCTACATGGAAACATCATGGACAAGAGTGGGTCAGAGAAGCAGTAAGACAGGAAGATGACGTTAAATACAGGACTGGCAGAGTATACCCACCAACAATGCATGCTCGTTCGTTGCGCAGCTGCAGCATCATTTCAGGCACCCTGCTACGCCTCATGATGTACGCCTCGTGTGCTGATCCTGGAAAACGAGCACAGACATGTGAAATCACCATGTTTGCAAGACACACCGCAAGGGCATTAATGGAGTGGTAATGCTTGCAGTTACGGAAGGCTACCTCCTGTGCCTGTGGTGGTACCAAAGCCACATGTGTTCCATCTATGGACCCAATGACATGGGGCATCACTCCCAGGGCATAGAACTCACGCTTGACAGCTGTCAACTGCTCAGGAGTTGGGAATTTTATGAACTCATCAAGGTGCTCCAACATGGCATTCTAAAAAATCATGCAGAGCACGGCTCAACATGGTTTGGGACATCCCACCCACATGGGCAATGGTATGTTGAAAGGTACCCGTGGCCAAGAAATGTAGGGCTGCCATCACCTTCACCTTGGGTGTCAGTGCACCAGGATACCTGTGTAGCGGTTGGAGGTGTGCTGCCAGCCATGTCGTCAAGTCCTCAATCAAACGTTGGGGGAAGCGGTAGCGGCGCATACAGTCATTTTCACGCATGTCAGCCAAGTCCGGAATTGCTCGAGGGAGAGGCGGAGCCCTGCAGTGAATTAGAAGGGACAACGAAGAGTGAGTACAGTACACCACCAATGTCAATGTACTCAGCACATGGTCAACAGGCAATACACATATGCTACATACAGAGTCAGGTCTGTGTAATATGCCCTGGACACGTATGGCAGCCATGTGACACTCCTACCAACAGACAGCTCCAAACGTTTATTCTCAACCTCATAATGCCATGCCATAAAACTGCACCAGATGAAGGGCAAGCCCAATATACCCTTGAGGGCTTAGGCGGATACATTGAAAAAGTAAAGCTGCCGACAAGGGATTTTGTTTGTGAATAAAGTAATTACTTGGTTCTGTTTCTTAATGAATCATTTTGGGGGTGTATTTAAGCAAATTATACACCAACAGTAAATGTTATCAACAAGAACAATTTTCAGATAAAGAGAACACACACGGGATTTCTTTTTTTGTGAATAAAACACAAATCTTTTTATATATAAATCAGAATAAAAAGGAGTACAAAAGAACCATTGGTTCGAGCAATAGATCGTGAAAAGCGGGTTAAATCAGAACCACATTTCATCAGAAGACATCTATTTCAGTACAGTTATGACAGAGACCAATCTCATCATTGAGAAAATAATCAACTGCATTTATCTAATATTGTGAAATTAGATGATGGAGTCGACGTTTCGGTCTTGGATGGCAGAGATCCGTCAGACCATCTTCAGGACAGATAATTATTGCATGAAAAGACCCCTATGTGAACATAATACAAACAGTTACAATAATAGCAACATAATTTTGTAAACTGTATCTAATACACATATATTATAGACAACCCGTGTGTGAAGAGTAGTCTCTCTATTATAATTTGTCAAACATATCTTAATGCTTTTTTGCAAAAGATTAACAACTTAACATTTGTCGTTACTACTTTCAAACTTAAAAGTGTAGACCTATATAGATACATGCATTATAGCAATGAGACAGTTTTTTTCGTGATTTTCACAGGTCTAACGGAACTTGTTGTAATCTCATCCTCTATACATTATGGAATTTTAGACAAACACTTTTCTTATAACAATGAGAAAGGGTTGCTTACTTCGTGAGTTCTAGGAATCCCACAATACTTGTGTTTTTGTTGTTTTGTTATTGTCAGGACGTTCCAGTTTAATACTGTAACCTAGATGAAAGTGCACTGCATTTAGTGTACATAACTGAAAAATTCTTGTTTGAAACGAGATGATTAAAATAAATCCTACCTATCAATTTTCAAGCTTTCTTATGATAGGAGATCGATCGGGGGAAGTCCTTACTCGTTCTGTTTTCAAATGCTGTATTACAAAAATAAAGAATGTACACGCCATTAGCTCATTGTTTATATCTTGGTTAATTTTCTAAAGCAGACGTCTAGTTTAACTGCATGTAACAGTGTCATACTCTGTTGTAAAGAGTAGCGCTCACTGTTCAACAGATTTAATTTTATAGTCCATCATGAGACAACTTCACTAAGCTCTTATTAATGGTAGTTCAACAACAATACTGATCCTCAATTCAGGCATCACGTTCTTAAAAACCATTGTGTAACTTCACCATTAGTGTTGGGGGCTGACCATTATATACTGCAGTATATATTCACGTAAAGAATGGTCTTATTAGTAAGGGATGGCTTATAACCGACAATAACATCCTGTTTGGCATTGTTAATCTAAAGGGTACAACACTTGATGTTAGCCCAGTACATACATCAAGCAGTTTCTGTTATAGCGTTAATCTAAAGGGTACAGCACTTGATGTTAGCCCAATACAAACATCAAACGGCCTGATTTCTTTCAAACTGATGCATCCAACACATCGTCAAAATCACATCTACTTGGCTATATCGTGCCACAAAGAGCCGAAGCGCTCGGTGTCATAGGGAAATCGGACGCATTGAGGGGAGTCTACTTACATTTCTCGTTCTCATTAAAACGCGCAAAAGTCTGCCGAGGTCAGGAACGCCTAATAAGGCTAGCGATAATTAGGTGTTTTTAAAGCCTGTCGGTTAAGGGGCGGAACTCACTCTGATTAAAAACGGAAGTGTATCCGATCAGTGAAAACACGGCAGCCATCTTTGACTGCCAAGATCGTATAGTCAGATACTGTTTCAGGGACTGCTCGTCATTATTAAAAACAACCTAAAGAAAAGGATTTTATAAAACTATAGGGTTGTTATTTCTATAGTCATGAATACAGTCCTAATTGAGGTTATATTGACTGTGGACAGCATGGTCGGCCGAAATGTCGCTATTTAATCGATGCAGCAGCAGATCGGCCATATTGGAATGACTGGAATACACGGACTTATAGTCTGACTACACAGAGTATTTATTATGGTCTAATGATAATGGGGAAGTCTGTGCAGTTGCAAATTTGCTATTTAATACAATCTATTTAAACCATCATTTTGATGAACTGTGCAGGTTGATTATGTATCTCCTGTTCTTTAGGGAAATGTTGAATATTTGCAGTCCATAGTACAAATTAGTGCTGTTACTTATAACAAATAATGTTGGACAATACAAGGCATGTTATTTTGAACCTTTGAAACAACGAAGTCATTTTTCTGAGAAACGATCATTTGTGTAAGCCATTTCAGTATTATATACAGATGCATTTCTATTGAGCATAAGTTGTATCAATAAAGTATTATACACAGATGCAATTATATCAATTCACATTTTCATGTCCTATATCTGATTGAATTCTGATATACAAACGATATAGTGTATCAACCATATATGTAGACAGATGGACGATATGAGATGTATCTAGTGTCAACAAGCTAATCATATATTTCGTCCTAGTTAATCAACATTGACATCAATATTTACCAAGTGGTTGTAGGCAAAACTATGATTCCTGAATACATAAACGAACATTAGTAAAATACACAGATGCTGTTATATCAAATCACATTTTATGTCCTATATACGATCGAGTTCTTATATACAACCAGTACTGTGCATCAACCATAGATGTAGACAGATGGACTATATAAAATGCATCTATTGTCAACAAGCTGATCATGCATTTCGTCCTAGTTGATCAACATTGATATCAATATTTACCAAGGGGTTGCAGGCAAAAATATGGTTCCTGAATACATAAACGAAAATTAGACCTGTACACTATACCAGACAAGCTAGGGTGTGCCATTCTGTGGCGAAGTTCAAACCCTGTTTGATATTATCAGTGCGGCAAATCCAGCGATTTTCTCTCATTGTAAGTGTGCGGTCAACATCCGATTGTCTGATTGTAGGTTTCACTACCTCGATGACCCACCAGAGCATATCTTTTTCAGTGTGTTTCATTCTGATATAGTGGTCCACCAGTGGTGCATTTTCGACCTTGCATCTGATTCTTGACTGGTGTTGCAAGATTCGCTTTTTAACCATTTGTGTGGTTTTGCCTATGTATTTCAAGCCACATGGGCATTGAATACAATATACAACATTACTCGTATTGCAGTTTGAAAAGCATTTCACTTTGAAATTTTCACCATTCAGTTGAAAGGATTTCAAATTATCTGTGCTTGAACATGCTATACAATTACTACATTTATAGTGACCAATGACCGGTGAAAGCTGTCGCATGTTGTTCACTATATTCTGATCTTGAGTTTTGTAGGCATGTACTAGCCGGTCCTTAAGATTGGAGCCTCTTTTGAAAGAAAACAATGGTTTCTTGGTTAATTCAGGCAGTGAAGCCAAAAGTGACCAATGTTTCTTTACAATTTTTTTTATCTTATTTGTGGCTGTTCCAAAGGTAGTAACACAGACAAGTTCAGGTAGATCTTTCTTTTGTTTCACCTCCAATAAGGCATTTCGATCGTTATACCACGCCCTTTTGAGTGACTTTTTAAGTAGCTTGTTGGGATAGCCACGTAAATGCAGTTTTTCTTTAAGTTTCTTTGCTTCCAGAAAGTAATCAGCCCTTCTAGAACAGTTCCTCCGAAGACGGAGGAACTGTCCAAAGGGGAGCCCATCCTTTAGTAACTGCGGATGATGACTCTGATATTTTAGAAGGGTGTTTCGTGCTGTCGGTTTTGTGAAAAGAGTGGTGTATAATTTGTTTTCAGTGTCTACTCTGATCGAAATATCTAAGAAATTCATTTGTTGGTTGTTACAATCTAGTGTAAATTTCAAATTGGGATTCCTGGAATTTATCCAGTCGTGAAACTCAGTTAGTAGTTCCTTGGTTCCTTTCCATATGAGGAAAACATCGTCAATATATCTAAGCCAGCATGAAATGTTGGCTGTGAATGGATTAGATATATTATGGACGTGTTTAATTTCAAAATCAGACACGTAGATATTCGCGATATCTGGGGCATAAACTGCCCCCATTGCGACTCCCTTCAGTTGTTGGAAAAACATTTTCTCAAAAAGAAAAAAGTTTTCACATAGAGAAATTCTAATGCATTCAATAATGAATTCTGTTGGGACCGCATGTGGTCTGGGTCTGTTGTTTAATAGATTCTCTATGATCTCAAGGACTTCTGGTTGTGGGATGTTAGTATATAAACTTTCTATGTCCATTGAGACTAGGAGTTCACTGAGTGGGTCAAAGGGATGATTTTCGACCACATTGATGACTGCTGTTGTATCCCTTATGTAAGTAGGGGTTTCGGTGGCATAGGGACGGATGAAGAAATCTGCGTACTGCGCTAGCGGTTTTAAGATTGAATTACAACCAGAGACAATCGGTCTCCCAGGGGGTATGTTTGCGTCCTTATGGATCTTTGGTAGGATGTATATTACCGGCACTGTTGGAGATTTGTTGATTAAAAACGCAGCTTCTTTGGCACTGAGCCAGCCACCTTCAAAGCCTTTCTTGCTGAGATCACTGATAGATTTTTCTATGCGTGAAGTTGGATTACTTGGCAGTTTCTTGTAGTGCGATTCAACAGATAGCTGCTTGGTCATTTCAGTGTTATAGGCATCAAGATCCCACATTACAATCCCTCCTCCTTTATCGGCTGGTTTTATAATTGTGTCCGATAAGGACTGGAGATTTCTTAGAGCTTGATGTTCATCGTGATTGAGATTGTGTCTCACATAAGTGGAGGTCATAAAGAGGTTGTCTATCTCTGTTAGGATGGCATTTTCAAACGTGACAACCTCTTTCGCTATCATTGTGTTTGTCGGAAAGAAGGTCGATTGTTGGTGTAGACCTGTAGTGTCAATTTCTCGTAATGAGATCTTGTTTGCAAAGTAGTTATTAAGTCTTACAGAGCGAAAGAATTTATATAGCTCTAATTTAGTTTGGAAGTGATCATTTCTGTTGGTGGGTACAAAGGACAGCCCCGCTGAGAGAACTGATATTTCTGCTTCTGAAAAATCATGCTTGGATAAATTGAAAATTGGAATGGTTTCAGTTGGATTTACCATTCGTAATATTGGTTCCGGGTTTGTCGAAAGCCCGGGGTGTATTGATTCCGTGACCAGCCTCTCCTTGATGTTCGTTGTCGCCGTAGTTGGCCGGACCCTCTCCGGTCCTGTCCTAAAAAAGATTGCCTTGATGTTGAAGGCTGGTCATATATTTGTCGGTAGGTGTTATCAGACGTCTGATCACTGTCAGTGTCAGAGTTGGTATCAGAAAAGGTCACCTTTTTGCGTTGCTCTGGTCTTGGACCTTGGTTGGGTCCTTGTGGTTGATAGAAATCTTTGAGGAGATAAGGGTAAGTTTTTTCTTTGCTATATTTCCTTATATCTTTGTGCAATTTGTCTGTTTTTTTATGAGAATTAAATTCTTCAAAGTCTTTAATAGTCAAAGAAATTTTGTCCAGCAGTGCTTTTGCGTTTGTGATGCTGGAATCAGTGTTGATCTTATTCTCTAAATTTTCGATTTCTTTGGACAGCAACTTGATGTGTTTAATGGCTGTTTCTATGCTTAGCACTTGTTTGATGCAAAGCTGAACCCGGTCTTAAAGTCTTCGTCGTCAATGAAAATAATAGGAATATTTTTGACTTGTAGTCCAGTGGGTATAATATTCGCATTAAGACAGTCAGTTAGGAATTTAACATGGAGCTCTGTTCTGACCAATTTCTTTTTCAGTCTTTCTAACTGATTTAGCTCCGATTCATATGGTAGATGTGCTACCGAGACTCTTGAGCCAAGTAATGAGGGACCTGCAGCTATCTTCAGAACATATTCATCTGTGTAGGACAGAGTCTCTATCTCAGACATGAATACCCTCAAGATAGAATGTTTGACAGAATGAACAAGGACAGAATCTTAAATTCTGTTCAAAAAACCACTTAAAGAAGTGACCCAAAGCAGATATCTATCTGCACATGAACAGCACCAGATGAAGGGCAAGCCCAATATACCCTTGAGGGCTTAGGCGGATCAATTGAAAAAGTAAAGCTGCCGACAAGGGATTTTGTTTGTGAATAAAGTAATTACTTGGTTCTGTTTCTTAATGAATCATTTTGGGGGTGTATTTAAGCAAATTATACACCAACAGTAAATGTTATCAACAAGAACAATTTTCAGATAAAGAGAACACACACGGGATTTCTTTTTTTGTGAATAAAACACAAATCTTTTTATATATAAATCAGAGTAAAAAGGAGTACAAAAGAACCATTGGTTCGAGCAATAGATCATGAAAAGCGGGTTAAATCAGAACCACATTTCATCAGAAGACATCTATTTCAGTACAGGATGAAATGCATGATCAGCTTGTTGACAATAGATGCATTTTATATAGTCCATCTGTCTACATCTATGGTTGATGCACAGTACTGGTTGTATATAAGAACTCGATCGTATATAGGACATAAAATGTGATTTGATATAACAGCATCTGTGTATTTTACTAATGTTCGTTTATGTATTCAGGAATCATAGTTTTGCCTACAACCACTTGGTAAATATTGATGTCAATGTTGATTAACTAGGACGAAATATATGATTAGCTTGTTGACACTAGATACATCTCATATCGTCCATCTGTCTACATATATGGTTGATACACTATATTGTTTGTATATCAGAATTCAATCAGATATAGGACATGAAAATGTGAATTGATATAATTGCATCTGTGTATAATACTTTATTGATACTACTTATGCTCAATAGAAATGCATCTGTATATAATACTGAAATGGCTAACGCAAATGATCGTTTCTCAGAAAAATGACTTCGTTGTTTCAAAGGTTCAAAATAACATGCCTTGTATTGTCCAACATTATTTGTTATAAGTAACAGCACTAATTTGTACTATGGACTGCAAATAGTCAACATTTCCCTAAAGAACAGGAGATACATAATCAACCTGCACAGTTCATCAAAATGATGGTTTAAATAGATTGTATTAAATAGCAAATTTGCAACTGCACAGACTTCCCCATTATCATTAGACCATAATAAATACTCTGTGTAGTCAGACTATAAGTCCATGTATTCGAGTCATTCCAATATGGCCGATCTGCTGCTGCATCGATTAAATAGCGACATTTCGGCCGGCCATGCTGTCCACAGTCAATATAACCTCAATTAGGACTGTATTCATGACTATAGAAATAACAACCCTATAGTTTTATAAAATCCTTTTCTTTAGGTTGTTTTTAATAATGACGAGCAGTCCCTGAAACAGTATCTGACTATACGATCTTGGCAGTCAAAGATGGCTGCCGTGTTTTCACTGATCGGATACACTTCCGTTTTCAATCAGAGTGAGTTCCGCCCCTTAACCGACAGGCTTTAAAAACAACTAATTATCGCTAGCCTTATTAGGCGTTCCTGACCTCGGCAGACTTTAGCACGTTTTAATGAGAACGAGAAATGTAAGTAGACTCCCCTCAATGCGTCCGATTTCCCTATGACACCGAGCGCTTCGGCTCTTTGTGGCACGATATAGCCAAGTAGATGTGATTTTGACGATGTGTTGGATGCATCAGTTTGAAAGAAATCAGGCCGTTTGATGTTTGTATTGGGCTAACATCAAGTGCTGTACCCTTTAGATTAACGCTATAACAGAAACTGCTTGATGTATGTACTGGGCTAACATCAAGTGTTGTACCCTTTAGATTAACAATGCCAAACAGGATGTTATAGTCAGTTATAAGCCATCCCTTACTAATAAGACCATTCTTTACGTGAATATATACTGCAGTATATAATGGTCAGCCCCCAACACTAATGGTGAAGTTACACGATGGTTTTTAAGAACGTGATGCCTGAATTGAGGATCAGTATTGTTGTTGAACTACCATTAATAAGAGCTTAGTGAAGTTGTCTCATGATGGACTATAAAATTAAATCTGTTGAACAGTGAGCACTACTCTTTACAACAGAGTATGACACTGTTACCTGCAGTTAAACTAGACGTCTGCTTTACAAAATTAACCAAGATATAAACAATGAGCTAATGGCGTGTACATTCTTTATTTTTGTAATACAGCATTTGAAAACAGAACGAGTAAGGACTTCCCCCGATCGATCTCCTATCATAAGAAAGCTTGAAAATTGATAGGTAGGATTTATTTTAATCATCTCGTTTCAAACAAGAATTTTTCAGTTATGTACACTAAATGCAGTGCACTTTCATCTAGGTTACAGTATTAAACTGGAACGTCCTGACAATAACAAAACAACAAAAACACAAGTATTGTGGGATTCCTAGAACTCACGAAGTAAGCAACCCTTTCTCATTGTTATAAGAAAAGTGTTTGTCTAAAATTCCATAATGTATAGAGGATGAGATTACAACAAGTTCCGTTAGACCTGTGAAAATCACGAAAAAAACTGTCTCATTGCTATAATGCATGTATCTATATAGGTCTACACTTTTAAGTTTGAAAGTAGTAACGACAAATGTTAAGTTGTTAATCTTTTGCAAAAAAGCATTAAGATATGTTTGACAAATTATAATAGAGAGACTACTCTTCACACACGGGTTGTCTGTAATATATGTGTATTAGATACAGTTTACAAAATTATGTTGCTATTATTGTAACTGTTTGTATTATGTTCACATAGGGGTCTTTTCATGCAATAATTATCTGTCCTGAAGATGGTCTGACGGACCTCTGCCATCCAAGACCGAAACTTCGACTCCATCATCTAATTTCACAATATTAGATAAATGCAGTTGATTATTTTCTCAATGATGAGATTGGTCTCTGTCATAACTGTACTGAAATAGATGTCTTCTGATGAAATGTGGTTCTGATTTAACCCGCTTTTCATGATCTATTGCTCGAACCAATGGTTCTTTTGTACTCCTTTTTATTCTGATTTATATATAAAAAGATTTGTGTTTTATTCACAAAAAAAGAAATCCCGTGTGTGTTCTCTTTATCTGAAAATTGTTCTTGTTGATAACATTTACTGTTGGTGTATAATTTGCTTAAATACACCCCCAAAATGATTCATTAAGAAACAGAACCAAGTAATTACTTTATTCACAAACAAAATCCCTTGTCGGCAGCTTTACTTTTTCAATGCCATAAAACTAGCTGTGGGCCAGTGTAAGTGAGCAGGCAGACGCATTACAGGAGTTACAGACAACCAAATATGTGCAGAGGAAGGATGTTCATTGTACAGACAGGTTGCGGAACACTAGAGGCACAGGTCACATGTACTAGAAAAATGACACACCACACACCTTGCCATTAAGGATTACATTTCAAGAATGATCCCACATACATTGAGAGTATGCAGATATGTCCTTGTTGTGAAACTCCGTGTCGATGCATACACACACACCTTACGTCGGATTCCACATGTGGCGTGGTATGCGCAACACTGTGCCATGGCCATCTACACACAGACACATGTTGGTTGCAGCAACTGTAGATGCATTTGACCAAACACCTACAGCAAGCCCATGGGAACACACGACACATACATGACATAGTTACATCGTGCAACGCGGGTAGTCACATGTCAGGTGTGAAAACCCCTGTAGCTGGCATCAGGGGACAGTTGCATGTGTTGTTGACTGTGCCATGGTGGTGACGCTTTTCACAAGTGTTCTGTACTACATGCACACATGTCAAAGGAGTGAAGGGGATGTCTGGCACATACTCCACCATCACACATGACACCTGTACACATCTCATCATACATCTATTGCCTTCACAACTCAGGAGTAATGTGCCACATTACAGCCTGACACACCTGTGCCCGACACATGTAGTACTGCACAGACAATGCCTTGATGTCCAGCCTTGGACATGTATGTCAGCTCTATTCCTTTCTGTGTGCTGCCTGTCACCACTGTCAGGTGTGAAATGCACCGTACATGCGCTCTGAGGGCGTGTGTACATTTCCCATCACTATGGGAGTGCTGCCGTAGGCCTACCCATAGTGAAACGGCCCATACACGCGCGTGTACGGGGCGTATCACTATGGGTACGCATACGCGAGCAAAGCCATAGTTAAACGGCCCGTACACGCGCGTGTACAGCCGGTTTCACTATGGCTTTGCTCGCGTATGCGTACCCATAGTGATACGCCCCGTACACGCGCGTGTACGGCCCGTTTCACTATGGCTTTGCTCGCGTATGCGTACCCATAGTGATACACCCCGTACACGCGCGTGTACGGCCCGTTTCTATGCATGTGGGGTGCCCTAGGGCCCTGGAACTCACCGTACCTGTGTGTGAATGTCCAAATTACATCGGGGACACATGAGGGACAAGTATAAAGCCCTACATGCATGCTGGTTGTCATGGAGACCGAGTTTAAAGTTTGAATTTTTTTCATCAGGTGCCCAGCTAAAGTCGGTTTGAAAGAATCTACATTGTTGCAAAGTGGCTGTTGAGTTGACATCATGCTCAATAAAAAAAAAGAGAAAAGCCACTGACTGTGGTAGGTTTAAAGGGATTGGAGGAAACATAGGATGCAAATGTGAGTGACCAATCACTCTGTACTCCTGTGAATGGAACAGGGCAGCAAGGTAGATATAAGGCAGCAAGTTCCCATGAGAGAGCACTTGCCTGCACATCCTTTGATTCAACTACACTGCTGCTGCTCGTGAATCCTCTGGCACCATGTCCAGGTCTGTGGAGAGGGCCCAGCCTTTCACCCCGGAGGAGAACCATGCCCTGCTGGATGTGATCCTCCCACAGTACCCCATGCTGTACGGTCGACCAGGGGTTCATGTGAGTGCTGAGTCCACTAGCAAAGACTGTGCCCCTTTTTTGTGACTGTGACTTCTGCCATTGTGTCCAGGTGTAACACACATGCAATGTACTGTAGGGTGGGTCCCGGGTGGGGGAATGCCTAATGTCTCCCAGCCAGAGCATGCTGTGGTGCATGTCTGCTCTCCTCACTTGCATTGTGTGTACTGTGCCAATCACTGCATGTGGCATTACACATTCTGCCTGTCTAATCCTCCTGGGAATGTTGTTACTACAGTCCTCATGTGAATCTGTGGTCCCCCCAGTGTGACAGGTGGCAGTACCCACAGATGTGTGTTTGTTTAGTGTACATGTGCTGAGAGTGTCCAAAAGATGTGTTTGTCCCCTGGACATTGGTGTGTGTGTCTAAGTCCCCTGTCATGTGGGTGAGTGCATATGTGGAGTGTAGCACCCCAGCTGCATGAGGGATGGATATACCCTGCCCATCTGATGGGAGCAGGGAGCAGTGCTGTGTGTCTGCGGTGATGGGCCAGCCCCACACCTGTGACACCCCCCAGTCTAGTGGCACATGTGCAGAGTGAGGTGTGTAGCTGCAGTTGTCAATGGCAGGTGATTGTCCTGTGGCTGTGTGTGTCTGTGTACTCGGCTGAGGGCGCCTCAGTGGCCTGTGGCATGTGACTGCTTTGAGGTGCTGCACATAATCCTGGTGTCGCTTGTGATGCACAGTGTGAGCCTGGATGATTGATTGTGTCGTACCCCTCATGCCACATGTGTACTCTACAATGCCACCTAGTGCTTTTTGCCTTCCACAGAGGAAAGTGTCCCTATGACACAGGTGTAATGAGTTTGATGCATTCTATGCCCTGTTAAAACCAGCCAAATTGTTCTAATGTGTGTCTCTGTGACATGTCGCAGGTGTATTGATGTTGTCTCACTTTTTCACCCTCACAGGTAGGCGCCTGTGCCAAGGAGCAGATCTGGAAGGACGCCGTCAGTGCCGTGAGACAGACGGATGGTCGGAAGCGGCGCCTAGCCCAGGTGAGGAAACACTGGCAGGATATCCGGTGCTGGACGCAGAGGACCGCACGGGTCCTGCTGGGGGACTCACCTGTGAGCCAAAAGAACCATGGGCGCCGCCGTCTGACCCACATCCACAAGCGTGTGCTGGCGGTCGTCTTCCCTGACATGGACAGGCGCTTACGGGAAAAGCAGCAGCAGGAAGGGGGTAGGTACATGTGTGTTTGTTGTGTGTCACCAGCATTTGTAAGTGCACAGTTGCATGGATACACTGCCAGGATTTACATGTGCAGTGCAGTTCATGGTCCCCAAAGTGTAGCGGTGCTGTCCTTCCTCCCTTCCTCTCCTTGGCATGTGTACCCTGGTCTGTGTGTAGTCACACTTGCACAAGGTTATCTAGGCTGCCAGTTTATCGATGTGCCCAATGCTTGCAGCTTCATGTGTGGGGGTGGTGTGTAACAGGTTTTGGGACCTTAACAACACAAAAAGAGAGGGTAGAGGCTATAAGAATCCGCACCCAACAGATGACAAGTGTCTTTAGGTCCACACGATAGCGCAAAGAACCAAGGAGTACTCCCCTCTATACTCCTTATTTAGGAACAAGTCCTACTTTACATCAGATGCACAAGGGTTCAGCACTATATACAATATACGTTTGTTTGTCAAAGTTCAAGATTCACACAAAAATGAATTATCCCAAGTCTTCATTTCTTGAAAAAAACAATTCTTCTTTATTTTTCTTTAAAATGTTTTCTTTATTTTCAAGAGGTCAAGAGATCATAGCCAACCCGTTTCGTCTCACATCGAGACTTCTTCAGGGCTTGACAGTAAGATATAGCGTGATCTCATCAATTCTTATTGTGCTTCAAGTTTTCTAGATTTCTCCAATATTCCAGGACCTCTATATGGTACACAGTGTCCGCAATGGCATGGTGGCCTATGGTGTCTGTTCTACGTGTTTTGGATTGAACTCATCCAAAACACGAAGAACAGACACCATAGGCCACCATGCCATTGCGGACACTGTGTACCATATAGAGGTTCTGGAATATTGGAGAAATCTAGAAAACTTGAAGCACAATAAGAATTGATGAGATCACGCTATATCTTACTGTCAAGCCCTGAAGAAGTCTCGATGTGAGACGAAACGCGTTGGCTATGATCTCTTGACCTCTTGAAAATAAAGAAAACATTTTAAAGAAAAATAAAGAAGAATTTTTTTTTTTCAAGAAATGAAGTCTTGGGATAATTCATTTTTGTGTGAATCTTGAACTTTGACAAACAAACGTATATTGTATATAGTGCTGAACCCTTGTGCATCTGAGGTTTTGGGACCTTGCCTGTGCCCTGTCCAGTTCAGTACTTGTGGGGTCCATGTCAGTTGTCACTGATGCTGAGTCCAGACATAGGAGTGTGTCTCTAAAGTGTATTGCTTTACAGCATGCATGTCCTATTTTGTGGCCTGTGACATGATGTGCATGAGTGTGAGATATGCAGAGTGCAGGGATGGTGGCTTGTGTTGCAGTCAGTACCATTCAGGAACGTGGAGTAGTGTGGCCACTACTGTCCCCTGGGGCATCTTTTCCTAGGTATCATGTGTGTAATCCAAATATCTCGACGATCTCTGTGTCTCCAGCATAGGTTGTGCTCTGTGCCATTGTACCCTGGCACCATTTGTGTCTACGTAAACTCGGCTACATGTGTCCACTGTACAGGCTGACCAAATGTCCCTTGTTCATACTCACGGGGGCCAGTGCCTGTGTGTAATGGTAAAATGATCTGATGATGGCCATTTGTAGATGATGTATTTGTACGGGCGCACCAGGGGTATTTTGTGTCCAATCAGGATTTCTTGCAGGCCATGTGTTTTTATTCCAGACTAAGAGATGTAAGTGCTTCCTGTGTCTCAATAAATTCTCTCATGTAGGGGGTGGTTGGTGCGGGCAAGGCCTACATGTCTAGACCTGAAGTCTCCTTGCTAGGTCTGGCCAGTGTGTGATGTTTGTGTGGACATACACTCAAGGTGCAGTGACACTTTAATGTTGGGCATGTTTTTAAGTATTGCCTTTGCAGCATGTGCCTACAGTTAATAGACATGGTTCCTGCTCATCCCTTTTTACGCCAACGCTGTGTGCTGCAGATGCTGTGCTGGATTGTCCCCAGTGCCTGGCTCCTCTGTCCAAATCCATATCATGTTATTTGCTATTGTGTCATGCTCTCCATAGTTGTTCAGTGGCATGGTGGGTCAACCAACTGTGTATTGCAGGGCCTACATATGTGCCTTGTATTGTATATGTTACTCATGTTGCTTTTCAGGCTATGCACTGTGACCTATGTGGATTTGACTCATGTGACATATGTATACAGGTGTCTGATTATTTCCTGTCTCTTCACCTTGCTAACAGCATCGTCGGGGGACACCGAGGGAGACACTGGCACGGACCGTGAGGAGGGATCGAGCACCAGTACAGAGTTGTCTGGCACATCGAGTGGCACGGAGGCCGACGGGAGTGCAGCGGAGGACCTGTCCAGTCAATCCACCACCGACTATGACGCAGACGGGTCCGAGGCTGAGCACTCCGAGGGGGCGGAGGCTGGTCCCACAGCTGACACCAGCACTCCATCACTACCCGCCCCCTCCATTCCGATCACCGGCCTCCCACTTGCTCGTGTCCCTTCCCGCCGTGCTCGGTCAGCACGTGTCTCCTTCTTGCCAGGCACCGCACCCCCTGCCCCTGTCTCCACTGCTGCCACCAATGCAGAGTCTGTGGACATCCTGCGGCAGTTGCGGGTTGGTCAGACTGCGACGCTTAATGTCCTCCATGGCAACAGCCAAGTGCTGAACCAGATGGAGGCATACTTGGAGGGCATTTCAGCCGCGCAGTCTGACCAACGCAACTTGCTGAGGTCCATCGACTCGACACTGACAGCAGCAGTGGGTCTCCTGCAGCGCTACGTCCCACCCCCTACCGCTGCCCCATCCACACTTCCCACTCCCATGCCTGTCCCACGTACACCCAGACGTCAGCATGCACGCACACCACCAGACACAGGCACCACACCAGCAGGGCAGGGCAAGCGCACACCTCCTGGCACGCACACACAGGGTGAGGTAGGCACACCCACTGGGGGGGGGGCAAACGTAAGTCACGCAGCCAAAGTGGGAGTCCGCATTCCGCAAAATACACCCCCTCCAAATCCACTCCCCTCAGCTCTCCTGGCCACGAATCCAGCAAGGATTCCTTCATGGCCGCTCTGTCCCTGAGCCCAACAGTGACACCACCCAGCAAGCGGGCAAAGGAGTCCCCGGTCAGGGTAGTTGAGTGCCCCCCCCTGTCCACACCCTCCCCCAGTGGCACTGCGACCCATTCCTCCGCCCCCCCCCCCTCCTTGGGGCCTGTGGTTCCTTCGGGTGCAGGGGATACGCTGGGGGACCTTGCCGACGTGTGCAGCGCCATCCTCACCACCTCCTTTGGCGCTGCCCCACCCCCTGTGGTGGAGTCCTCCGTCCCTGCACCCACAACGCCTGCCCTTGCCCCTCCTGTCCCTGCGGTGCCTGGTCCTTCCCCCCCCACATGATGCCCCCCCCCCTGTGGAAGACAGGGTGGTCTGAACCGTGCAGGCAAGCTAGGGGACACGCGTCCCACTGTGTCCCCCATCCAGCTGTGACTCATGGACTGCCCTATGGGCTGTAAATATTGAACATTATCCACACACACTTTATTTGAAAATGCTGAATAAAGCCTTTTTTTTTCCTTAGGACACTACTGCGTTTGTGGTATTGCTGTTGCTGGGGCTGCTACAGGATTTTGGGTGGTGATCATGTGTTGGGTGTGTGGGAAATGTAGTAGTGTGCTGGTCATAGGGGGTACCCTGGTATCTGTGTGCCATCACAAGGTGTTAGCTAAGTTTCTCTGTTCATGTAAGCAGTTACTGCATGGTGAAATTGTCCCAAGGTGTGTTCCTTCCTCTGTGTACCTTGCCATCTTCCCTGCAGGGTGTTCCCAATATGTTGCGCTGAGCTGTGTCTACATTAGCTGGGTGTGTGACGGACCCCTTCAACTTTGGCCATGCATGCAGAGCGATGTCTCCACCTGCATCATTCGTGGCATCCTTGGTGATCTCTGTACTTGTGTATGTAGTCTGTTGACATGACTTCATGTGGACATGTTCCCTTTTAGGCTGTATGCATGTGTGTACTCCCAGCCTCGCACACATGTGTTACATGTACTGCAGGGTCTTTGTGCACCTGACTGACAATTGTGGCAATTGGATCTGTGGGTACTGTGGAAATATGGATTTTTATGGTCAGTTATGTCCCCTATCTTGGACCCCAACGGTTTCATGTATAAACCATAAGTACATGTATGTTTCCTCCAGTTCCAGTTATGAAGACGCAAACACATGTGTGTCCACCGTCAACATGTCCTCTTTCAGATCCGCCATGAATGGGCCGGATATTCTATTCCTAAGTATGAAAGGCCACCGGCTTTATATGGTTCATTTATGCCATTTTACAGTCCAGGCGAGTAGGCCCTGATTCTGCCATCAAGCCTTTTCTGCCTTCTGCCTCTGAAAGCTCCAGTCTGAGCTCGCATCTGTATCCATGAACTTTGTCCTACTCCCTGCACGGCTAACGGTGCCTGACTCCAGCCTGTTGCCTGCCAAAAACTGTATTTCACCTTCGAGATTATCTGCTCCGCTCCCTATCCAATGCATTCCTGTCTAGTAGTTTAAGTAAACATTCTTCCAGCTACCGAGCAAAGGGCCCGGCTTCTCTGTCTTTATGCAAGTAATTCATAGCCCTGTTACTATGGAAGATTTCTGCCCTCGCATCTAGTGTAGACACTTAGACGCTTGTACACGCACTCACAGTCAGTATAGAATAGATTTTGTTCGAAAGACCTTTCCTTGTGGATAACATAGTTCTTTAAACATAGGATGTTAGATATGATTTGGGATTAGGTTGACATAACCCCAGACTTCTGTCTCCACATGTAGAGCTAAATGTCAAGTCCCCTTCAACCCCCTAGTTGCACGTTAATCACACGTCATACAGCTGCGCGCGCATCTCTGCCAAGTATTTCTGCTGACATTGCGAAATTCTTTCATGGAACCACCCATTTATGACATCATACCTGATGACGTTCTTTAGTTACGCCCAGTTACACCCACTTTAGTTACGCATGGATGTTTTATCTTAGTTATCAATTGTTACGCCTCTTGCATCTGTTTCACTGTAATGCCTATTGTATAAAAATGATTACTTGTCAATAAAGTAGGTTCCTTCACTTCCTGAACCTTCGTGGTGATGGAATATGGAGTCCTCAATTCGAATTGATTTTGGAATAAAGCCCGTTCCGAACCTCTAATACCACGGATTCTGCCTCTTATTTTACTGAGCTATTATTATAAGATTTTCCGCATCAAATTAAGTTCCGGTAATTAAATTATTTACCACATATATGGCGCCCGAACAGGGACACTTTCTCATCTCACGCGCCGGAGGTGCGTTGCAGGCCCGGTCTCCTGTCACAGCTGGACGGACAACAACACGTACCCACAGGATTTCCTGTATCTCCCTCCTGCCGAGCGGGGGTAACTGAGGCTGCGATCAACACCCAGACGAGGCGGTGAGAAGTGCGAAGTGTCCCGACCAGAGCCTAGCTGAGAGAGCAAGATCCGAGGTATACAGAGGCCCACCAGTTCCGAAGTTCCGAAGTATCGAGTCGAGTCCAGTCCGGTTCGAGTCCAGTTCAGTTCAGTTCCGAGGCCTTCCGTTCCGAGCTACCCGGTGAGTACCATTGTCGGGGAGGCGTTCTGACGTGCACATAGGTTGTGCCGGTCAAGACGGGTTTGGGTACACAAATCCGGTCTGCACTGTTTCAGCAGTGTATCTGTACTGTTTAGCAGTATATCAAGTATTTGTAGTATATAATTCAGAATTACCTAGTTAGTGCCGAGTATTATGCTTAGTGACTAGTTCCCTAGATGGCCATCATTGTTGTTTATTAAATGTTAAATGTTAAAATGTTTTAGATACGTTCTGCATATTGTGGTGTGAATGACTGTTCATTATTGTGTTTCGTTGTATTAAACGTGTTCAAAATTAGGTATCAGATCAGTTCTCAAAATGCCGCTCTTTTCGAAATTAAGACAGATAAAAACCAGAAAAGGGGTACTCGAAGAAGCTGTTCCCATTCCTCCTAGGGACACTCCAGGGTACTTCATGTATCATAAACATGGCCTAGACGCCATATTATTTCTTGATTTATGGGTAGACTACACCAAGGAATTACCAGAAAGTCAGAGGTGGCCCGCAGCTGGGACCTGGGATGCAGATTGCATCGTGAAAGTAGAGGAAGAATTATGGAAAAAGAAAGCTAGACAGTCACAGAAAGATGCCATTGAATTATGGCGTAAAGAATCGTATCGACGTACAGAAAAAGCACGTAGACAGGAAGAGAAGAGTAAGGAGAATTCAAATAAAGTTCGAGAAAATCTATTAATTGAAGAAGGTACTCGAGTAAAATCAGAACAAGTAGACAGACAACGAAATGCCCTTATGAATGGTATGTATCCTCTTCTGGCCGAAGGGTTACCTAAGGCTACTCCGGAGATACCAAAAGACTTGCCACCCCCATTGTTTCCGATAAAAGTACATCCCAAAGGGCATCCCAGAACCGCAGAAGATGTTTTTCTTTCCTCTTATTTAGACGACGCAGCTCCCGAGTATGCTAATGCTGCGCCACATAGACCGCCTGCAGAGGGGGTTCAACGCCAAGACCCTCTTCCGTCTGTACCTCCGCAACAGCAAACTCCGACACAAGTTCCGGCAAGCACATCTGCTTCGACATCTGTATCCACACCTATAGTTGCTATATCACGTTCAACGAATCCTTTCACATCCAGCACCCCAGGTGGGGCTACCGGAGGTACATCAAACATTTTTTCCACGCCACCCAGAGTAAATAAACTTTCCTTTCAAGAATTAGCCCACCAACGTACGCCCAAACTAGTAACTCCCAACACGCTCAAGGAACTTCTAATAGATTGTAGATATGACCCTGTGCCCGGAAAAGGGGACGAAATGATGCTGGCATCATTACGTATCCGACGAGCTGCAATATATTTAGGGAAGCTACCAGGAATGACTACACATTTAGAAAATATATATCACTTTGTCCAGTCAGGGCGAGATTCTGAGAGTATTAACAGAGCCATGGAGTACCAAAAAGTGGAAATACAGGGGGAACTGTTACGTTTCCTCATAAACTGTGTGATCAGAAATCAAGACCAACCAGGGGTAAATCCGGAAGAAATGCAAATTCTTACCACATGGAGTCAGAATATATCAGAGGGGAGACATGATAAACGATCATGTATAGTAGCTATGTGCCGAAAGATCCGCAAAGAAATAGAACGAATACACGAAGAAAGATTAGCAGTAGACGAACCTGAACAAACCGAGGACGAGGAAGAATTAGAACTGCCCACAGGACAGTTAGAAACCATTGCCTACGTAGGTAGAGGAAGATCTTGCAATAATACTAGATGCCTTACTGATCCGATACGTCCGATACGTCCAGATAATAGCAGAATTTTCCAGACTCCTATAATAAATATAAGGTCCCCCGAACATTCGTTCCAAGCCGCTGACAAATTACTCCGAGAACGAAGGGGTTATCATATACTCGATTCTATGGACGAGCAAGAATTAGCCAGGTCAGCCGTTCAGTGGGTTGATAGTCCCGGAAAATATAGTGATGATACATTAGCACACACGTTTTTGAACCTCGCCCCAGATGAACAACGTTTAGCGGGTATCTATATGATTCAACAACTCCTTATATTATATAAAAGCCAACACTCCGATCCTGGCCCCTCACCTGATATGTTGACTAAATTACTCACGAATAAATGGAGAGGTTCAGGTACTGAGTTAATTAGAGAAATACTAGAATCCAGAAAGCAGTACATTTTTTTTGTATGTCCCGAACATGTCTCACTGCCCATCAAGGAAAGAACGACGTATTATATGGATAGACAGAATCCCTTACGCGAAGTGCACCCGATAAAAGGTGAGGACAATTAGTTTAAACGTGTGTTTGTATACACACCCATATCCAAAATAGAACTATTAGAAATGAAGAAAGTGGTACCCAGTCATGACAAAGACCCAGCGGGTTTCCACCGAGAAATTAAAGACATGTTACTCATGGGAGAATATACCTACCCCGACATTATGACAATATTGAAGGTATTAATGCCTGCGGGCATTTACGAAAAAACTCGAGGAAAAGGATTGGGAGGTGGGAGACCAAAAGATAGATTGGACAGCATTAGAAAACGAAGAAAAAGCTCGAGGTCCAGGTGCAGGGCTTGGGGAAAAGACCAAAACACTACCAGGTTTACTAGTACAGGTACTGCCACGTTTATTAACTACGAAAAAGGAAGACTGGGGTGCAATCTCAGCCTGTAAACAAAAACCAGATGAGGACACTAGTGATTTCTACGCCCGATTCGAAAAATGTTTTGGTATAAATAGTGGAATAAAAGCAAGTAGCGAATCGTATCCACATCTGTTTGTGACAAAGTTAGTTGAAAATTCTTTGCCCCAAGTTAAGAATAGAGTATTGAAATTCGAGAGTACCTGGCAAGGTAACACTCCGTCACAAATGTTACAAATGTTACAATACCAAGTTTGACGATTCCAGTTCCGTGTTTTCATGCTGATCGTGTGAGCGCGAGGACGCCGGTTGCTCCCGGTGATTCTAGACTCAAGCCTTGCTCCCAGCTTACGGCTCCCCCCCCCCCCCCCCCCGTTTCTCACATACAGCGGGGGCACCTTATCGACCCGCCGACTCGCGGAGCTGGTGGAAGCGAGGCGGGAGCTTGGCGTCAGCCTTGAGTCTCAGTCCGCCGCACGGAGGCCCTGTACAGTGTACGGATTTTGATTCTGCTTCATTCACGGAGGACACCATGGCGCAATAAAACAGCAGCAGCAGCCTCAGCAACTTCAGCGGGCTCAGAATTGCCCAGGAGCAAGCTCCTGACCCCGCCACAGGCAGGTACCATCGTGGAAGCAATCTGCTGATTTGATTCGATTTGCTGATCTGCAGTTTCGCCTCCCGTGGCTCCCAGCTCAACCCCCAGTCTGAGGCATTGTGCTTGGGGAGTTTTTTTCGGCCGTGTGGCAGGCGAAGGGGAGCGAGGCAACAAGGCAGCAGGGGAGCAGGCGCAGAGGTAGAACTGGCGGAGCGGAGCAGAGGCTGCATGACGGACACAGAGTTTTGGAATATAGCGGCGACTGTGAGTTGGTGAGTTGCTGTCGCATCGCATTTCGCTGTGACCTCTGTGCCTCTCGCCCCCTTTGCCCTCCTTTGTCCCCCTTTCGCTCCCTTATTGAGATTGCAACTACCTACTAAAAACTCTGCTGTTTGGAGCACCCTCTCGCTGTGAAGCTACCTGTGGCCAAAGAACCCTGCTATTCTCCGCTGACACCGCCAACCCCGCTGGTCGAGTCCCTCCCGCCGCCGCAGTTTCCAGCTCCTCGCGGCCGCAGTGGGGAGGGACGCTGGAACTACAACTCCCAGCATTCCCAGGGGCGGAAGTGACATTGTCGAGCAGTGCGTCTGGAGGCGCATAAATTAAAGCATAGCCCCAGCTCCGCGGGACGCCGGGCGAAGCCCGGGCAAAGGGTGGGCCCTCTGTGACCGAGGTAGGCCGGGCTGGGCCCGGTCCCTTATTTCTCATTTGTATACATTGTAATTACTTGCCTGCATTCGTGCCCACTTGAGTAGAAGGGTAACTTGATGCAAGTACTGTGATAGCTATACTGCACCCTGGTCCCACCTGCTTTGCCAGGGACTGACTCAATTCCAGACTTTTATACGTTTTATATTGCTACATTTCTTTTTTTTATTACTGTGGAAAATGTCTAAAACTTTACGATCAGGAAGGGTAGTGGGAGAAAAACCTGCCCGGAAATTAACTACCATCCGCACAAGAAACAAGTCAGTAAACAACCCACCTTTGAAAGGACAATGTCAGTTATCTGAACTCTGGGATCTATCTGGTATAAAAAAAACTAAATGTGCGACTCTACATAATCCAGATACTAAAGCCCTGGAAGTACACGTACCAACTACCTCTGTGCCCCGATCTCCCCAGGTCCAGCAGGGGGCCCCCCAAACTATGGTAGGAGGGTCTCCCTTTCGGGACCCTACAGACGGGAAGCTGACGATTATAAGTGAGCCAGTGCACATACCATCGATCCCTCAGTTACCCATGAATGACAGGCTGGGGGATGACCTGTCTGCACTATCCATTGATTTGGAACTATGGGGACGCTACGTAAGCCCTGCTAAAGTGGAATCTCTGGAGCAATTTAAAGTTCAGAGGGGAGCCACCCCATCAGGGTTAATGCTGTATAGTAGCACCCCGTCGCTAAATAGACATGAAATATCTGACTTGCTAAACTCCTCCAAGAGCCCCGACCTCAATCTCCTTGATAATATTTGCACTGCGGAAGCACGAGAAAAGCCGATCTCTGAGTCCATGATCGCGCTATAACAACTCCTTGCTTCAATTTTGCTGCTTCTAGGGAAATTTGTAGGCAGCTCGGACTGTATCCTTGAATCAGTTACCCAGATCCTAAAGTTATTGCTGCAGAAAGTGCCGGATGCGAGTAAGGCCTCTCCCCCTAAGCCTGAACAATCTGTATCTGAGGGGAAATTCAAAGCCATTAGAAGCGAACTAGTTAGGAAAAATGAAGAGTCTTCTATGGTCCCTCATAAGGAGATGCCTCATACTGCAGCCTCTAACTGTATCAAGAATATAGTCCTGGAGATAGAGGAGGAGGATAAAGTCTTGCCAGGCCCCAAAACGGTTCAGGAATTATTTCCTATCTTTGTCCCGGATGGCGGAAAAGACCTCCTGGCCGACAAATCTGAGGTCAATGAAGAAAAGAGAAAATATGTTAAACAAAAAAGTACCAAAGCCAGTAAGAGGAAACCAATTCGAAAGTATAGAAAGAAGAAGCAACGGAGGATCATTTTCCAAAAATGCACAGAGACAAGGGAGAATGAAATAAGGAATGGGGAATCCTTATCCACTTCCTTAAAAGTGGACATGGATGTGAACTTAATCACTTCAACCTCAGTGGAGGAGGAAAATGAACAAGGCAGCCTGCCTTCCCAGGAAGATTTACCACAAATTGGGGGCTCTCTCCCAGGCTCTCCTTCTCGGAGTGCACTGGGAGGACCAATTTCTTATCCATCTGGGTTTTTAAACCCTTTGGCCCCCCCCCTTTGTGGTAACAATTGACTCTGAAAATTCTCGCCCTCCGGCCCGGCCTGTAAGTACGTCAAAGGCCCCTGTGGATGTGCGTGTACTAGATTTTGTTCCATTATTTGATACTGACCTCTTATTAAATAGAGCCTGGCTTCTCAAGCGTTTCAGTGAGGTTGAATGTCTCTACCACATTCAGTCCAGAGACATTGAACTGGTGACTCTGTTGGGTGGAAGTCGGGTTTTGAGTATTCGGGTGAAATTTTATTCCCCTATCATAACAAATTTGATACTAGAACAGGCTGAAAATTTTCAACGCTTAGGTATTGATATTCTACCTATCTCTACCCCAGGCAAGCCAAATTCTTTCGATAAGCAGGGGTTGAGGGGTGGTGAGCAAAACGGGGTAACATCTCCTCTGAGAGACCTGAAAATTTGGGTTTCCAGGGGAAAACGCTCAGTATCGCACGTGAAGCCTCTCCCACTAGTTGAGAATTCCACACTCAATGATGACAATAACCGGTGGAATTGGCTCCATAGTGCATTATCAACAAAAAATAAGGATAACCCCAAATTGTTCCACCATCTTTAACCCAGCCTTAAAGATAATCTCCTGGAACGCGGCCGGATTCCATAGCAGCCCGGAGAAAATGACCTTTTTATCCACTCTGGAGGCTGATATATTGTGCATCCAGGAAACATGGTGCATAGATAGGTTAACGCCTTTAAAAGATTTTTATGTTTTGGAAGTTCCGGCTTCGCCCTCTAAGAAAGGGCATGCTAGGGGGGGGCTCGCCTGTTTACTGTCAAATAAGTTTCAATGGAGATTTTCCCATTATATTGACTCCAGTAGACTTTTCCACACAATAACATTAGAAAATATGTTCCATGACAATGTAAAATACACCATGGTAATTTTCAATGTGTATATTCCGCCTGAGGAATGTTTTAATGATAAATTGCAGCGGGTTCTCCAGTATATGGATAAGATAAAAAATTCACCTCCTTTTCCTGTAATTTTGCTTATCGGTGATTTGAATTGTAAAGTTTCAAACGCTAGTCTAAAACTCTTCAGGGATAAAGCTAAGGAGGAAGCACATTGCATCCCCCAGACGCTCTTCCCTGAAAACTTAAGGACAAATAAAAGGGGGAAGATCTTGTTAAAAGAACTAGCGATCGGGGATGGTATTATCTTAAATGGAAGATTTCCATCTGACGTCCCCGCAAATTATACCCACAAATCCCCCTTTGGGTCATCAATTTTGGACTATGCTATCGCCAGTTACAGTCTGTTTCCCCAGATTCTTGACTTAAAGATCACACCCACGACTCTGAGCGACCACAGTATATTGTTACTATCAATTTCGCTAAATTCTATGAATACGGCATCCTGGTCGCTAAATGGCAGGGAGGCTACCTTCCACTCGACATCTGGAAGATGCTTCTGGAATAATGCTGCCATTAATGGGGTGCAGGAGCTACTGACCGATACCCTTAGGGAAATAGAAGAGTGGAACGGAAATGAAATAGTTTGTTTTGAGGAATTCATGGTAAAGATTCTATTGAATGCTAAAAAAACTGTCCCCCCTAGGAAAAAAGGAGAGGTAGTTCCTCTGACTCTCCGTAATCTGAATAGGGAATTAAACAAACTAATCCGTGCACAGTACGTTGAAAGGGTACCGGAACGTGGGAAAGATATCGCTAGGTTAAAAAGAAAGAGAAGCAGACTCAAGCTAAAAATTAAAAGGGACAGGGAGGATGAAGTATGGATTAAATTAAGGGAATCTGCTGCTTATGGCAACATTAAAGATTTTTGGGCAATAATCGGGAAAGGATGTGGTACACGCCACTCCCCTACTCCCATAGCTATACCAGAAGATCTATGGTCCTCTCATATCCGAGAATTATATGCAGGGAACGGGACCACAGGTGTGGATAACTTCATGTACGCTGCCCCTGATGACTCGGTCTTCTTTCCCTCTGAGAAGGAAATCGAGTTGGCTATAAAAAATATGCGATCCTCTGGGGCCATGGGACCGGATGAGCTTCCGATGATGGTCCTAAAACAAGACCCTTTAACCTGGAGTAAAAT
The DNA here is from genome assembly GCF_964204655.1 of Triturus cristatus. Classification (NCBI taxonomy): domain Eukaryota; kingdom Metazoa; phylum Chordata; class Amphibia; order Caudata; family Salamandridae; genus Triturus; species Triturus cristatus. The sequence continues at coordinate 440,845,978 of NC_140579.1, read as the reverse complement.
CTTGTACCCCCTGTTTAGGGCATGCCATCTTTCCAAACGTGTCCCTGCATCGTGGAGAGGAAGCATTCTGGTCCCTATCTTCAAAAAGGGAGCAAGGGACAGCCCCAGTAACTATCGCATGATTGCGCTCCTCGACTCCATCGGAAAGGTCTTTGCGAAATGCCTCCTGAGATTTCTTTCTGATTGGGTCGAGGAGCGCAACATCTTGCCGTTGGAACAGACTGGCTTCCGAAGGGAACATGGCACTCTGGACAACCTGACTGCCCTTCAGGTTATTACTGATAAATATGTCCAGGTGAGAGGGGGTGTTGTATACGCCGCCTTCATTGATTTCTCCACAGCGTTCGATAAAGTAGATCGGGGAACGCTGTGGAGAAAATTGGCGACGCTGGGTGTCCCTACTCCTCTGCTGGAATTGGTGCGGGCTCTGCACACTGAGACCTGGTGCAGGGTCTTAATGGGGGGCGAAAGGGGGCTGTCGGCCAAAATACCATCTCAGAATGGCCTTAAACAGGGCTGCTTATTGGCGCCCCTGTTGTTTTCCCTATACACAACTGACCTCCCTGCTGCTGTGTCCCATAGTGAGGGGATCGCACCGTTGATAGGAGGGGTGCCAATAGCCTGTCTGATGTATGCCGATGATGTGTTATTGCTTGACTTAACTCCCGTGGGTCTGGCAAATCGGCTTCAGGCTCTTCAGGACTTTGCAGGGGAGCATCATATGAAGATCAATATTAATAAAAGTAAAGTGATGTGTATTGCTGGTAGGAAGAAATGCCGCTCGTCAAATTTTGGTTGGGCTATTGGAGGGCTTAGATTGGAGGTCGTAACTTGTTATACCTTTTTAGGGAAAATATTCTCGGCCAATATGAGCGAGAATCTTCATATAGAGCATTGCTCTCGCAAAGCTCTTGCCCATGGTAATGGGTTAAAGTCCCTATACTTGGCAACGGGGAAAAGACATTTTTCTTGCCTTCTAGAAGTATTTAGAGCTAAAATCCCCGCAACCATCTTGTATGGTATAGAAATAATAGAGATAAAATATTGGGACTTTTGCCACAAGACTGAGGGAAAACTCCTAAGATCCCTCTCGACTCTTAACAATGCCTGTCCACTGGCTGCCTGCAGGCTGGATTTCGGACTCAGGAGTGCCTGGGTTCAGGGGCTGTGCGCCTTAATAAGGTGGGTAGCCAGCTTAGCCAGAGCGAGAGAAGGAACCCTGCGAGTTTTACTCAAAAATGAACTTTTGGGCAATTTTAAGGAGTTCTCTAAACTTGTTAGTAATTTTAGAGGGGCTGTGAAAATCCTTAGACTGGATGAAAGCGCTCTTTTCTCCTACTCTCCCACGCAGTTAAAGCAGGCCCTTAAGGAGGCTTCGTGGGAGTATTGTTTTCTATCCGACAAAAAAACAGTTGGAGATAAAAGGAATGTGGAGTCGCTGATCTCCTCCTATAGGTTGAAACAGCCCCAACCGTATGCCCTGTGGAACTTGCCACATGGGATACGTAGGTTTTGGTTTTTATTACGTTATGACTTAATCCCTCTTAACGTGTTGCTGTCCAAATGGCATGGCACTTCACCGTTGTGCAATCTATGTAAATTAAATAACCAGGACTGTATGCCTGTACTTTTGATTTGTCCTATGTTACGTAGCTTGCGCAAGCGATGGCTTAAAGTAATCTGTCTACGCCTCAGCATTGTCACTTTACAAGATTTTCTTCATGCACTTTATTGCCCACCAAATGAAATGTTTTGTGCTTATGTTTTTAACTTTTTTAAAGGATTTTTAGCTATTTATTAAATCTTCTGGAAGATTGTGCCAGCCCGGCCTTGTGGGACTGATGGCTTGCAGTGTACCTATCACGGTTCGAATACTATGTTTTTATAATTCTTGTACTTTTGATGACTGTGTTGCTTTGTCTGTACATGTTTATGTGGCCCTCTTTGAGAGCCAAAACATAATAAATAAATTTGATTTGTACAGTACCATCACAATAGAATTAGAGAGGAACAAGAACATGAACAAAGACGCATGAAAGACACGAAAATGAAAATGCTAGTTTCCCAGACAGTTCCAGCTGACGGTCATAAAAAGGGTATGACACAGTCTAGTGTTTCAGCAGGTCCTGTAAAAGGGACATGCAACTATTGTAAACAGCCAGGTCATTATGTACACGATTGTCCAGTTTTAAAACATAATATCGCCATAGGTAATACAAAAGAAAGACCACGGCCACTTAGACAGGATCAGAACCAACAAGGAGCTCCGCAGCATGCACAGTCCATGCCAGCTCCGCAACCGTCTATGCCAGCTCCACCACCGCAGCCTATTGCTGCCACACAAACAACGACACGACAGATGTACCAGACCGCACAGTATGACTATCCTGATTATCAACGATACTCATGAAACAGCCTAGAGAGGGAAGTTGGCTTACCCCTTATCGAGGTCCCTGTAGATCAAGAAGGACCTTATGTACACAGTGAACTATTAGGCCAAGATAGAAAATTCTTACTTGATACAGGGGCAAGCCGAACAACTATAAAACGAAGTGAAGTTCCAGGGGCACCTCTCTCAGGCTCACAGAATATTTCCCTTGGTTTCTCAGGAAAACCTATCATTAACGAAGTATCACAGCCTCTTCCACTTACGATTGGTCCCTTGACACGAACTACAGATTTATTGCTTACTAAGTCATGTCCAGAAAACCTGTTAGGCATAAAAACATTGAAAGCTCTAGGAGCTATAATATGTTGTTCTCCGGAAGGAGTAAGATTGTTTCTACGTGATTTCAAAGGGCACTATGTGTCCCGAGACATGGATCACCGACTGCAGACTTTACCCACACATTTATGGGCACAAGGCCCTACAGATGTTGGTTGCATGAACATTACACCATATCGAGTCACACTAAAGGCAGGAGTGGTACTACCACGAATGCGACAATACAAGCTACCGCCAGATGCTGTAGTGGCTTTACTGCAAATCATTGACGAGCTTATTACCCAAGGAGTGGTTGTGGAAACAGACTCCAATGTATGTAATTCACCGATAATTCCGATTCTTAAACGAACTGATCCAACAGCCCCGCCAGTATATCGATTGGTTATTGATCTGCGCGAATTAAATAAATGTATTGTACCACAATACCCCGTAGTCCCAGACATTTCTTCATTACTGACAGCCATTGATTCTGAAGCAACATTCTTCACTGTAATTGATCTCAAGAATGCCTTTTTCAGCGTCCCAATAGATCCGGAAAGCCAATACTTGTTCGGATTTAGTTTAAATGGACGAAGCTTTAAATTCACACGCGCACCTCAAGGATTCACAGAAAGCCCCAGCATCTATAGCCAAGCACTGAAACGAGAACTTGACAGTATCCACATGCCAGTCAACACTGCCCTGCTTCAATATGTCGATGATCTGCTGATCACCGCTAGAAGCGAACTTGAATGTGAAAAAGCCTCACTGACGGTTTTACAATTTTTGGCCGAAAAGGGGCACAAGGTGTCCCCTTCTAAGCTGCAATTCTGTGTCCAGCGAGTTGTTTACCTTGGTCACTCGCTGTCCAAGGAGGGAAGGCAGCTTACACCCGATCGCATCCAGTTAATTGCTAACATGCCAATACCCAAGACACAAATGGAGGTGCGGGCCTTTATAGGCCTCACTTCATATTGTAGGCAGTGGATCCCGCAGTATGCATTTCTAGCAAAACCACTCATTCAGTTGACAACACAGGAGGCAGCCACATCGACTGTTCTCCCTTGGACTCAGGAACATACACAAGCTTTTGAAAGTCTAAAGAAAGCTTTATGTCAAGCGCCTGTTTTAGCAACACCATGTTACAATAAACATTTTACACTCTTTGTTACAGAACGCGAAGGTACTGCCTTGTCAGTACTCACACAGGAACAAGCAGGATCACACAAACCGTGTGCTTATTTTTCTAGTACATTAGATCCCGTAGCTCAGGCTCTTCCTGCGTGCCTGAAATCAGTGGCAGCGACAGCTTTAGCAATACGACAAAGCGATGCCATAGTGTTAGGACACCAATTGACAGTACAAGTACCACATGCAGTAGAGGTTCTCTTGAACCGCACACAAACACAACACTTGACTATAGCACGACTCACTGGTTACGAATTAACATTGTTTCAGCCACATATAGAAATCAGACGTTGTAGTACATTGAATCCTGCCACACTGTTACCAGTAAACGGAACAGACCCACTTGCACATGATTGTATTGAAGTTATCACCACCACGACGAAACCCAGACAAGACTTGACAGATGTCCCATTGTCAGACCCAGACCTGACGTTGTATGTAGATGGTTCATGTATGAGAACAAGTACAGGAGAGCTAGTGGCCGCTTACGCAGTCACAACAGACACCGAAATCATTGAAACAAATCGCATAAATACCTTGTCCGCTCAAGCAGCAGAGCTCGTCGCTCTGACACAAGCCTGTATTCAAGCTACGAATAAAAAAGTCAACATATATACTGATTCACGTTATGCATTCGGAGTTGTACATGACTTCGGCGTGCTGTGGCGAGAGAGAGGTTATTTAACTTCTCACGGTGCCCACATTCAGCACGGACCCCTCATTCATGCCTTATTAGATGCAATACATCTACCCACTGCGATATCAATTATGAAATGTAAAGCTCATACGAAAGTTACTGATATCATTTCCCAAGGCAATGACCTAGCTGACAGAACAGCTAAACAGACTGCTCAAACTCAAATATCTGACATGACAAAGACAATAGTCCCGTCACCAGCACATTGCATGACGGTTAAGGATCCCGCTCTTGACGTAATTGACATACAGACACATGCTACACCAGATGAAATAAAGAAATGGACTGAATTAGGAGGGATCCAAACGGATCAAGGATGGATGACGAAGGAAAAATCTGTGTGGTTCCTTCCTGATTCAATGGTCCAAGTTATCATTAACACTGTACATAGTCCAGCGCACCTAGGAGAAAAAGCTATGCTAGACAGCATTCAACACATTTGGTTCAACAAACATTTACGAGCAGCAGCTAAACAAAAAGTTCGTACCTGTATGATCTGTTGTCAGTTTAACCCAGGTAAAAGCATTCCCGTAGAACAAGGTGGATTTCAGCCTCCTGATCACCCTTTTGAAGTCCTCCAGATGGATTATATCCAGATGGAACGATGTCGAGGATTCAAATATGTTCTTGTAGTTGTTTGTGCTCTTTCCCGTTGGACAGAGGCATACCCGGTTTCAGATTACACTGCCCCGACTACTGCCAAACAGTTGGTTCGAGAATTCTTCCCACGGTACGGTTTACCACGTGTTGTCTACTCAGATAACGGCCAGCCGTTCTCATCCGAACTAATGAAACACGTTTCACTTTTGTTAGGCTATCAGTGGAGATTTCACTGTGTCCGACACCCCGAGGCAGCAGGTCTCGTGGAACGACATAATCAAACTCTGAAAATTAGATTGTCCAAAATATGTAGAGAGAAAGGTGTCGACTGGGTAGTAGCCTTACCAGTTGCACTCTTTTACATGAGAATGGTAGCGCACTCTCGAACAGGGCTATCCCCTTATGAGGTGGTCTTTGGTAGACCACCAAATATGTGGGGGACGCCTATACCACGCAAAATAACTGATGTTGACTGTAATATGCTGACAGATTACTTAGCTTCCTTGATGTCTGCACTACAATCTTGTCGTTCACAGGTAGCTGCAGCCTTTCCCGACAACACCGAGGTGAAACCCCATGACGTAATTCCAGGGGACTTGGTGTTAGTGAGGAACTTTGACCGGAAGTCTCAGCTGGATCCTAGGTGGAAATCGCCTCAACTCGTACTGTTAACCACGAGGACAGCCGTGAAGATCGAAGGTCGAAAAGGCTGGATACATTCAAGTCATATCAAGAAATTTCATGGACTACCGTCCGATGTAAATGACACACCTTGCGTGTCTTCACCGATTGACTCAAAGCTTCCTTTGGTTGAACTGAATGACAAGGAACAATACAGACTAAAACTAAGGTCTAACAAGTCAGACAATTTGATTGTTTAAGTCCTCTCCAAGGTGAATCGGTCGAATTTGTCCCTGACATGAATCCCCTAGACCTGAATAGAGAGAGACACCGAAGGAAGCGAATGAAACAACATGCGTACTATAAATCACTGCGTAGTCATTGCACAGTGACGTTATTAATTTTGTTTTTCTTATGTCTTTTAATAATCGCTGCAAGTATATTGTTGCACATATATTATCCTATTTCTAAACAAGTTTACAATGTTACTGCTGAACATTCTTTTAGTGAATTACCCCCACATAAGTTGTCCTATAGATTTGCGCTGCGCAATAACACTTTTATTAGTATGTTACATCATTCCCATCAGGTTAGCAATGCTACAAATTGTTGGATATGTGGCCGACTCCCTCCCTATCAGAACTATAAGGGAATTCTGCCTCTCTTTCCATATCCGTTCACACACAATGGCTCCTGTGGAGCATGGTTTAGTCTAATTAATTCCCTAGATTCGAATTCTGCAGTTGATAAAGACAACTGGGTATGGGGAAACCTGAACTTAGTTTTACTTAAAGTCTGTTACCCTAACAAGGAGGGACTTCCCAAAAGAACAGGAACTGATCTAGAAAATGAAGTATATGGATTAGGTAATTTCACGCTTAATCTCATGATCCGGAATGTCGAATCCGAAGCTGCACCAATTTTGCCCGCCATGTCAGTATTTCCAGTTAAAGGTGAATTATGTGTAAGAAAGAATGGTTCCATACATATGGGCCATAGTAGATGCACCACTGTAATAGAATTCAGTGATCAAGGCAAGTCTACATTCAGAGCTTCTCGCCACTCCTACTTCATATGTGGTCAGACTGCATATATACGTCTGCCTCTAGATTGGGATGGTACCTGCTACATCGGATTCCTTTTGCCACCTGTTTTCCTAGCTCCCCCTGATTATCATAGAAATACTCATTTAGTACACAATAGAGAACGGAGAGATCTCCCAATAGTCGATTACACTGAGACAGCATGGGAAAAATACACAGATTTCAATAAAGGTCTCTTTCCCTATATAGGTACAGTTACCAATAGTAAGCTGATACGTAGATTAACCAGAACCCTTGAAGCAGTAGTAAATGAAACTATTTCCGCCTTAGGCAATTTAACAGAAGAGCAGTCTGCTATGCGGATTGTTGTGCTTCAAAATCGTCTTGTCCTTGACGTCATCCTGGCCGATAGGGGCGGAGCTTGTAGGGTCATCGGATCAAGCTGTTGCATTTTCATACCAGAAAATTCGCCATCTGTATATAAAGCCATAACTTGCCTCCATAAGATTGTAAGCCAGATACACCAGAATCCAGGCACCTGGACTTGGTCCGGTTGGTTTTGGAGTGTATTATCTACCTTTGGATGGAGGGTCCTATCCTTCCTAGGTATTGGCTTTCTCATACTATTCAGTTGCTGTTTATGCCTACAATGTGGACCAGCGATCTGTGGTCTGTGTGCCACATCGTGTATTCCACCACCAAGATTTCATTCATCCCGGAAGAAGAAAGAAGAGCAAATGATGCTATATGAACAGATCAACGGATTGATGAAGATTGATATCTCTTAAGGGCAAGTAGGGGACAAGGAGGGAATGTGGAAATATGGATTTTTATGGTCAGTTATGTCCCCTATCTTGGACCCCAACGGTTTCATGTATAAACCATAAGTACATGTATGTTTCCTCCAGTTCCAGTTATGAAGACGCAAACACATGTGTGTCCACCGTCAACATGTCCTCTTTCAGATCCGCCATGAATGAGCCGGATATTCTATTCCTAAGTATGAAAGGCCACCGGCTTTATATGGTTCATTTATGCCATTTTACAGTCCAGGCGAGTAGGCCCTGATTCTGCCATCAAGCCTTTTCTGCCTTCTGCCTCTGAAAGCTCCAGTCTGAGCTCGCATCTGTATCCATGAACTTTGTCCTACTCCCTGCACGGCTAACGGTGCCTGACTCCAGCCTGTTGCCTGCCAAAAACTGTATTTCACCTTCGAGATTATCTGCTCCGCTCCCTATCCAATGCATTCCTGTCTAGTAGTTTAAGTAAACATTCTTCCAGCTACCGAGCAAAGGGCCCGGCTTCTCTGTCTTTATGCAAGTAATTCATAGCCCTGTTACTATGGAAGATTTCTGCCCTCGCATCTAGTGTAGACACTTAGACGCTTGTACACGCACTCACAGTCAGTATAGAATAGATTTTGTTCGAAAGACCTTTCCTTGTGGATAACATAGTTCTTTAAACATAGGATGTTAGATATGATTTGGGATTAGGTTGACATAACCCCAGACTTCTGTCTCCACATGTAGAGCTAAATGTCAAGTCCCCTTCAACCCCCTAGTTGCACGTCAATCACACGTCATACTGCTGCGCGCGCATCTCTGCCAAGTATTTCTGCTGACATTGCGAAATTCTTTCATGGAACCACCCATTTATGACATCATACCTGATGACGTTCTTTAGTTACGCCCAGTTACACCCACTTTAGTTACGCATGGATGTTTTATCTTAGTTATCAATTGTTACGCCTCTTGCATCTGTTTCACTGTAATGCCTATTGTATAAAAATGATTACTTGTCAATAAAGTAGGTTCCTTCACTTCCTGAACCTTCGTGGTGATGGAATATGGAGTCCTCAATTCGAATTGATTTTGGAATAAAGCCCGTTCCGAACCTCTAATACCACGGATTCTGCCTCTTATTTTACTGAGCTATTATTATAAGATTTTCCGCATCAAATTAAGTTCCGGTAATTAAATTATTTACCACAGGTACTCCACCCTTTTTTTCCATGGGCACTGCTGGGGGCCTCTGCACCCACCCCTCCTGTGTCTGGGCACTGCTGGGAGGACTCTGCACCCACCCCTCCTGCGTCTGGGCACTGCTGGGAGGACTCTGCACCCACCCCTCCTGTGTCTGGGCACTGCTGGAAGTGATAGGCACCCACCCCTCCTGTGTCTGGGCACTGCTGGGAGGACTCTGCACCCACCCCTCCTGTGTCTGGGCACTGCTGGAAGTGATAGGCACCCACCCCTCCTGTGTCTGGGCACTGCTGGGAGGACTCTGCACACACCCCTCCTGTGTCTGGGCACTGCTGGGAGGACTCTGCACACACCCCTCCTGTGTCTGGGCACTGCTGGGAGGACTCTGCACACACCCCTCCTGCGTCTGGGCACTGCTGGGGGGACTCTACACCCACCCCTCCTGTGTCTGGGCACTGCTGGGAGGACTCTGCACCCACCCCTCCTGCGTCTGGGCACTGCTGGGAGGACTCTGCACCCACCCCTCCTGTGTCTGGGCACTGCTGGAAGTGATAGGCACCCACCCCTCCTGTGTCTGGGCACTGCTGGGAGGACTCTGCACACACCCCTCCTGCGTCTGGGCACTGCTGGGGGGACTCTACACCCACCCCTCCTGTGTCTGTGCACTGCTGGGGGGACTCTACACCCACCCCTCCTGTGTCTGGGCACTGCTGGGAGGACTCTGCACCCACCCCTCCTGCGTCTGGGCACTGCTGGGAGGACTCTGCACACACCCCTCCTACATCTGGGCACTGCTGGGGGGACTCTGCACACACCCCTCCTACATCTGGGCACTGCTGGGGGGACTCTACACCCACCCCTCCTGTGTCTGGGCACTGCTGGGAGGACTCTGCACACACCCCTCCTACATCTGGGCACTGCTGGGGGGACTCTACACCCACCCCTCCTGTGTCTGGGCACTGCTGGAAGTGATAGGCACCCACCCCTCCTGTGTCTGGGCACTGCTGGGAGGACTCTGCACACACCCCTCCTGCGTCTGGCACTGCTGGGGGGACTCTACACCCACCCCTCCTGTGTCTGTGCACTGCTGGGGGGACTCTACACCCACCCTTCCTGTGTCTGGGCACTGCTGGGGGGACTCTACACCCACCCCTCCTGTGCCTGTGCACTGCTGGGGGGACTCTACACCCACCCTTCCTGTGTCTGGGCACTGCTGGGAGGACTCTGCACCCACCCCTCCTGTGTCTGGCCATGTACGCTCCATACATACACGGGTGGGGGTACGGTCCGTACATGCACTGTTGGGGTGTTGGTGCGCGCCGTACATGCACGGGTGGAGGTGCACTCCATGCATACACTGGTGGGGGTACGGTCCGTACATGCACTGTTGGGGTGTTGGTACGCGCCGTACATGCACGGGTGGGGGTGCGCTCCATGCATACACGGGTGGGGGTACGGTCCGTACATACACTGTTGGGGTGGGGGTACGCTCCATACGTACGCGGGTGTGGGTACGCTCCATGCATACACGGGTGGGGGTACGGTCCGTACATACACTGTTGGGGTGGGGGTACGCTCCATACGTACGCGGGTGTGGGTACGCTCCATGCATACACGGGTGAGGGTACGGTCCGTACATACACTGTTGGGGTGGGGGTACGCTCCATACGTACGTGGGTGTGGGTACGCTCCATGCATACACGGGTGGGGGTACGGTCCGTACATACACTGTTGGGGTGGGGGTACGCTCCATACGTACGCGGGTGTGGGTACGCTCCATGCATACACGGGTGGGGGTACGGTCCGTACATACACTGTTGGGGTGGGGGTATGCTCCATACGTACGCGGGTGTGGGTACGCTCCATGCATACACGGGTGGGGGTACGGTCCGTACATACTCGGGTGGGGGTACGCTCCATACGTACGCGGGTGTGGGTATGCTCCATGCATACACAGGTGGGGGTACGGTCCGTACATACACTGTTGGGGTGGGGGTACGCTCCATATGTACGCGGGTGTGGGTACGCTCCATGCATACACGGGTGGGGGTACGGTCCGTACATACACTGTTGGGGTGGGGGTACGCTCCATACGTACGCGGGTGTGGGTACGCTCCATGCATACACGGGTGGGGGTACGGTCTGTACATACACTGTTGGGGTGGGGGTATGCTCCATACGTACGTGGGTGTGGGTACGCTCCATGCATACACGGATGGGGGTACGGTCCGTACATACTCGGGTGGGGGTACGCTCCATACGTACGCGTGTGTGGGTACGCTCCATGCATACACGGGTGGGGTGGGGGTATGGTCCGTACATACACTGTTGGGGTGGGGGTATGCTCCATACGTATGCGGGTGTGGGTACGCTCCATGCATACACGGGTGGAGGTACGGTCCGTACATACACTGTTGGGGTGGGGGTACGCTCCATACGTACGCGGGTGTGGGTATGCTCCATGCATACATGGGTGGGGGTACGGTCCGTACATACACTGTTGGGGTACGCTCCATACGTACGTGGGTGTGGGTACGCTCCATGCATACACGGGTAGGGGTACGGTCCGTACATACTCGGGTGGGGGTACGCTCCATACGTACGCAGGTGTGGGTACGGTCCCTACATACACGGGTGGGGGTACGGTCCGTACATGCACTGTTGGGGTGTTGGTACGTGCCGTACATGCACGGGTGGGGGTGAGGCCCGTACCCATGCCTTTGGAACATGGGTACGGGCCGTACTGCCATTATTGGAGTGACGTAGGGGTGGGCGTGGTACAACTCGTACCCACGCTCTTAAGGCGTGGGTACGGTACATACCGGACTTGTTGTGTACATCCACTTCCATTGCTGGACACGCCCCCACCCCCTCGAAGTGACCAGGCCCTGAAGGTCAGGTATGTCCAGGGCATGCATGCATTGTGACTTGGGTGGGGGTTTTGTGTCCTGCCCCTGCCCCCCTCCCCCCCCTTTGCCCCTGGTTGTTGTTCTGACCTTCTGCGGCGTCTGCGTCGGTTCCTGTAGAGCAGGTGGACTGCTACGTGGGCTGGGATGACACGTAGGTTCGGGTCCATGGCTGTCCGTCGCGTACAGGTGCTCCTTGCGCGCGTCGTCCTGATTTCCCGGCAGTTTTTGGAAGCCGGAGAGTTTTATCCGTGCAGGGTGACGTTGGTGCGGTTCGTACTTCCTGGTTCGTGAAACGCTGCCTGAAAGCGTCCCGACGTCACGTCGGCGCTTTCCCCGGATCACATTTGCATGTATATTTTCATCGGTCGGTGTTTTGTACGACTCGTACGGAAATGGTGTTTCCGTGCGAATCGTACTTCCATGTTTGTAATGTTTTTTTCCCGGGTACGAGTCGGACGGAGAAAACGCTCCGACCGACGGTTCGTACCCGGTTTTTCCAGGATCAGAATCGGCACCAAAATGTCGATTTGGATTTCCACGACCTGTTCTTTCAAAAGGAAGAGTAAACAGTTTTATGTCAGCTGTGCGACATACTATTACAAGAAAATCGCCTAAAAATACCTACAACCTAAGAAGAAAAGAAGAGTCAAAATATATAAATGACTACAACCCAGTAATTTTGTCCATGTGGAATGCTAACATGGATATTCAGTATGTAGCTGACAATTCTATTGCTGTTGCTCGGTATGTCACATCTTACATCACTAAATCTGAGAAAACGGAATTGAAAGAAATGTGGGAAGAGATTTCTCACGAGAAGACTGTCAGTAAAATGCTATACAGTTTCAGTTTAAAGATGTTATCGCATCGAGAAATTGGGTCATACGAATGCTCAGATAGGTTATCATCTGCAAGTCTGTACTCCAAATCCAGAAGAATAATTTAGGTAAGTTTAGGCCTTGCAGGAATGCGAAATCGGGTATTGAAATCTATTCGAGAAATTGAATATTTAGCAGAGTACGAACCAGAAAGTACAGACATTTTAAGAACAAACATGTTGGACACATATTACCCAAAGAGAAGTCATCATCTTGAGAACATGTGTCTCTATGAAGTGCTGCAGAACTACATTTTTAAACGGAATACCACAGAAGACATCAACAATGGAAAACATAAAGTCATTGGTGAGGAAGGATGTTTGGTAAAACAAACAAAAGGAAGTTTGATTAATCACAGAAAGCTGAGTTGCGACACTACTGACAAAAAGGAATTTTACTACTTAGCACTTTTACAGCTGTTTAAACCATGGCGTTCAGAGGATGAATTACTTGGACATTTTCAAAGCTATGAAGATTCCTTTAATGCATGCAAAGATACCATAGAATGCAGTACTTTCACAACTTATGTACAAATGTTAAATGAAGAAATTGAACAAGAAGCAACAATTGCAGCTCAAGTAGCTAGAGACAGTTCTCAAGACAGTCAAAGTTCTGGGACGCTCAGTCAAGATCCTCTAGGACAACCAATCGTAGAAAATGAAGCTGCAATAGCCATGACTGAAGTGGAAACAGCTATGAATCAAGCTCAGGAAGATTTAATAAACTTACCAAATTTGGAACAACAACTGAATGATGAACAACAACAAATTTATGAGGAAGTCACAAAACAAATTGATCATGGATTACTACATGAAAATAAAGAGTGCTCATGCACATCATTTGAACCAATCAGAATGTATGTGAGTGGACAAGCTGGAACTGGAAAAAGTTTCTTAATTTAAGTAATTAGAAGCTACCTACAGAAATAAACTGATTCAACTTTGTCTTGTGTTGTTACTGCTCCAACTGGGTTAGCAGCATATAACATAAAAGGAATTACCCTCCATCATTTGCCAATGTTACCAGTAGAGCATGAGAACAAAATACAATACCACAGGCTAACAGGAGAAGCATGTTTTGAAGTTTCAAGAGTATTGAAAAAAATGAAAGTTCTCATTATTGAGGAGGTAAGCATGGTATCAAACTTAATGCTTGCCTTTGTGCATTTAAGAATGCAGCAAATTCTAAAGACAAACTATGACGTGCTATTTGGAGGAAAACATGTTATAGTTTTTGGGGATCTACTGCAGCTCTCTCCAGTTAAAGGACAACCAGTATTTCATACTCTTACACATGAAGACACGAAAAAGTCGTTAGGAAGTATAGGTAATGTGAATATTTGGACATACTTTGAGTACAAAGAACTCATTACCAATATGCGGCAAGCAAATGATGATGATTATGCAAGTATTCTCAAAGATATCAGAATTGGACTACTCACAGAACATGGCAGAAAAGCTTTACAGAGTCGATTGCTATGTAATTTGTTTCCAACAGAACAAATAGTTCCAGAGAAAATATACAAGAAAATTGCAGGAAAAAATACTGTAATCTGCTCAATGCCAACACTACATGAATGCTCTATATTCAATCAAGAACTTTTGAAATTGGAAAATGAAGAGATTATAAAACTGGAAGCTGTGGATAAAATACAGCATGAAGGAATAACTATTATATTGACAAGCAAATTGACAACTAAATTGGATTCTCTAGAGAAAAACATATCGAAAACAGCTGGTTTAGAAAAGAATCTTTATGTATGTATGAACTGTCGAGTAATTTTAAGACGTAATTTGGATGTAGAAAAAGGTTTAGTGAATGGAGCTATGGGTAAAGTTGTGGGTTTTGTTAATTACCAGAAAAAAGATGGAATTGAATTTTTAAAAATAAAATTTGATCAGATTGAAGAGGTTAAAGACATTAGTCGTTGTTCAGTTCGTTTCTTGCTGGTGAAAGACTTATATGTACGTAGGAAGCAGTTTCCGTTTTCTCTAGCATATGCTGTAACTATTCACAAATCTCAAGGATTAACTGTAGATAGTGCTTTTGTAAACATTGGATCTAGTGTGTTTAAAGAAGGTACGGCATATGTTGCTTTGAAACGCGTGAAAAAAATATCTGGTTTATTCATGATAGACTTTGAGGAGTCAAAAGTTAGTGCTGATGCAAACTGTGTAAAGGAGTATAATAGATTAAGAAGAAGCTATGCTCCTCATTTAGGTCAGTATCCTGTGTTTGAAAAACGTGTTGTTTGTCGGAAAAGGAGAATTGAGAATATCTGTAATGAGGATGTACAGAAGAGTAAACAGATAGAGACTGATGTGATTGCAAGCAAAAAGAAAAAGGACAATGCTGAAGAGGTTGTTGGTTGTCATTTTGAAAATAGCTCTGGTGTCAACTGCTACGCTAATGTAGTGTTGAATGTTGTATTTTATCTTGAAAGTTTGAAAGAGCAGATAATACTAAATCATGAAAAAAGATTCTGTTCTCTGCTGAGTTTCCTTTATGAGAAGCTGAGTAATGATAAAACTAAAATAGAAAGTGCTTCTGATGTTAGAAATCTTTTAGATGTATGTTCTGGATGTACACAGTTTACTCAAAATGTCCAGCAAGATGCACAGGAATTCTTAATGTATATGCTTATGGTACTGGAAGATGAAGGGGTAGAAATAGAAAATATGTTTGGTCTCTCTTATAAATGGGAACATAGTTGTGAAAACTGTTTGAACCCATGCAGCTCTAATGTTGATTCTGAAAGGTTCATATATTTAACATTACCAGAGAGTAAATCAGTGACTTTTAGTACATTAGCTAAAGATGCAAATCACAACATGGAATGTTCTCAATGTAAATCAGAAATGTTATCAACGTTATTTTTAAAGAAATATGGACAGTATGTAATTTTAATGATGCAACGTTGTAGAGCTGATGGAACAAAATTGGACACTTTAATAAAGAAGTTTACAGGAAATCAATTATCAATATCAGGAAAGACTTTTGTTGCAGTTGCAATAATTTTCCATGATGGACCTTGTATAACTTCTGGTCATTACACAGTTTATCAAAAATGTGAAAAAGGCTGGACACTGTGTAATGATTCACAATTGATTTTCAAGCAACGTTTGCCTGCAGAATTACCAAATTCCTACTTAATTTTTCTAAAACCAAAATTTTAGATACAAATTGCAGCATCTGAAGAAACCATTGTTTCGATTTTATTGGATTACCATTGGATATTTCACCAAAAAAGAATTTAAAAATTACCATTTGGCCTCATGGAAAGGTAACTGTTTCTATTGTGGACTTCTTTGACAGATATTATTTTGGTGTATGTGCTTAAGCAACAAGATTTACAGACGTTATTTATTGCAAATAGTTATTGTTCTTAGAAGATATTTTTAATATATATGTTACATTTCTATCAAGGTATGTTTTACTGAGGATAGATTCAGGGCTTTTTTTAAACAATCTTTCAGATTGTTAATTTTTTTGCCCGCTGTTAAGTGATGAATGCAATTGATATCACTATTTTCAGTGAAATTCAATATATTCTGAAAACAGCAAAAAAAGGGCAAAAAAATTACTTTGTTAAATATGAAAATATGTGTACTGTATTCTAAAATGTATTGTCAAATATAAATACTTTTTTTCTTTTTTTTCAGATCGAGAAAGAAAATGTAATCCTTTTTTCTAGCAATTAAAAAAAACATTTATTTCTAATTAAGTTATTTTGTTGGTCAGGTAAGTTTAAAATATCTGTATTTCTCACCCCTTCACTTTCATGCTCCCTTTTCTTCACTTCTACTCACTCTGCTTTTCTCATTCCCCTTCCCTCTCTCTTCTTCCTCTACTGCTCTTTCGTAACTCCCTTACTCCTTCTCTTCTACTCCCCTAGGTTTACTGCCTCCATCACTATTTTTTAACCATGTTTCTCTCCCTGTTTCCATATGTCTCAGTCATTCTAACTGCCTTACTCCTTCTCAGTTCCTTGCTCTCTGTCTCTGTTTCAGTCTCTCTCCCTTTTTCTGTCTTACCCTTAATTTCCTTAACATCTCTGTTTCTACCACTTCTCCTCTCTCCATCACTCATTTTTGCATCTATGTTAATTTTTTAACCTTCTCCGTCATTCTCCTTCCCTCACCTTCCCTAACTGTCACTATCCTTTACTCATAGTCCCTCTTATTCTCCTACTTCACTTCCTCCTGTCTGTATCTCACACCCCTTCATCTTTTCGCATTCTTTCCTTCACTCTCCCTCACTCTCCTTTGCCCATTGAAATCCTGACTCCCTTTCTCTCACTCCAGTTTCCTAAATCCTTCCATCCCCTCACTCCCCATCTCTCACTTTCCCTTACCCCCTTTTCTAATCCTCATACCCCTTATCTCACCATCACTCCACTTCTCTTACTTTCAATCCCTTTACCCTGCTGTACTTCATCCGCTTCATCTGTTACTCCCTTTTCCTATCTCCGTCCCTTACTCCCCTTTTCTCACTCCCCCTCCATCACTCTCCATTACTCACTGCCATTCCCTTACTCATTTACTCTTCTTACCTGTATCCTCTACCCTTAGTCCTTTTGTTGCAGTCAGTCTTTCACTTCCCTTTCATGACTGATCATAATTTCCTTTTCTCACACATTCTGTCTGTCCTTTCCTCCTCTTCACTCAGTCATTTCAATCATTTCAATCATTCTTGTATACACATTCATTCAATCAACATAAAAAACAGTATATTAGGAATATAGCTCTTTTTGGAGAAGTGAAGTGAGTTCTTAAAAGAACTGTTTTTTTTTGTTTTATATTTTTTTTTAGTTTTCAAACAGTTTTTTATTTTTGGGGGGATTTTTTTACAGCACCAAAACAAAACTGGGAATCAAAAAACTGCTCAACAGGAAAAAAAAAACAAAAAAAATTATGATCTGGAGCATGTGTGCTGCTGTATACGGTTTTCAATTAAATTTATGCTACTCTCACCGTAGCAAATTACCTCATTGCACATATTGCAATGAATGTGCACTTTTTGGAACAGGGGCCGGATGTCAAGAGGCCTGGTGCATGGTGAATCTGCAGCCGCAGATGATGTACTCGGCTGAGAAGGTCCAGGTGGGGGGTTCTCCCTTAGGGCTCTTGTGGTTTCACGAGCAAACCGAATTGGATGCATTGCTTTAAAATGCCTGACCATGCAATAAATGCTGAAGGAGTATTTTTAGGCTGGATCCCCTCTAGACAGGACACTTCCGCAAATTGTAAAAGTGACCTTTGGCGCATTCAATTTTTTTGCCCGTCTGGAAAAGTGAAATAATTCCAAATGAAAGAGTGCTTCTGTTTGCTCTTTCTGGGTGGTTCTTGAAAGGTCTCCTCACTGTCTGAAGATGACTGGTGTTCTGCCATTTCACTGGAGTAGCTCTTCAGCAACCTTCTCTCAGGAAATTAGTAGAAAAAGTGAGGGGAGTGGGTGTGGTGTTTGAAGATTCTGTAACAGAAACTAATATGAACCAATGAAAAGTGTTGTTTTGTAATCACATGACTTGCAGTGCGTGCACCGTGCGCGCACCGTACGCGTACCGTACACGCACGCATGCATGCGCACTCGGAGCACGCGCGCATGCGCGCTCGGAGCACGCCGGTATGCGCACGGTGCACGCACGCATACGCGTACACAGCACGCGCGTAGGGTCTACGCGCGCATGCGCGTAGGGTCTACGCGCGCACGGAGCACGCACAACATACGCATGCGCACTCGGAGCACGCAGGTGCGCGCACCGTACGCGCACGGTGCACACACGCATGCGCGTACGAAGCACGCACGTAGGGAGCACGCGCACATGCGCGTACGGAGCACGCACGACGTACGCATGTGCACGTGGAGTGCACACCGCGTGCGCATGGTGCGCGCACGGTCAAAAACCCTTACAAAACAATTTTTGAAAAAAATGTAATTGTTTATACGTTTATAGAAGATATTAACTATGCTGTTCAACTTTATCCAAATTTAAAAAAAAAAAAAGAGCTGAGCCATTCAATATTACAGGATACAGTCAATCTATAACTATATACATAGGTAGTTTATTGTAAAATAATTATATAAAATATATAATGATACATACATACATAAATTAGCATTTAAAAAACCTTACGAATTCACTAAAAAAACCATAGGTTTCACACACGTCATAGTTAGGAATTAGCATTTAAAAAACCTTTGAAATTCACTGAATAAAACATAGGTTTCACACACATTATAGTTAGGAATTAGCATTTAAAAAACCTTGCAAATTCCCTGAACAAACCATAGGTTTCACGTGTTATAGTTAGCTGGACATTTCACTCGTAAAAAAACAATGAAATTCCCCCGTTATAGTTAGTTCAGCTAACTATAACTCGTGCGCCCGCAATCCACTGCTGATGACGCACATATTACATCACTCATGACATGGTCAGTGACATCACTCATGACATCACTGATGACATCTCAAATGACATCACTGATGACATCACTGATGACGACATCCATGTGATAAATTACCACATCTTCTCACACCCTAATATAACCTTTGATACACCGACTCAAAATGTAAGAGTTCCATTCTCAAAACCACACATACTGCAATACCAATAACTACATACCCACTTATTAACTCTTGGGTCTACATACACCTCCACTCATTCACCTGTACAGTCACTCATACTTACAGTCACTCCATACAAAACTATCATATGCATTTATACACCTATATAGACACTCACACACTACCAATCATCCATAGAGGTACTCTCACACCTACTCAGTCTTGCAAATAATCACACTCCCATTTACTCACCTATGCGGTTATACACACTCAAGTTCACTTACTCATAAAAATAGTATCACATTCTTACGCTCTTATAGAATCATTGATACAAGCACACACTCATCCATACAGTCACTCTCACAATCACACACTCTCACATCTACCCACTTATATACTCTTACACGCATATATACTGCCTTTCACATATGTAGTTAGTCACAAATGTACCACTGAGATATACATTCAATCCCTAACACACCCATACATACACTCACTCAACCATACAGTCCATCACAGATGCACTCTTAAAACCATGCACCCATAGAATCACCCACTCACACATCTATGCATAGAGTCACACACACCCTTCCCACACAAACACTCAGGAACCCATACAGATACTGAGACAAGCAATCAATAACTCATATAGACACTTATATAGGTATTAACAAAACCATGCCGCCACTTATACACTAACATACAGACACATACAAACATTTACACAGTTTAGTCACTAGTCTGCAGTAAGATACATTTAATGACTCACTTATAGAGTCAGTTACACACCAAAGAAAATCATACATTTACACACTTGTACACCCACTCATTCTTCAACAGGCCTTTCCCTATATATATTAAACATATTAAAATTGTTCAGAAACACATACTCAATGGATGATGTCATCAGTGATGTCATGAGTGATGTCACTGACCATGTCATGAGTGATGCTATACATGACGTCATCAGCAGTGGATTGCGGTCGCGCGAGTTATAGTTAGCTGAACTAACTATAACGGGGGAATTTCAATGGTTTTGTACGAGTGAAATGTCCAGCCAGCTATAACATGTGTGAAACCTATGGTTTTTTCAGTGAATTTGCAAGGTTTTTTAAATGCTAATTCCCAACTATAACGTGTGTGAAACCTATGGTTTTTCCAGTGAATTTGCAAGGTTTTTTAAATGCTAATTCCTAACTATAACGTGTGTGAAACCTATGGTTTTTTAAGTGAATTTGCAAGGTTTTTAAATGCTAATTTCTAACTATAACGTGTGTGAAACCTATGTTTTTTTTGTGAATTTGTAAGGTTTTTTAAATGCTAATTTATGTATGTATTATTATATTTTTTATATATTTATTTCACAATAAACTACCTATGTATATACTTATAGATTGACTGTATCCTGTAATATGGAATGGCTCAGCTCTTTTTTTTTTAATTTGGATTAAGTTGAACAGCATAGTTAATACCTTCTATAAACTTATAAACAGTTTAAAATGTATTTTTTTTTAAGGGTTTTTCACGGTGCGCGCACCGGCAATTTTTTTTTATTAAAGGAAATGGGTTTTTTTGATTTACGAGGTCCTTTAGGGACCCCCTGAGAAGGTCTAGGGGGTCAGGGAGTGTCTTCCCTGCCTCCTTTTCATGTTTTAGAAATCGGGTTAAAAGTAATTCATTTCTGATCCGTGCGCGCATGCGTGCGAGCACCGTGCGCGCACGGTGCACGCATACGTGCGAGCACTGTGCACGCACGGCAAGTCATGTGATTACGAAACAACACTTTTCATTGGTTCATAGTTTCTGTTCCAGAATCTTCAAACACCACACCCACTCCCCTCACTATTTCTTCTTATTTCCTGGGACAAGGAGCTGAACAGCTACTCTAGTAAAATCTTACTTGAAAATGGCAGAACAGCAGTCTACTTCAGGGAGTGAGGAGGAGACCTTTGTGGTACCACCAAGGAAGAGCAAACAAAAAGACTCTTTCATCTGGAAATTCTTCACCTTTCCAGAGGGCCAAAAGAAGGTCAACGCCCCGAAGGTGACATGCACTATTTGTGGAACTGTCTTATCCAGAGGAGATCCCAGCAAGAAATACTCCTTTAGTATTTATTCAATGCTGAGGCACTTCAAGACAGTGCATCCTGTACCTTATGCTCGAGAGACAACTAGAGCCCTAAGGGACAACCCTCCACCTGCTCAGCCGAGCACATCATCTGTGGCCGCAGATTCTCCGTGTACCAGGCCACTGGACATCCGCCCACTTTTCCAGAAGGTGCACATACATTGTAATGTGTGCAATGCTGTTCTTTGCTACGGTGAGAGCAGTATTAACTTGATTGAAAACAGAATACAGCAGCACACATGCTCCAGCTCATAATTTTTTTCATTTTTTTTTTTTTTCCTGTTGAACAGTTTTTCATTACCAGCTTTTTTTTTGGTGCTCTAAAAAAATTTTAAAAAATACAAAATTGTTAAAAACAAAAAAAATACAAAGCAAAAAAAGACAAAAAAAACAGCTTTTTTCAGAACTCACTTCCCTTCTCCAAGAAGACCTATATTCCTAATATACTGTGTTGTAATTTTATTGAATGAATGTGTAGTGTATACATGAATGATTGAAATGATTGAAATGACTGAGTGAAGAGGAGGAAAGGACAGACAGAATGAGTGAGAAAAGGAAAGTATGATCAGTCATGAAAGGGAAGTGAAAGACTGACTGCAACAAAAGGACTAAGGGTAGAGGATACAGGTAAGAAGAGTGAATGAGTAAGGGAATGGCAGTGAGTAATGGAGAGTGATGGAGGGGGAGTGAGAAAAGGAGAGTAAGGGACGGAGATAGGAAAAGGGAGTAACAGACGAAGCGGATGAAGTACAGCAGGGTAAAGGGATTGAAAGTAAGAGAAGTGGAGTGATGGTGAGATAAAGGGTATGAGGATTAGAAAAGGGGGTAAGGAAAAGGGAGAGATGGGGAGTGAGGGGATGAAGGGATTTAGGAAACTGGAGTGAGAGAAAGGGAGTCAGGATTTCAAATAGCAAAGGAGAGTGAGGGAGAGTGAAGGAAAGAATGCGAAAAGATGAAGGGGTGTGAGATACAGACAGGAGGAAGTGAAGTAGGAGAATAGGAGTGACTATGAGTAAAGGATAGTGACAGTTAGGGAAGGTGAGGGAAGGAGAATGACGGAGAAGGTTAAAAAATTAACATAGATGGAAAATGAGTGATGGAGAGAGGAGAAGTGGTAGAAACAGAGATGTTAAGGAAATTAAGGGTAAGACAGAAAAAGGGAGAGAGACAGAAACAGACAGAGAAAGGAACTGAGAAGGAGTAAGGCAGTTAGAATGACTGAGACATATGGAAACAGGGAGAGAAACATGGTTGAAAAAATAGTGATGGAGGCAGTAAACCTAGGGGAGTAGTAGAGAAGGAGTGAGGGAGTTACGAAAGAGCAGTAAAGGAAGAAGAGAGAGGGAAGGGGAATGAGAAAAGCAGAGTGAGGAGAAGTGAAGAAAAGGGAGCATGAAAGTGAAGGGGTGAGAAATACAGATATTTTAAACTTACCTGACCAACAAAATAACTTAATTAGAAATGAATGGGTGTTTTTTAATTACAAGAAAAATGGATTCAATTTCCTAAATTTTCTTTCTAGATCTGAAAAATAAGAAAAAAAGTAGTAATATTTAACAATACATTTTAGAATACAGTACACATATTTTCATATTTAACAGTAATTTTTTGCCCTTTTTTTGCTGTTTTAAGAATATATTGAATTTCACTGAAAATAGTGATATCAATTGTATTCATCACTTAACAGCGAGCAAAAAAATAAACAATCTGAAAGATTGTTTAAAAAAGCCCTGAATCTATCCTCAGTAAAACATACCTTGATAGAAATGTTACATATATATTAAAAATATCTTCTAAGAACAATAACTATTTGCAATAAATAACGTCTGTAAATCTTGTTGCTTAAGCACATACACCAAAATAATATCTGTCAAAGAAGTCCACAATAGAAACATTTACCTTTCCATGAGGCCAAATGGTAATTTTTAAATCCTTTTTAGGTGAAATATCCAATGGTAATCCTATAAAATCAAAATAATGGTTTCTTCAGATGCTGCAATTTGTATCTAAAATTTTGGTTTTAGAAAAATTAAGTAGGAATTTGGTAATTCTGCAGGCAAACGTTGCTTGAAAATCAATTGAGAATCATTACACAGTGTCCAGCCTTTTTCACATTTTTGATAAACTGTGTAATGACCAGAAGCTATAGAAGGTCCATCATGGAAAATTATTGCAACTGCAACAAAAGTCTTTCCTGATATTGATAATTGATTTCCTACAAACTTCTTTATTAAAGTGTCCAATTTTGTTCCATCAGCTCTACAACGTTGCATCATTAAAATGATATACTGTCCATACTTCTTTAAAAATAACGTTGATAACATTTCTGATTTACATTGAGAACATTCCATGTTGTGATTTGCATCTTTAACTAATTTACTAAAAGTCACTGACTTACTCTCTGGTAATGTTAAATGTATGAACCTTTCAGAATCAACATTAGTGCTGCATGTGTTCATACAGTTTTCACAACATTGTTCCCATTTATAAGAGAGACCAAACATATTTTCTATTTCTACCCCTTCATCTTCCAGTACCATAAGCATATACATTAAGAATTCCTGTGCATCTTGCTGGACATTTTGTGTAAACTGTGTACATCCAGAACATACATCTAAAAGATTTCTAACATCAGAAGCACTTTCTATTTTAGTTTTATCATTACTCAACTTCTCATAAAGGAAACTCAGCAGAGAACAAAATCTTTTTTCATGATTTAGTATTATCTGCTCTTGCAAACTTTCAAGATAAAATACAACATTCAGCACTACATTCGCGTAGCAGTTGACACCAGAGCTATTTTCAAAATGACAACCAACAACCTCTTCAACATTGTCCTTTTTCTTTTTGCTTGCAATCACATCACTCTCCTTTTGTTTTCTCTTCTGTACATCCTCATTACAGATATTCTCAATTCTCCTTTTCCGACAAACAACACGTTTTTCAAACACAGGATACTGACCTAAATGAGGAGCATAGCATCTTCTTAATCTATTATACTCCTTAACACAATTTGCATCAGCACTAACTTTTGAGTCATCAAAGTCTATCATGAATAAACCAGATAATTTTTTCCACTCGTGACAAAGCAACATATGCCATACCTTCTTTAAACACACTAGATCCAATGTTTACAAAAGCACTATCTACAGTTAATCGTTGAGATTTGTGAATAGTTACAGCATATGCTAGAGAAAACGGAAACTGCTTCCTACGTACATATAAGTCTTTCACAAGCAAAGAACGAACTGAACGGCGACTAATGTCTTTAACCTCTTCAATCTGATCAAATTTTATTTTTAAAAATTCAATTTTATCTTTTTTCTGGTAATTAACAAAACCCACAACTTTACCCATAGCTCCATTCACTAAACCTTTTTCTACATTCAAATTACGTCTTAAAATTACTCGACAGTTCATACATACATAAAGATTCTTTTCTAAACCAGCTGTTTGATATGTTTTTCTCTAGAGAATCCAATTTAGTTTTCAATTTGCCTGTCGATATAATAGTTATTCCTTCATGCTGTATTTTATCCACGGCTTCCATTTTCATAATCTCTTCATTTTCCAATTTCAAAAGTTCTTCATTGAATATAGAGCATTCATGTAGTGTTGGCATTAAGCAGATTACAGTATTTGTTTCTGCAATTTTCTTGTATATTTTCTCTGGAACTATTTGTTCTGTTGGAAACAAATTACATAGCAATCGACTCTGTAAAGCTTTTCTGCCATGTTCTGTGAGTAGTCCAATTCTGATATCTTTGAGAATACTTGCATAATCATCATCATTTGCTTGCCGCATATTGGTAATGAGTTCTTTGTACTCAAAGTATGTCCAAATATTCACATTACCTATACTTCCTAATGACTTTTTTGTGTCTTCATGTGCAAGAGTATTAAATACTGGTTGTCCTTTAACTGGAGTGAGCTGCAGTAGATCCCCAAAAACTATAACATGTTTTCCTCCAAATAACACGTCATAGTCTGTCTTAAGAATTTGCTGCATTCTTAAATGCACAAAGGCAAACATTAAGCTTGATACCATGCTTACCTCATCAATAATGAGAACTTTCATCTTCTTCAACACTCTTGAAACTTCAAAACATGCTTCTCCTGTTAGCTTGTGGTATTCTATTTTGTTCTCATGCTCTACTGGTAACATTAGCAAGCGATGTAAGGTAATTCCTTTTATGTTATATGCTGCTAACCCAGTTGAAGCAGTAACAACACAAGACAAAGTTGAATCCGTTTTTTTCTGTAGGTAGCTTCTAATTACTTAAATTAAGAAACTTTTTCCAGTTCCAGCTTGTCCACTCACATACATTCTGATTGGTTCAAATGATATGCATGAGCACTCTTTATTTTCATGTAGTAATCCATGATCAATTTGTTTTGTGACTTCTTCATAAATTTGTTGTTGTCCATCATTCAGTTGTTCCAAATTTGGTAAGTCTATTAAATCTTCCTGAGCTTGATTCATAGCTGTTTCCACTTCAGTCATGGCTATTGCAGCTTCATTTTCTACGATTGGTTGTCCTAGGGGATCTTGACTGAGCGTACCAGAACTTTGACTGTCTTGAGAACTGTCTCTAGCTACTTCAGCTGCAATTGTAGCTTCTTGTTCAATTTCTTCATTTAACATTTGTACATAATTTGTGAAAGTACTGCATTCTATGCTATCTGTACATGCATTAAAGGAATCTTCATAGCTCTTAAAATCTCCAAGTAATTCATCCTCTGAACGCCATGGTTTAAACAGCTGTAAAAGTGCTAAGTAGTAAAATTCCTTTTTGTCAGTAGTGTCGCAACTCAGCTTCCTGTGATTAATCAAACTTCCTTTTGTTTGTTTCACCAAACATCCTTCCTCACCAATGACTTTATATTTTCCATTGTTGATGTATTCTGTGGCATTCCGTGTAAAAATGTAGTTCTGCAGCACTTCATAGAGACACATGTTCTCAAGATGATGACTTCTGTTTGGGTAATATTTGTCCAACATATTTGTTTTCAAAATGTCTGTACTTTCTGGTTCGTTCTCTGCTAAATATTCAATTTCTCGAATAGATTTCAGTACCCGATTTCGCATTCCTGCAAAGCCTAAACTTACCCAAATTATTCTTCTGGAGTTTGGAGTACAGACTTGCAGATGATAACCTATCTGAGCATTCATATGACCCAATTTCTCGATGCGATAACATCTTTAAACTGAAACTGTATAGCTTTTTACTGACAGTCTTCCCGTGAGAAATCTCTTCCCACATTTGTTTCAATTCCGTTTTCTCAGATTTTGTGATGTAAGATGTGACATACCGAGCAACAGCAATAGAATTGTCAGCTACATACTGAATATCCATGTTAGCATTCCACATGGATAAAATGACTGGGTTGTAGTCATTTATATATTTTGACTCTTCTTTTCTTCTTAGGTTGTAGGTATTTTTCGGAGATTTTCTTGTAATGGTATGTCGCTCAGCTGACATAAAACTGTTCCTTTTGAAAGAACAGGTCGTGGAAATCCAAATCGACATTTTGTGTAGAATTTATCTTTACTTTTGTACTTTCGTCGACTTTGTATTTTCCCCACCGATGACTTTGGAAACATAAAACTTGCTCTTTTAAGTTTAGGTATAGCACATGTTGCATATTCTTCAATGAAAGATAAAACTGCATCATCAGAATCTGTTCCAAATTTTGGGGCATCCTTGATCCACAACAGCATATGAATATGAGGAGCACCTCTTGCTTGGTACTCTTTTCTCCAAAAGAAATACACAACTTCTCCAAGAGGTGGATTTTTTTTATTGCAGATGAAGGACATCATAGCCTCAAACCTATGATTGAAATATCTGCAAACATTAACCGGATCCAATGAGCACAATTCTCCTGCTGTCTTGTATTGGAGGTTTTCAATATTTGAATTTGCCTCTCGAAGAAAATCCAGTAAATCATCCCAAGCGTACTCAGCACAGCTTAGGGTAAGGAACCATGTAGGAGTTCCTAAATTCCGTAACATACATTTCAATTCTCCATGGCGTCGGTACCAATATTCATTAGTTCCACGCTGACAAGCCATCAGATTAATCAATTGAGATTCCAAATGATCATCTCGCTGTTGCACTTTGTTCATAAAATCCTTTGCAGACACATTATGTAGATGTACTCCAGTTTTTAAAATGTGATTTACTGCATAAGATAGAGCAGACAAGTCACTTTCAAATAAAAGATGGAACAAATAAGGAATACTTTGACGAAATCTTGGATCTTCTGCATATAATCTTGTAGTCCGATACTCAGAAGCAGGAATCTGTACTGGACGTTCATCATATCGTCCACCTTTTCCTGTAGGAAACAGCTGGGGAAAACAACGAGCTTCCAAGCTCTCCTCCCATACACTCACGGGAGTTCCTTTTGCTTTTTTCATCTGAAACAGATCAATAGTGTTTCCCATAACTTCTTTAGAATGAAGAGGATGTATGCTGAAATGTTCATAAATTTCTTCTTTTGACTTATCCACTTTTTCAATTGGCCCAGTTGGTATTCCTGTGTCTGCTAGTAAAACTTCTTCATCTTCATCCATATAAATTGATTCATAGTACTTATTATTTCTTTTCAAATATAAATTTGCTCTTTGTACTTTTCGTACATCTACTAGCTCCTGCCAAATTTTCTTATTCTTTGTAGGTACACCATTAACCAGAATAACTAATGGTTCAGTTTCCAAACTATCTGCATCAATTGTTTGTAAATCTGAAGGAGGTAATTTACCTGTTTTGGGCTCCATACGAACTATAGTCTGAAACGGATGAACACATTGAATGAGTATAGACTCATACGTATTTAAATCACTAAATTCTGCAGGAATATCAACCAATTCTAAATTATTATGTACAGCTCTAGCTGGCATTTTATTTTCTTCTAACTTGTTATAACAGTATTTACAAATACGCTGATCTTCACCCAAATCAAAACAATTTTCCAGAAACAAATATGTAGCAAAATCCTTCCACTTAGAATTATTTTCTTTTTCACTTTTTTTATAGAGATCAACATTCCTTGTTTGAGTTTTATAATGGCTTCTCCGGCAACAAATACAAGTAATATTTGGTCTTTCATTAGAGATGATAGTAAATTTTGTCATTTGATCTTCAAAATTTTTACTAACAGTGGGTTCTACATTCTCTTCCACATTTTCTTCAATAACTGTGTCATTTCCTGCACTTTCTTGTTCTGGACAAAATTAACAAAACTGAATATCATCAGTAACCTTCTCTACATCTGATACAGATCCACGCAACAGAGCACTATTCAACTCATTTAACTTTAGTGCTGGACTTTTAGCAAAATACAATCTTCTCACAAACTTTCTCATTTCAGTATGATGTACTGCCAGCATCCTAAAATAGTAAAAAACACTTTGACAAACTTTCCCAGAAAGACAAGCCAGAGAATGTCCTTGCAAACCAGTATTCTTTCTCACTCTGCATGGATCTAGTCTTTGAAGCACCTTAATCTTCTGTTTAACACTTTTTTTTACTATATTCTCTTAGAATGTCACGTAATTTATCAATAGATTCTTGTCGTACAGTACAAATACTACTACAATTCCAAGTGTACACTGGGGCTTTAGGACGTTTCCCCATAACCTCATCAGCTAACACTTCTTCCTCATTTCTTGGAACCATTTTCTCCTTTTCCATTACACAACCATCTTTAACTTCATAACTTCGACCACTGGTGTCAACTGCATGTAGCAAACTATTACTTTGAAGATAACTCTCTTCATTAAAAAATGGTTCAGTACTTGAACTATGCTTCCATTCTCCTAAGAACACATTACAAAAGTTATTTTTTTTCACTACTCTTTTCCTTTTGCTTTTTGACTTCATTACATTGACTATTTTATCTAATGTACGGATCCTGTTAAAAATTAAAATGAATAGTTTTCTTTTTAATTCCAAAGCCTTTGCAACAATTGATTCAATATGTTTCTTTTTCTTATAAAATATTGCTTTCTTCCTATATTTTTTCACATCCTTTAGCAAATTGAACACCACTCTTCTCTGAAACATTTTTTTACGAATGTTTTGAAATTCTGTTTTTCTTTTTAAGTCATTCTTTCTTGTTTCTGATTGTACATTAGCATTTAGTATTTTCTTTCTATTGTCTTGTTGTTTTCTTCTTGAAACACTATTTGCAGTGGATATACTTTGTACATTTTTTCTATGTTTGAGGATATTTTAAAAAAAATCCTTAGTCTGCTTACCAGAAGACTTTTTCTTTTTTCCAACATGAGGTTCTTCAACTAATTTCTGTTGTCCAGTTGTCTTCAAATATAGATGTTGTTGCTGTTCTTTTCTCTTTCTTGATTTTATAGGCATGTTTAATTTATTTCAGTGTTGTTCAGCAATACCTAAAGGAAACTAAAAAAAAAATACCTTTATGTAATTTAAATATATTACTATATTTTTTTTGAGCTTTTCAAATCCTCTCATATGAGCTGCCCCTTTCCTACAAGTGCAAGTCTTACAGAAAAAGAGCAACACACATTAAATCTCTGACAACAACTCCTGTGTGCAGACAGACTCATGGTGTGATTCTAGGCAGAAAACGATATTTGATTGGCAATTTCAAAGCACATTTACGACTGTGGTAGAGCAAGTGATAATTACTGTAACAGCCTGACACATTTTCCTTATAGTTTAGTGAGGCAGAAAAGAGCACATGTCCTAACAGCTACTTGAGACCATGAGCATGTGGAACCTGGGTGAGTGATTAGACTAGAGCAAAGGAAATGAGCCTTGGTGATGTTGAATATGTTAACGTTACACACTGCTATCTGAAATACCACACAGTGCTGAATAGTAAGCATGGGAGTGCAGGAGAAGCAGCTGGCTGTGTGCTAAGAGTGTGTTTCTGGAGACTGTGTATTGTCAGGTGCAAGAGAGATCTGCATGGACGCTTGCACAACTGCATGAACACTGCAGAGATGTATGTAAGATCACCTGTGGTAAGGGTTAATTGGAGTTTTGAACATGTAGGAACTACCTCACCCATTGCAGGAGTGGAAGGAAAATCTACCCTGTTGTTTTCAAATGTGTTAGCATTTGCCTCTCATCTGTGAGATAGTGATTTCTGCTGAATGCTAACCATCACAGTTCAAGAAAACAAGCTGCCCCTTTCCTACAAGTGCAAGTCTTACCGAACAAGAGCAACACGAATTAAATCTCTGACAACAATTCCTGTGTGCAGACAGACTCATGGTGTGATTCTAGGCAGAAAACGATATTTGATTGGCAATTTCAAAGCACATTTACTACTGTGGTAGAGCAAGTGATAATTACTGTAACAGCCTGACACATTTTCCTTATAGTTTAGTGAGGCAGAAAAGAGCACATGTCATAACAGCTACTTGAGACCATGAGCATGTGGAACCTGGGTGAGTGATTAGACTAGAGCAAAGGAAATGAGCCTTGGTGATGTTGAATATGTTAGCGTTACACACTGCTATCTGAAATACCACACAGTGCTGAATAGTAAGCATGGGAGTGCAGGAGAAGCAGCTGGCTGTGTGCTAAGAGTGTGTTTCTGGAGACTGTGTATTGTCAGGTGCAAGAGAGATCTGCATGGACGCTTGCACAACTGCATGAACACTGCAGAGATGTATGTAAGATCACCTGTGGTAAGGGTTAATTGGAGTTTTGAACATGTAGGAACTACCTCACCCATTGCAGGAGTGGAAGGAAAATCTACCCTGTTGTTTTCAAATGTGTTAGCATTTGCCTCTCATCTGTGAGATAGTGATTTCTGCTGAATGCTAACCATCACAGTTCAAGAAAACAAGCTGCCCCTTTCCTACGAGTGCAAGTCTTACCGAACAAGAGCAACACGAATTAAATCTCTGACAACAATTCCTGTGTGCAGACAGACTCATGGTGTGATTCTAGGCAGAAAACGATATTTGATTGGCAATTTCAAAGCACATTTACTACTGTGGTAGAGCAAGTGATAATTACTGTAACAGCCTGACACATTTTCCTTATAGTTTAGAGAGGCAGAAAAGAGCACATGTCCTAACAGCTACTTGAGACCATGAGCATGTGGAACCTGGGTGAGTGATTAGACTAGAGCAAAGGAAATGAGCCTTAGTGAGATTGAATGTGTTAGCGTTACACACTGCTATCTGAAATACCACACAGTGCTGAATAGTAAGCATGGGAGTGCAGGAGAAGCAGCTGGCTGTGTGCTAAGAGTGTGTTTCTGGAGACTGTGTATTGTCAGGTGCAAGAGAGATCTGCATGGACACTTGCACGACTGCATGAAGACTGCAGAGATGTATGCAAGATCAGCTGTGGTAAGGGTTAATTCGGCTTATGAACATGTAGGAACTACCTCACCCATTGCAGGAGTGGAAGGAAAATCTACCCTGTTGTTTTCAAATGTGTTAGCATTTGCCTCTCATCTGTGAGATAGTGATTTCTGCTGAATGCTAACCATCACAGTTCAAGAAAACAAGCTGCCCCTTTCCTACAAGTGCAAGTCTTACCGAACAAGAGCAACACAAATTAAATCTCTGACAACAATTCCTGTGTGCACACAGACTCATGATGTGATTCTAGGCAGAAAACAGTATTCATGGGTGATACCAGTACACCTTAACTTATGGTGAAGACATACTCCATAATATCTTACAAGTTCAAGGCAGTTAAATATCTTCCAAAACATAAAATGTAAAACACAACTTTAAAAGAAGAAACAAATTTCTATTATTTATATCAAAATACACCACATACATCCCCTCTCAAATTCATAACTCACCTTTAAAAGTAGTTAGTTGAGAAAGAAATGTGCCACTCACACAGCAGATTATCAGAGCCAGAATCTCTGAGCTGTACTCCTCTCACCAGAACCACTAAATGGCAACATTTCCATCTCTTTTTTCACACATATACATGTTAACTTCAAATCACATTGCTTTCCACATTTTTTTAAATGGAAACACACATTTCTATTGGTTGCAAATGTCAACCCTTTCCAAATGATTCCTACCCCCAACATGACTTCTGCCTGCTACCATAGCAACAGATCATGGAACACTGGTGTGAGCAGAGAGGTCAGAAGTTCAGCACACAATGTTTCTAATCCAAAGAGCAAGAGTGCTTGACTTTTTAAACCTAACAGCATATCCAAAGTAATCTTCTGTGGGAACACATTTTTCTGAACCAATACAAAACATGCTTTTAAAAATTTAAACATACAGCCTAGTTTTTAGTGTTGAATGGTCTGAAACAGCCAATGAGTTCTTTTTATTAAAAAAAAGTATGTAAGCCTCCATTTTACAACTATCTTTGTTTTCATATTGCCATTCTACTGAAAGACACCTTCTGAGTGCATCCAGATCTCCTTGAAAGATGTTCACAGTGTGGAGTGTAGGTCATAGCTAGGTCTACTGGAGTGAAAAGTATGCGGAAAAAAGAGGTATTGTGAAAGACCTTGCTTTGCCAAATGTAGACATTAAATGCATTGGTCAGAGAGGGTTAAAGTGGCACCAATTAATGCCTTTGGTGAAATCCTTTCTACATCTCCCACAGCCTGACCTTATAATTGTGCACTGTGGTGGAAATGACCTAGGCACTTTAACTGGGGTAGGTCTGGAAATGCTTGTTAAGGACACCTTTGTGCAATTGATGTCACTTTTTCCCCAAACTACCTTTGTATATTCTAATATATGCCAAAGGCAAAAGTGGAACTGGTCCAACCAATATTGTCCGCAGATTGAGAAAGCAAAAAAGCACATCAATAAGTCTGTTTCTGCTTTCCTCAGAGACTATGGTATGGGTTCTATATACCACAACAACTTGCGTTACAACATGCTAGGCATTTATAGAGGAGACGGTGTACATTTCACAGTTGAAGGGAACAGAGTCTTCCTCTTGAACTTTAGACTCTGCATCGGTACTTACTTGTAGGTACAAAAAAACACTCAATGAACACAACGGCTCTTTTTAGAGCCAACCAACATCTAAACACTTAAACTTGATTTTTGATTCTATTTTTTTATGAATTTTTTGCCGCCGTGCGCGCACCGCGCAATATTTATTACAAAAATGTTGGTTTTTTTGGGACCTTAGGGGTCTTTCATGGTCCCCCTGAGAAGGCCTAGGGGGTCAGGGACTCTCTACCCTGCCCCCTTTTCACGTTCTCCACTTGTGTTTTTAGCTCTCTTCTGCCTCTAAAACTCAAAATGGCGGCTGGGGGGTGCGCGCACCATGCGCGCACCCCACGACTTTTTGAAAAAGAATAAAATGTTTTTTTCACCCTTCGGGGTCCTTCAGGGACCCCCTGACAAAGGCTAGGGGGTCAGGAACTCTCTACCCTGCCCCCTTTTCACATTCTCCACTTGTGTTTTTAGTTCTCTTCTGCCTCAAACTCAAAATGGCGGCTGGGGGGTGCGCGCACCGAGGGCGCACCGTGCGCGTACCCCGCGATTTTTAAAAAAATAATAAAATGGTTTTTTCACCCTTCGGGGTCCTTCAGGGACCCCCTGACAAAGGCTAGGGGGTCAGGAACTCTCTACCCTGCCCCCTTTTCACGTTCTCCACCTTTCTTTTTCACTGTCAAACACAAAATGGCGTCCGACACTTCCTGATTTCGACCGATTCGAATGTTGACTGACATCTAACCACCAATCAGAATTACGCTTGTGGACATTTGGTGCGCGCATATAGATATTTATGTACTTTTAACTGCAATTTTCTCAGGAACTACTGAACAGATTGACACCATATATGCAAAAGGCACATGCCTGACCTGAGGACTACCTCTTTGCCAAATTTCATGTAATTCTGTTCAGCCGTTCGGGCTGTACCTTCGACTAAAGGTCCCATGGGAAAATGCATGGGGAAAACGCGTTTTGGGACCCCCCTTTTTACTCAGCCCCCGCTTGACGCATCACCCCGAGACTTTCAGGGTAGGAGCTGAGCGGAGCGCCCCATTAGTTTTGAAAATTTCACGAAGATAAGTCAACCGGCGCCAAAGTTATTCACAATAGAATTTTCAGATTTCCTATGGGAACTCGGTCCTAACTATAACTATCTACTGGCGACCGCCGGTAGATAATATACATATATATATATATGTGTGTGTGTGTAGTTTATATGATGCATACAGCATGAGTTTCTGAATGAATCCGAGAGGGACGCCTGGGGTTTCTATGTTGGAAACCCTGACATGTTCATGCGCACAAGATGGAGGCGAGGTTACTTTCTTAGTGGAAGTGTATTGCTGACATTCTTGAGGCTGGAGGGAGGGGACCCAGACACACAAGTGGGGAAAGAGGAGACAGGCTTCCCCTTAGTAATTCTCTAAGCTCATTTTTCTGCGAAGAACTGCTGACATGTCTTCCTGGGGAATATAGGTTACAACAACCCCTATCACTATCACACATGCATTACTAAGCAAGCACTACACAGAATACACTTACAACGCATTCCCATCCATACATATTATTTTTGCCACAGATTATTATTTTGCATACTGCTATCCTTCCCTGTAGCCTAAAAACTCCTTACTACCCCATAACGCGACTCTTAACTGAACCCTAACAACTTAACGCTACTTTCCCTGAATTCTAAAAACTCCTATCCAGTGCGTTGTATTACGTAGAATGCATTTGTTGCAACTTACCTCATTGAAGATGTTGACGCAAATGCGTTTGAAACTCTTTTCCATGGTAATGAATTTGTTCTAAGTGTAAAACCTTCCTGAGTTCCTCCATTTGGTGCAGGGTGAAACTGCAATCTCTGTTCAGAATGTAAAGAGTCCTTTAGAGTCTAACCTTTTTAGGTCAAGCATCAGCGCGCATGCGTTGTCTGCAAGACCTTCAGTAAGTACTCTACGGAGTGTAATCTCTGGCATTCTGGAATGCTTCTCGCAATTGGTGAATTTGTGTGTAGTTTTTTGTTTCCTCTCTCCTTACTTCTTAGCGCTCCGATAATTTCCGGTTTTTCGTGAGGAGCACAGGCCAATTACAGTTCCCTTACACTAGTAAGTGTTATTTGTTATTTGGGGACTACTACTTATTTATTTAATGTAATGCTAGTGTGTGAAATGAGGAATTTAATATTCATGAATTTCAGTCTTCTGACGAGTTTTTTTTTTTTTTGTAGAGCAGAGCAAAGGACATGACAACATTATAGTAAAGTTGATCGTCAGGAATAAAAAAATTAAAAAAATCGACAATTTACACTGATAAACATTCTTATTCAATTGTCATCTGAAACCCATGGAGAATAAATAGACATTCCAATTACTCTAGATACTTTAAAAGACACAACAGGCAGTCCGGCAATCCCATATAATCATTTAAAACTACCTCATCATTTAGCTGTCAAACCCAGAAAATAATTTTATCCTAAAGTGCTACGGTGCTTTAAATTCAAACTGCCTCTAGTTTACACTGTTTACATTAAAGTGCAATGAGTTGAGGGAATCTAAATTGATATTGTTGTTTTCCAAATACAAGAAAAGCTTCCAGACAGTTATAACATTTTTTTAAAAAAATGTTGGGGGGGGAAATAACATTAAGGTACAATTGCACCTTCCCTCAGGTATAGGACCATAAAGTGAAATGTGCATAATTACCAACGGTGTTAACATTATTACACCCTCAAGATTGACCAAAAATATTAACCTTAATCGCTTGTTCCCATGATCATCACATGCTATCGCACCAACAATGAAAGAATCTGTTAATAAATGTTAAAAACCTTCTGCCTGTGCTAAAAATTAAAGTGCAGTCGTACTTTCCCTTCAATATAAGGACATAAAGTGCAATGTGCTAAAGTGCTAAATTTGTGTCCCAATTATCAAAGAACCTCCAAACCGCTGTAAACCTTTTTGTTGCCCCGACCCGCTTAGCATAAGCTTCTTCAAACCTCCTTATCCTTTGTATTTTGTTCAGCCATTTAGGATAGAATGGTACCTCTTCAGATCTCCAATTTTGTAGAATTAAAGAACGAGCTACAATAGAGCAGAATGCAATATACGCCTCTTCTACTTTGGTCAGATCTGACCTTACTTTAGAAAAACCGAAGATTGCTACTTCAGCCTCAGGGTCGAGCTTCTTTTTAATTGCCTGGCATATTGCTGAGAAGATCTTACGCCAAAAAACTTCAAGCTTTGGACACGTATAGAATATATGTAACCAGTCTCCCTCACCTTGGGACTGGCATCGAAAACATTTATTGTCCACTTCCGCATGACGTTTATTTAATGTTTTCGGGGAGTAATAGGCCAGCCACCGTGACAAGAAGGCCATTCTTTTAAAATTGGCTGCTCTCAAGGCCTTGCTTCCTACCTTGGATATTGACTGCCATTCCTGGGGAGAGAAGGAGCAGTTGGTTTCCCGAGTTACTTTTCCCAGAAATTCCTCAACCAGGGGGGGAGCCTTGCATTTTATCAACAGAGAGTACCAATTTCCTACCCCCTTTAGTTTTGCTGTATATAAAGCGTTACCCTGAGCCCTATTCGCCCTAGCGGTGGAACGGATGGCAATCCGATTGCGTGGGGAGGGAATCGAATGGGGCATCCCCTAGCGGACACCGTCCATAGCGTTTCTATGTACGCGGACGACCTCCTAATATATATCCGTGATGTCACCTCGGACCTCACACCCTTATGGACAACCCTAACGGAGTTCGCGGAGGCGTCCGGTCTTAAAGTAAACTGGGACAAATCTACTCTGTATCCACTACACGCAAGCTTCGAGCCGCTGGTGGTGCTAATCGGTACGCAGCACCTCTCATGGAGTACACACGCCCCCCCGATATCTCGGCATCCGCCTATACCACTCCCCTACGGACATATGAGGGCAACCATCGCAAAGCGCTGGCTGGCATTCGGTCGGCGGTGGGTTTCTGGAAAAATCTCCCGTTGGCCCGATAGGTCGGGTGGCCATAGCGAAGATGATCGCTCTCCCCCGTCTACTATATCACTTTACGAATTTGCCGGTGATCCCACCCAGGACCATCTTTCGGGACCTGGACTCGCTCCTCCGCTCACTCATCTGGGGCACGCATAGACATCGGATAGCCCTCACCAAGCTGCAATTACCCACCACACAAGGGGGACTGGGCGCCCCATCCTTTGAGTCGTACTTTCTGGCGGCGCAATTACAATGGCTGTCGTACTGGACGGCGGGTAGTAATACAGGAGAAACGCATACGTCCCAGGGCTGGGTCCCTACCCCAGAGCTCTGTCGCCTACTGCTTCCAGGTACTAAACCTCGACGGACATATCCGTTACAGGTGTCGGTGGCCCGCCGATGTATGCAAAGAATCCACCGCATGTCAGTGGGGACCCCACATTACTCCCCACGGCTACCGCTGGTCGGCTTGCCCACGAGAGAGATGTACTTTACGGCAGCTATGCTCCGTGCGTGGTCGGACTGCGATATGACAGAGGCAGAGGCGTTATTCGCGGAGGGGCAGCTAAGACCCTATGATCAGATCGCGGAGGATTATGGGTTGTCCGCGGGACAGTTTTTAACCCATCGACAGCTCCTCGAGCACTTTCGGCCGCACGCGGACCTTTCCATAGGCGAGCCCAAGACCCACCCGGTCATTCACACCATCTTACATATGGGTACAGGTCGGCACTTAGTTACATGGATCTATAAATCCATCAGAGAGCTTATGAATGAACCACTGCTCGCTCTTTGAGCCACATGGGAGGATGAACTCGAACGTCCGCTGCACGACCGGGAGTGGGAGCGGGCACTAGAGTTCCCTAAAAAAGTCTCGAGGAACGCACGCTTTAAAAATATACAGTTTTAGGTCTTTCATAGAGCGTATCTAACACCAGCGCGCCTACAGCGGTTCTACCTGGACACTCGATTTCTCTGCCCCAGATGTCGCTCGTCGGATGCACACTTTCACCACATGTTCTGGAGTTGCCGCACTTTGCGGCAGTTCTGGTCAGTAGCCCTCGAGACACTTAAAGAGCTTACGGGCCTTCCGGACATTCACACATGGGAGGCGGTCGCTCTCGGAATATTCCGTAGACCAAAAACACTGAAGGTGCCTATTCGCTTCGTAACCCTGGCAACACTACTGGCGAAAAGAAGCATCGCCATGAACTGGCGAGCCTCATCGGGACCTCCGGTGGAGGCATGGATGGGTGCGGTTAAAAAATGGGCGGCAGCAGAAGAGGAAACACTTAGGGAGGAGGAGGTGAAGGGCCTACGGAAGCATCCCATATCTTTGGAATGGGCCATATTGTCCCACCAGTTCCAACACTTACAGCCACTTACCGCTTCTAGTGCACCGCCAAATAGCACTGCGGAACGGGAAGCAAGTAACCCAAATGTGAGTACACCTAACACAGCCCCCGCCCCCCAACTAATGAGTGAGGCACACTAACCCCTCGGTGCGCTACGCGACCTGCGGCCAATGGCTTGGATGTCCTGGCGCCTGCCCACTAACAATATCCTGACATCTGCACACAATTGCTACACTGACCTGGATGCCATACCCATGGCTCACACCGTGGCTCCCGCCTTCACTACATCCCTAGTTTTATTATCCCCGGTTCCCCCCGACATCACAGTATAAAGAAAATATATGGACCATAGCGACAGATACCCCTTCTGAGTGCAGGATACACCTCATGCAACTGGAAAGCACAATTACTGTCGATAAACACAAAAAATGTAATGAGATGAACTGTGATAATTGTTTATTGTAAAAACGATAATAAAAACATGTTAAAAAATTTCTTTTTTTAAATAAAGCATTACCCTGATTGGTTGGCACACCACTTGACAATAGCTTATATTTTTTTATAAAATTTGCGATCTGCAAGTACTCCAAAAACCCCGGCCTGTTTCGATTGCCAAATCTACTTTGAACCTCATGCCAGGAGATCACTGTCTTACAAATTAAGAAATGGCCGAGGTCTCAAAGCCACTGTCCTTCCATCTTTTAAGCCGGCTGGAATGAATTTGCAGACCAAAAGTTTTACATTCCTCTAGCTTCAAAAAAATAAACCCTGAGGAGTCTGCTTGTTTAAAAAAAGACTGCAATCTTTCGGAGTAGTCATGAATTGTCTTATAACTGGACTTTTTTAGGTAGTTTGGATGTTTTTAAAAAGATTGGGATTTGTGTGCCAGGCTCACGAATCATCCTTTCAAGAAAAAATGTGTCTAGCCGACCATTAAGTTCCAGTAGACGTGCTGTAAGGTCTAAAATAGCTGCCTCATAATAAGTTCGGATATTTGGTAGGGCTAAACCCCCTTGATTTATTTCCAGCTGTAATATGGGCAATTTAACCCTGGTGGCCTTCTTATTCCACACGAATTCCCTGAACATTGAGTCCATTTCTTTACAATATTTGGAATTAACTTTCAAGGGTACGTTTATAAAAAGAAATATTAATAGGGGAAGGATAGACATTTTTAAAACTGCTACATGGCCAATCTGATTTAAAGGTAGAAGGGTCCTCTTATCCAGTAGGGTTTTAATTTTATTCCGCATGGCTAAATAATTGAGACTAAATAATTGTTCTACTTGATTGGAAACGTAGACACCCAGATATCTGATTGGTTCTTCTTTCAGTGCCTTGATTTTTAGATTAGAGGGGAAAAAGTTGCAATCAGCATTTAATATTAAAATCTCATTTTATTTTGGTTTATTTTGTAACCCCCGATTTGTTCAAATTTACTCAATTCTTCCAAAACGTGTTCCAAATTCTGTTTGTTAGGGCATAAATACATAATTATGTTATCCGCCAAAAGTTTCAATTTGGCCATCCCTTCAATTGGAGCTCTAATCTGGGGGTTTCCGTGGCTTCTTATAGACAAGGGTTCGATAAAAAAAGTGAACAGTATAGGCGACATCGGACAGCCTTGTCTTCTTCCACGATTTATATCCACTACCCCCATTGAGTCCCCGTTTACTATAACCCGGGCTTGGGCACCTTGACAAATATTTCTCAACATGCTTGAAATTTGGACCGGGATGCCGAATTTTCCAAAACCATAAAAAAGTGCATCCCAATTGACCAAGTCGAACGCCTTTTCGGCGTCGACCATCGTAATATGGGTTGGAATTTTAATAGTCACGTAGTCAAGAGCCTGAATTAAAAACCCGGTATTGGTGGACATAGACCTCCCTGCAACAAACCCGGTCTGATCACAGTGGATTAGTGCCTGTGCGATGGGGGTAAAACGTTGTGCCCAGACTTTCATTAACATTTTAAAGTCTGCATTAAGAAGACTGATTGGCCTGTATGAATTGATATCCTTACCGTTTTACCCCTTTTTAACAAAGCTGACCAGTATAGACTCCTTGAAACTTGGAGGAACACTGCCTCCCTGTTTGATATTATTAAACAGTTTCTCCAAGAAAGGGGTCAGATCCTTGGGAAAGGTTTTATAAAATTCAATTGGGAGCCTGTCGGCTCCACAGGCTTTTGCCCCTGCAATAGACTTTACCACGTTTATAATTTCTTGTTCAGAAATGTCAAGCTGGATCTGTTCCGCTAATGGCCCTGAAAGAGTGGGAAGATTAACCTCCTCAAAGTAATTGCTAATTTGATCCACTCCTCCTTCATATCTGGTAGTGTATAGCTGTGAGTAGTGCTGTAAGAAAACTTGGGCTATGCCGTCTTTGTTAATTTGAGAGGCTCTGGTCTTGGGGTCAATAATTTCAGAAATCATGGCTGCTTCCTGTTTAGTTTTGGCTGTTCCTGCAGGCATTTTACCCATCATTTGACTCTCCTCATACACTCGCTGTTGATATGTTCTGGAGCTGGCTAGCTCTTCAATTGTAAAAAAAACTCCTTCAATTCATACTTTGCACTTTCTAGCTGAACTCTGGCGTCCCCCGTCCCAATGGACTGAGTATTTCTTATTTTCGTAGCATTTTCTACTGCCAGCTGGAGTTTAATGATTTTTTCTCTCCTTTGTTTAGCTTGAGCAGCTGCGAGTGCAATCATCTGCCCACGAAAGGCGGCCTTAAATCCACCCCAAACTAAAAAGATTTCTGTCGTATTATCCTTTATCTTGAAGAATTCTGCTATCCACTCTTTTGTATCAGCCACCCATTGAGGGTCCTGCAGGAGGAGACGATCCATCTGCCACCTGGATCTTAACCTCCTGCATTCCTCAATCTCCACTTCAAGTTTAATAAGGGAGTGGTCAGAGAATGGATTTATCCCTATTTCAATGCTTGTATATACCAAGGATTGCGATATTAAAAAGAAATCAAGGGGAGGAGCCTAGCGCGCAACCAAGATGGACGCGTAGGCACAGGGCTCCCGAGACCCTCGCAGCCTCCCACGTCTATCCTGGCTATAATCCTGCTATCTTGAAGGAATATTACGGGTGAACCGAAGCTGAGGTGATTCCTGTTTTCGGAACTTAAATCGGACTTTGGGAACTCGACTTATTCTGTCCTCCAGAAAGAGGCCTGCCCCGCGGCGCCAGCCGGGACTCGGGTTGGCACTGTCCCCGAGCTCCAATCGAACAACAACGGTTCCAGAGTCTTGGGCGGGCCCGTCCCCCCCTGGTTTCACTTTCGTTTTTGACTTTCCTCTACGAGTCTGGTGGCGGGCGCTCGCAGTCGCTCTACGTTTGGACCGATCTGTGGCTGTCGAGTGGCATTGACAAAGGGGGCTGTCCATCACTGAGGTGGACTCCCCAGGGAGATCGCTACGCCTAACAGGTATACTGGATCTGCTCTCCCTGCTGTGTAATGGCGGCCCGGCTGGACGGTGACAAGCAAAAGTCTAGAGCTACCCGGAGAGGTGGCTACGTGCAAACGAACAACATGGACCGTTATGCCCAGCAGAAGGGATCTCCCGGTTCGAGTGGGCTTTCGGATGCGGTCAAGGAGAGCCCGTCACCCTCGACGGAATTGACACTGCAAGATGTCATGGGTGCCATCGACGCCATGAAGGCTTCGGTCGGCCAGCAATTCGACTCGCTGGCCCACAAGCTGGACACCGTGTTGATCGATGTCAACTTACTTAGGGCGGACCTGCCGAAAACCAGTGAAAAGGTCAAATCACTCGATCTCACGACATCGGGCCTCAAGACGGATGTCTCTGAACTGCAGACGGAGATCCGCAGTTTGCGGGCCCTCAACGACCTCTCTGTTAAGAGACTGGAGGATTTTGAAAGCAGGGCCCGGCGGAATAACGTGCGCATCATCGGTGTGCCGGAGAAGTCGGAGGATGGGCCGGTCGATCTCTTTATGGAAGATCTGATCCTGAACAAACTAGCGCCGAAAGGCCTCAGCAAATTCTTTACGGTGGAGCGGGCACACAGAGTTCCGGGGGGCCGGCCGAGGCCTCGGGCCCCACCGCGACCTATCATTGCCAGGATCTTCAACTTCAGGGACCGTGACGCAATCCTGCAGGCCTCCCGTGTGAATGGCCCGATGAAGTATGAAAATGTGGACATCAGCTTTTATCCTGATTTTACACAATCGGTACAAAAACAGCGAATGGGATTTATGACTGTCAAGCGGCGGCTGAGGGACATGGGCTTGAAGTACTCTATGCTTTTTCCGGCCAAGCTACGTATTGAACTGGAGGAACGGACTTATTTTTTCGACCGGCCCGAGGCGGTTGAGGACTGGCTTGACACCTTGCACAGTCGGCGCGGCGGGGAGGAACGAGCCGAGGATGAGGGTGGTGGATCAGCGGATCAAGTGTGAACGAATGACTGGTGGTTCCTAGACACTTTTGTGTTCACCTCCGACTTGGGTTTGACGTATTGTTTTTTCTTCTTTAGGATTGTATCACCCTTCCTTCATCATTGGGGGGCTGCGGGGTTTCTGGTGAGATTCTTCCTCCTCGGGGGGTTTTCTTTTTTTCCGTAGAGTAGGTTTATGTTGGGGCGACAGGCACACTGCGAGTTGGGGTGGCTGAATGGTCTTGTGCAGGGGTGCAGGGTGGGGGGGTGTGTAACGGGAGTTGGGGGGGTGGCGGTAGGGGGGTTGTTTTTGGGTGGCGTTTGTTTTGTACCAGGCAACCAGTGTGCTGTTT
This sequence comes from Triturus cristatus, assembly GCF_964204655.1. Lineage (NCBI taxonomy): Eukaryota > Metazoa > Chordata > Amphibia > Caudata > Salamandridae > Triturus > Triturus cristatus. Next base: position 440,802,610 of record NC_140579.1, on the reverse strand, counting down.
TTTGCTCTCAACGTGGGTGGATTGCGCATTTTAACATGGAATGTCAATGGTTTGGGGGACCGATTGAAGCGAGGGGTGGTGCTACAATATCTGAAACGTCTCTCTCCTGATGTAGTTCTGTTGCAGGAGACGCATTTGGTGGGACACTCATGCCATGCTATGAATAGAAGGGGCTACCGTTTGGTGGCCCACTCTGGTTTTACTACCGGATCCAGAGGGGTGGGCATTTTGGTTCGATCCTCTCTCCCGCTGGAAATTGATGAGGTGATGCACGACGACCAGGGGCGTTACGTGGTGTTGGTTGGCCGGTGGGAAGGACAGACTTTGTGTTTGGTTTCAGTTTATGTCCCCCCTGGGTTGCAAACCACCACCTTTGCGGATTTGGGAGGGTTGCTGCTTGGGCTCCCGGAGGGCCTCCTGCTGGTAGGTGGAGACTTCAATTCTGTGGTATCGGGTAGAGAGGATCGGCACCCTCCCAGAGACCTCCCCGGGGCGCACTCTTGGCTGGGTGGCTTTATCGACACTATGGGGCTTGTGGACTGTTGGATATCGATGCATCCGGGGCTCGCCCAATTTACATTTCACTCTGGTGCCCACGGCTCCTTATCTAGATTGGACTATGTGCTGATGCCGGCCGCCCAAGCTCAAATGATCAGGGAGGTCAGACATCTGGCTCGTGGCATCTCTGATCATTCCCCGGTGCTGCTACACTTAGATGTGGTCTTGGGGGCAGGGGGGAGGGTGGCACCGATCAATCCCTGGTATTTGCATGACCCCACAACTCGTGCCCTTTTGGTTAAGTCTCTTGACCGTTATTTTGTAGAAAATCAGGGTTCAGTCTCATCGGCCGTAACATTGTGGGAGGCTTTCAAGGTGGTCATCCGTGGGCAGGCCCTATCCTTGACCTCCCTTGCTAAGAGACGTAAAAATGAGGAGGTGGTACGCCTGGAGTCTGACATAACTGACTTGGAAGAGGATCTCGGGCGGGGGGTCACACGGGATAAACTCCATGCCCTTTGCCTTAAACAGTCGGATTATAGGGCGTTGGTTATGGATGCGGCCAAGCTCGCTAGTCGGGAACAACAGGGGCGCTTGTATGATGTTGGTGACAAGGCTGGAAAGTTGATTGCATGGCTGGAGAGGAGAGAGCGAGCGAGTCGTGTGGTCCCGGTGATTGTGCGTGCTGATGGTGTGAGTGTTACGGATCCGGGGGAGATTGTGAGCTGTTTTGCGGACCATTTGCGTGACGTCTACTCTCCGGTCTCGGAGAGGCCAGAAGACGACTCTCGTCAACTGCTACGAGATATTGCATTGCCGTGCCTCTCTGTCGGTGATATAGAATTGCTGGATGCGGCGTTGACGAACGATGAGATAGCATCGGTGATTCGCTCGGTCCGTTCAGGAAAGGCTCTTGGCCCTAACGGCCTTCCGATCGAGCTTTACAAGCTTCGTCCAGATAGGCTGGCACCTTATCTCCGCGAGATGTTTATTGCAACCCGAGAGGCCGGCTCCCTTCCGCGTGATCAACGTCTAGCAACTATTGTGGTGATCCATAAAGAGGGCAAGCCGCGTGATTGCTGTGCGTCTTATAGGCCTATCTCACTCCTAAACGCTGAACCTAAGATTCTCGCTAAAGTGCTCGCTAATCGTCTGATTTAAGTCATTGGTGACCTGGTACATCCGGACCAGTCTGGTTTTATTCCGCACCGCAACACCGCGCTGAACCTGCGCCGCCTCCACGGAGTCCTCGCGAGAGTTGATTCTATTCAGGAGCCCGCCATTTTGGCGTCCTTAGACGCCACGATGGCGTTCGACACATTGGAGTGGTCGTATCTCTGGGCGGCGCTGGCTACGTTTGGTTTTGGACCTGGATTCATTGGATGGGTGAAGTTGTTATACGTGGAACCGCTGGCGCAGGTGGTGGTGAATGGTAGAGTTTCTACCCCCTTTGGGCTTGGAAGGGGCACGCGGCAGGGTTGCCGCCTGTCCCCGCTTCTGTTTGCTCTCGCGCTGGAGCCCCTGGCGGCGTGGCTCCGGTGGGAACCCTCCATGATGGGTATTCGGTGGACACTGACGTTTGAGGATCGCGTGTCACTCTACGCAGATGATATTTTGCTCTATCTCACCTCCCCGCGGAAATCGTTGATAGTGTTATTTGATGTATTAAACTCCTTCGGTCGCAATTCAGGGCTTGTCATTAATTGGGTGAAATCCTGTGTTTATGTGCTGGTTGGCGACCCCCCTCTTCTCCCTCGTGGCTGTCCGATTCAGATTTCACATTCTGGATTTAAATACTTAGGTATCCACGTGTCCCTGGATCCGGCGGTCCGTTATGCTCTGAATCTGCTGCCCCCGCTCCAGCGGCTGCAGGCCGATGTTGCTCGTTGGCGGAAGCTCCCGCTATCGCCACTTGGCCGGGCAGCCTTATTCAAAATGATGTCTCTTCCACGCTTTTTGTATGCATTGCAGAATACGCTGGACGTGGTGCCCGCCCGATATTTTAGTGAGGTAGAGAGCCTACAGAGGCAACTAGTTTGGGATGGGAGACCGCGAATTGCTCTCGCTAAATTGACCCTTCCGTGGTATGACGGTGGCATAGCTCTTCCTGATATTAGAAGGTATTATTGGGTGTCCCAGTTGGTGGCAGTGAACCATGGGACATATGGCCCGGCGGTGAACCCCGCGTACGAGATGGATAAGCTACTGTTGCCGGGCAGATATTTCAATAGAGCGCTTTATTCTACGAAGGGAGGCACTAAATTGACAGGTCCTACGAAAAATGCAGTACGTGCCTGGCACTGCGCCACCGCTGCTACGGGATGGACGGGCCGTCTGTCTCGTGCGACTCCACTGTATGCGTCTGATGCGTTGGGTGGTTTATGGCGTACTAAGGGCTTTGAGAAATGGGATTTGATTGGAATTAGTCGTGTGGGGGATCTCTGGACGAAGGGCACTTTTAAAACGTTTGAAGCTCTTCAGACGGAATATAAGCTGAGCGATCGGGAGTTCTTGCGCTATGCGCAGATGCGCCATGCGCTACTTTTCGCTTTCCCGAATCCTGCAGACATCCCTGAAGCCTCCCCGTTGGAGGATCATTTACTTGATGGTTACCTGCCGGATAGTACTATTTCCCTGATCTACAAAAAACTGATCAATACTCGAGCGGACCTCCTCACACATTTGCGAGAGGTCTGGGTCGCCGATAGCCTAGAATTGGATGATGAGGACTGGGTCGCGGCCATAGCCTCACTGAGGGAGGTTGCCATACCGGCTCGCCTTCGATTTGTGCAGTTAAAGATATTACATAGTGTCTATGTCACCGGTCCCCGCTTGCTTCACATGGGTTACACAAGTGATGGTTTATGTCGGCGTGGTTGTGGCCTGCTTGGTACTTTTCTTCATATTCTGTGGGAGTGTCCGAAGGTGCTACGTTTCTGGACTGGTGTGCATGCAGTGATGGAGGAGGTTACGGGTGTGGCCCTGCTCCCTGAGGCTCGGCGATGTGTGTTGAATGTGTGGGAACCGACTGACTGCGATGTGGCACAAGAACGCTGGGTGACTTTGGGCAACATGATCGCTAAAAGAGACATTGCACAGCTCTGGGGTTCCGGTAGGCCTCCCACAGTTACGAAGTGGAAAGAGAATATGGATTGGTGCATGTTCCGAGAGAAGACTGTTTACGTGGCCAGAGGCAAACCAAAGAAATGGAGTAAGATGTGGGGTCCCTGGAATTCCAACCGTGGGGATATATGCACCCCCCCCTTGGTGGTCACACCAGACGTAACGATGTCCCCTTGACTTTGATGTTCCTGGTCTTTTTCCCTTTCGCTTTGCAGGATTGATGACTGATCTTTTCCCTGCCCCCCCCCCCGCCCTTCTTAACGCGAGTTACTGTGTAATGGGCTGCATTGTCGCTGTTGTCCCCCGCTCATGAGAGAGCAAGTCCCTGCTAATGGAGTTCTTCTGCCTGGTCTAAGTTTCCTTTTGTTGTGTTTATTTACAAAACAGTTAATAGGAAACCTTTCTGTAGTGCTGGGTTCAGTTGTGGGCGGCTGCAGCCGTTACGCGTGCGGTTCGCTCCTGCTCTCATGATTGCTGTATTATTGTTGTCCTAAGTTAGCGGCCGGCCCAGGCGGTTGTAGGCCCATGACTGTGAATATTTGATGTATAAATAAAGGTTTTAAAAAAAATTTAAAAAAAAATAATCAATTCAGGATGCTGTATGAAATGGATTAGAGTAGCAGGAAAATTCCAGCTTGGTTGGATTGGCGTTGCGCCAGGGGTCTATCAAAATATGTTCCTGTCTACCACTTTTTTAGTTTTGGGTTTCAGCTCTTTTTTATTTTTATTCAAAGTATGTTTCTTTATATCTAACTCTATAAAATTAACATCGCCACCCAAGATTATCTTTCTCGGTGCCCCTCTAAGTATCTCATTATTTTTGAGTAGGGCTGTAGTGTCATCTACAATTGGACCATAATAGTTAATAAAGTTTAATATCGTACCATTTAATTTGGCCTCAACCCAGATCCTGATGCTCGACCTAAAAATGTAAGCTGCTTACAGTTTCCATACAGATAGCTTCAGTATTTGGACCCATGGTAGGCGGGCACCAAAAGAACTCTACCAGCCCCAGGCATTTCTTAAGTTGAACGATGCAGTGAAATCTGCAGTGATCTCACTAGGTTTCCTTGCCCAGGATGCCTGTCAGATTTGTATTTTTGCAGTTTTACATAGGCAAACTTGACCCGACGGTATTAGAGCCTTTACATGGGCACCAGTTAGTTTACACATGGGCAGATTCATTTTTGGTAGGCATGGGAGATTTCGTGATTTGCACAGAATCGCGTGATGTGGAGACGAAGCAGAGGTTCGAACTTGGTTCCCCAGCTCCAAAGCCCGCAGCTCTGCCCATTACGACACATGTAGAATGCTCCATTTGTACATATCTATGTGATAAAGAACTTCCAAAACACCAGTATTGATCTGAATAAATATGAGAGCGTTTTTAATCACTTGGATTTTCAATTTCCATATTTGGTAGTCGAGAAACATGAAAACAGAAAGAGGAAAAGATTCGCCAGAGATGGCAGAGGAGAAAGAAGGAGAAAGTCCAAATAGGGGGAACATGAAAGACGCAGGAAGTACTTAAAAATGCTTCATCATTTCCACGCCTGTTTTCTTCTCAAAAATGTTTTGTTCTCCGAGGCTTAACGTCTGTTTTATGTGCATGAGATTTGATTACAAAACAGCGTACAAAAATGTAACACTACTCGAAAACACTGACCTCGAGTGAGATTTTGATTTGTTCCGTGGCAGTTTGCCTTATCTTCTAGATTCGCATAATTTTGACATAGCTAATAAGGATGTGTGCAACATTCTAAACGCCTTCAGGTCATTGCACTGTAAACCATGCACAGGAAAACACCGTAGCCAAAGACATGGCACGAATGCCAACTAATCTGTCTTGCCAGGCCTAGAGAGCTGTGCAGGGCCGCAGGGGCGGCTCTAGGCTCATGGTGGCCCTGTGCAGGGAGCGCAGATATGGGGGCCCCGGAAGAGGGGGTCCGGGCGGGGTGGAGCTCAGGAAGGTGTTTTAATAAAACGTCCAGAAAAGGCGTTAGATGACCAGTAACATGGTAACAGAAAAACAATGTTTACTTTTTGAGTGCTCATCACTTGGATACTTTATTTTAGAATCTGGGTCTCTGGAGGGACCCCTTTCAACAAGAAAAACACGTTGCGCGTCCGTAAGAGAGTTCGGCCACAAAGTAGGATCCCTCCAATCACATAAATCATATTCAGAACACGGGTCTGTAACATGGTCTTGCTCTTTGGCTTCCTTTTCAATACCAGCATCATCCGTCTGTAAACTCTGAACCTCCTTCAGAATGCCAGATGTTGATGGACCGATGAATGATGTTTCAGTTTCTCTGTCTGAGGGTCTTTTGTAATAATCCTCATCCTGAGTTGGTAATTGCTGCATGTTTGCATCAATTTCAGAGTCACCTTGTTCATTTTCATTGGTCTGCTCATGAGTATCATTCTGCTCATGGATATCATCATTTTTTTGTTCTTCTTTATGGTCGTCAGCGCCTGTTTTACCTAGTGCATCAGCAGTACTCTGGCCAGAGGATTCTCCATCTTTAGGTTTCCCTTGGGTGATAAAGTTCAGGATTGCTCCTTCCTGTGACACTACGAAAGCCTGCTGAGCCACCTTTCTCTTTCGTTTCGAATAACCAGATTTGTGTACTCGAATTCTCTTCATTTTGCTTGCAATGCAGCGGGCGAAGCTAGCAGTGGGTAGGGAAAAAAAGAAGACAATCAGCAGTGGCGGCTGCTGAAAGATTTTGATGTGTCATTTTTATTTTCTTGCAAAAACAACAGTTGATGGACAGAATGCAGAACAATGTCATACATTCACCCCAGTACAGAGATCTGGGCCTAAATCCATCGTTTTTTTGCTCACCACACCACCCCAGTTCAGACATGGCCATATGCAAATCAGCCTTGACCCTGTGCCTCATGGGAACAGTCCAGCCCGAACTGCCAAGCCATGTCTTCCCTGGACTACACAATGAAGGCGCTGTATGTTGAGGGAAGAGTGAGTCAGGAGTGCAGGGGCGGTGTTTACTTGTGGCTGAAGGGAGGCATGGTGACTTTTGGAGGTGTAACTTGGGAGGCACGGTCGTATTGGGGGGAAGAGGAGAGCAGGGTACGAGGTGTTAGACGTAATGTTAAGGATTCATTAAAATGATTACAATTACAATCATGAAAACAGAGTATGAAGCTGATACTTGTGATCTAATGAGTGGATCTGCCTGCACAAATCTTTTAAAACATCGAGTGTTCGAATGTACTTGGCATTTGGTTATGTCTGTTTATATGGTGTTGAGGCAGACATGAAATGCAAGCACCTATGGATGGAAGCCTGGAATAGAATGGCAGTGCCTACCCGTGTTAACTCAATCTAATGACCTTTTGCAGAGACCTTGGTAGGAGACTGGCTTCTTGATCATTTCTTTAATTACATTCCAGTGCTTGTCATGTGACTAGCAGACAAAACTAGTTTAACTAGTCCTCAGTTTGCAATTGGTGAAGCAGCCTTCTCTGTCCATACTAGGGGCATAGTTACCATTGGTTCAGCAAGTACAGTGGTACTGAGACCCAAAACCCTCAGGGGCCCATTGAACCCTGATAATTGCTATATTTTACTTCCTGAGCAGCAGCCAAAGGGGCCATTTTCCTTGCTTATGCCACGGCCCATGGGGTCGTTGGTACGCTGTGCCAGTGATTCGTACGTCTGCTTGAAAGTTGTCTCCTGACTGGATGTTCCTTGCACATTAATTTTGCTTCAGTGAACCTCTAGTGCCTTTTCATAGCCTTAGGACTCACTGTAATTAATCCTTGTTTAATAGGTGCTCTGAAAGCGAGCAGAACTGGTTGCTGGAATATGGCACTATACAAGAAACCTTAATTAAATATATTGTATTTTGTCTTTTGACAATGTGGTAAAGTGGACGAGTCTTTGGTTACCTGTAGGCTGTCTTCAGGATCAGTTAGTGACGTACTGAGACAGGTCTCTGTGTGCCATGATTTCAAGGTAGCTTACTCTCTTCCTGCTAAGGTCACTTCCCAAATAGATCATGAACTATTCTCCAGGCTCTACTGTTCTCAGTGGACTGAGAAAACAGACCTTGTATGCCAAGTCACATGATCTACCCTATAGTTTTATAACACTCTTCAAATAAACCTTCCATATGTGGCTAGTCCTCATAATGTGTCATACATGTAGTGGGAAGGGTAATTACTATCAATCAGTCAGGGTTTGTGAAGCTCAGCTGCTTCACAAATAAGGGTATCGAGGCGGTGTGGGATTCATGCTGCTGGATCATGCTGCTTGTTGGTTGAACAGAGAGGTCTTGTGGTCCTTCCTGAACTGCTGGAGTGATGGTGAGGCTCTGAGGTGCAGGGGGAGGGTTTTCAGGTCTTCACTGCCAGGTGGGAGAAGTAGCGGCCTCCACTGTTTTATCAGCGGCTGCATTGGGTGGCTGCTAGGGAGATGGTTCTGGAACATATTTTCCTGGTAGGTTGGTGGAAATTCACTCGTTCATTAAGGTATGCTGGTCCTTCATTGTGTAGTCCAGGGAAGACATGGCTTGGCAGTTCGGGCTGGACTGTTCCCATGAGGCACAGGGTCAAGGCTGATTTGCATATGGCCATGTCTGAACTGGGGTGGTGTGGTGAGCAAAAAAACGATGGATTTAGGCCCAGATCTCTGTACTGGGGTGAATGTATGACATTGTTCTGCATTCTGTCCATCAACTGTTGTTTTTGCAAGAAAATAAAAATGACACATCAAAATCTTTCAGCAGCCGCCACTGCTGATTGTCTTCTTTTTTTCCCTACCCACTGCTAGCTTCGCCCGCTGCATTGCAAGCAAAATGAAGAGAATTCGAGTACACAAATCTGGTTATTCGAAACGAAAGAGAAAGGTGGCTCAGCAGGCTTTCGTAGTGTCACAGGAAGGAGCAATCCTGAACTTTATCACCCAAGGGAAACCTAAAGATGGAGAATCCTCTGGCCAGAGTACTGCTGATGCACTAGGTAAAACAGGCGCTGACGACCATAAAGAAGAACAAAAAAATGATGATATCCATGAGCAGAATGATACTCATGAGCAGACCAATGAAAATGAACAAGGTGACTCTGAAATTGATGCAAACATGCAGCAATTACCAACTCAGGATGAGGATTATTACAAAAGACCCTCAGACAGAGAAACTGAAACATCATTCATCGGTCCATCAACATCTGGCATTCTGAAGGAGGTTCAGAGTTTACAGACGGATGATGCTGGTATTGAAAAGGAAGCCAAAGAGCAAGACCATGTTACAGACCCGTGTTCTGAATATGATTTATGTGATTGGAGGGATCCTACTTTGTGGCCGAACTCTCTTACGGACGCGCAACGTGTTTTTCTTGTTGAAAGGGGTCCCTCCAGAGACCCAGATTCTAAAATAAAGTATCCAAGTGATGAGCACTCAAAAAGTAAACGTTGTTTTTCTGTTACCATGTTACTGGTCATCTAACGCCTTTTCTGGACGTTTTATTAAAACACCTTCCTGAGCTCCACCCTGCCCGGACCCCCTCTTCCGGGGCCCCCTACCTGCGCTCCCTGCACAGGGCCACCATGAGCCTAGAGCCGCCCCTGCTACCCCGGGCACACGGTGACCACCTCTCCGACCCGCGCCCTCTCAGAGATGAATCGTGAGAGAGAGGCTCTCTCTCACGAGTCATCATGCCCTCCCTTCCCATGACCACCAGAATACCTCCAGCTCGCCACCTCACATGGCTTACCTCCACCCAGACCCAAAGCACACACCATCTACAATAACATCCTCACCCAATCTTCCCCACGCCCCCGGCTCCTCACCCCCACGGGCTGGGATACATTCCTACGCCTGATCTGCCCTCCTCCCCAGGGCTCCCCACACCCTCGTCCAATGGCTCACCTTCCCTCGGGTTCACTCTGCAGTGGCACACGCTGACCTCCTCACTCCCCCTCCCCATGCCCTGACCCTCGGGCTGCTCACCTCGCAGCTGGCACCAAAGGTTGCACACTGGCATGCTATCCTCTGCAAGGCGGCCTTTCTTGCCCAGGGTCTCTAGGCGCGCCGGTGCATGGCCTTGGCCGGTCTCGGTGCTGCTCGCTGCACGCCGGGCACGGGTGCTGCCACACCTCCTGCCGTCAGTGATGCGTGGTGCTTCTGTAACCCCTTCGCTGCAGGACTCGCGGGCACTGCGCATGCGCGCGCATGCAAACCTCCGGAGGTGCCAGATCTGGACTATTAAAACAAGCTCGATTCTCCTGGAAAAAAAGTTCTAAACAAGCACAAGACCTACCAGAAGAGCCCGAAACAAGGCCGACCCCACACAAAGACGAGACTGGGTTAGAAAGGAAAAGAGTATAAGAACAACCATTCAGCGTGCATCACATTGGATTTAGCACGCCTCAGTCGTTCATGCGCCAAATCCCTGCCAGGGGCCGCCACGAATATGTATTGTATCCGATTCCTCGTGGTGGCCCCTGGGGTTTGGTGGCCCTGTGCAGGTGCACAGCTTGCACATGCCTAAGGCCGCCCCTGAGGGCCGGACTGGGAACCACAACCGCCCTGGCAAAGTGCTCGGCCGCTCACCCACAGGGGGAGGGGCGGGGGTGCCACCGAGCTCTTTGCCAAGGCCGGTTTTCGGCCGATTTTGTTACAGGGCCGATTTTGCAGCTATGCTACAAAGACGGCCCTGTAACAAAAACGGCCCCCAGGGGCCCAAAACCGGCCCCACCCGTGCCGTGCGGCGCACTGGAGGATTGCCTGGTGCCCGCTACGGCCAGTACGGCCCTGGAGCTGTAGCCAACGGAGAGTGAGGTCACAACTCCTTATTACACAAGAGCTGGCTAATTCTGTAAGTGTGCTTGCTTTCACATGCATTGGCCAAGAGCAAAGCCCTAACTCACGTGGTTCAATTTATTATGCGTGCCCTCATTTCAAGCTCTTTCCCAAAGATGTTTACTGTTAATAGAACTGTTTATGAGATAGGCTAAGTCAATCTCAGCAAAGGAGCTGTGAGTAAACAACAAATATTATGATTTTGTATAGCCCTTCACATCTCACTTTTGCAGTTTTAAAATGACGTAAACAACATATCTTTAATACTAGTGAATGACATGCACGAAGACGACTGTATGTTTGCACGTGTGCCTGTCTGTGTAAAATAAGCTGGTTTGCCAAACATCGTTTAAATGTAAACGAGCATCAGATGAAAAGATTATAAAACGAATGATCAATTGAACATTGCTCCAATTATCTGGAACTCTTCAAAGCAGCTGTCAAAAGAGCTACGTGAAACAGCAAAGCTTCACATCCGGTTATGACCACTCTTAGACACGATGACCTTTGGGCCTTTAGTCAGCACTTTTAGTTTACACATGTTGTTTAAAGAAATGTTATGTTACTGCATTACTGTACATTTAAAGGTGTTTGAAAGAAAGAACAGCAGTGTGTAAGATTAGGGCACCCTAATGGGTTAAATGTGGGTTGCGAGGCCGGAGGAGACCACATTTCGGGGGGGGGGGGGGGGTTCTTGTGGTGGGGGGAGTGGAAGGGGTGGGGGGTGGAATAGTAAAAGCAGTAGCAAAATGAGCAGCAGGAGGGACATTTCTGGAAAGATTGTTAGGACTGTGAGATTTTTGATGTTTTTGGTTCCTTTTGTAGATACACCGCCGCAGGTGACAAAGCAGGTGCCAGGAGGCGCCTACTAAAGTTCCTGCAGGCACCTGCAGCGCGGGACGTGTGCGGGCGTGCCCGGGCCAAAAGCGGGCCCGTCTGCACCCATCAGCGACAGACAGAGGTAGGGCAGGGCCAACCCCCTTGGTGGCAACATAGAGATCTGTACCGACTATAAATCTACGCTGCAATAGGGTAAGAACTATGCTCATTCACTTGTTTTTAAGAAACTCTGCGAGCCGTAAGGTATTTTATTCTTTAATTAACCCACAGGTCTAATTGTGAACCATAACTGTGAATTGTAAGTCCGGACTGAAGTCGCACCTTTACCGAATCCTTTTGAAATAACTACGTTGGATGGTAGAACACCGGTCCGTCTCTATCGTCACAAAGATTCATGCGTTTTTGTGACTTTGATTAGTATAAATCAGCTGAACATTGCTCTGTTCTATAGGCCTTAGGATAACAAGGGACGTTGCGAATAATACCTACCAGATGAATAGCCAGAACACTTCTTCTCTGTTACAACTGCCCTGAGGATACCGTAAAAGCGTGATAGATTCCCCGCTACTAGATGGAAAAATCCAGTCGACAAGTTTGAGCAGCTTGCTGACAGGAAAATGGGAAAAAGGAAGGCAATAGAATCAGGAACAGGTAGGAAGAAGATGGCTAAAATTAGCAAAACAGCAACCTCTGCAGCTGATAACTGTACTTTAGCAGCTATTGACGAGTTGATCGAGGAGATTGAAACTATGCTAGCAAATGGGGAGGAAGTGGCACCTAAAGACCGTAAGAAAATCTCTACATATTTTAGCAAGCAAAGTAAAGCATCACCTATTACACAAATCTCAAAGCAAAAAAGTCCTTTAGTAATTGTGCATTGTGCCCCAGAGCCCCCTTAACCATGTAAGGTATTTCCACCCAAACCGCTCCCCCTAGACGAGTCACTACAGACCTGGAAGAGCCCAGCACTCCAACTAGGGACTTTATAAACTTAGAATGTTCGAACAGATACTTAATACTAGCAGACTACCATGAAGAAAAAATTGAGGACGAACTAGAGAAGATAGAGAGTGCACCAAGGGTTGTAGCAGGCTCTAGAGAAGCAGGGACCCAAACAGAACCAGAGGTCACTAATGAGGTATTGAGGGATCTTTGTCAAAAGCAGGACTCTACACAAAAGGAGATAGTAGGGCTCAAGAGAATGCTCTCAGACTTGTTAAAAAGTCTACCTCTAGCTTATAAAGAAAATAATAAATTGACAAACTGCTTTTCGCACTCTGGTGAAAAAACTGATTTGACCAACAGGACAAGCAAGTGATCAATGTATCCATCTGGTGTACCTACCAAATATATAGCAAAAGACCCATTAGACCAGAATAGACACCTAATTAGGACAGCTTCTCACTCACCAAGACCAAATGCACACAGGATGAACCAACTGTCCCATGCAACTCCATGAATAACAAGAGATGCACTATAGCCCCCTAGGTGCATCAAAATGCACACAGGTTGAAACCATCCAGCCACTATGAGCCAGGTCCAAACTCAAAAAACGCACGAGAAAGGGGGGGGGAGGGGGGGGGGTCACTCTTACTTACCCATCAATCAAACCAAACAAGCATTGGCATAGCCAACAGGTCTCGCCTTTGGGACGTTATATGTGTTTACCCATGCAACAGTTGATGTTGTTGCACCAAGGATATTGTGCTGCATAACTAAATACTTATAAGGTCCCAAAGGCGAGGCCTATTGGCTATGCCAATGCTTGTTTTTATAATGATGTTGCTCCATCCAATCTATGCATCCAGGTCATATATAGGGTATACTTGAAAATTACATTTGCCTCTGAATTCACCAACAGCATTGCCAAAGGCCGGGGGCAGGAATGTTTCTCCGTGCATGTTTAAAAACTCCCACTTTAAATTAATACTTCTCAGTGAAGAGATATATTCTGATGCACTACGGTGACACGCTTCTGTGTGTTAAAGAAATACATTTTTTTAAATGTTAAAGACACCTTATCATATTGGAACGTGATGTAGGTTACAGGATTTACATGCCAAATCTGTTTAAGGCTCGGCTTGTGCATTGGCTCTTTAACCAAAGCCAACCCTTCAAGTCTGTTCTCCTTGTTAATTTGCTGGTTTGCTCGCCTCTAGTTTCTTCATGTGTTATTTGTCAAAAGACAGGCCGGTGAGTGTCAAAGCACAGCAAGGCCAATCTCTGAACTTGGCATTGTTGTAATAACCATCACTACCTCGGAGGAGGGGCGGCGTCGAATAGGAAAAAAAGTCAAATATGCTACTTATAATTAAACAAGACGTCATAAAGCCTCACTCCTCGGCGCCCTCATACTCACCCACGTGGGAGGGTGAGGTTTAGGCACACAAGAGCAGCAGTGGTACTGGATGCGATTTCAGCACCGTACGAAAACGTTAAAGCCAGACCTCAGATAGCACAAACGATTTTTCTATACGCATGCATTTTGTGAAAAAACGAGTGGCGCAATTCATCATATGAAATCAGATCAGTGATAACTTAATGAACTTTGGGAGATTTTGAGTTTCTTATATACATTACACAAAGTTTTTTGTAAACAAACAAAACAGGCAGATGCGTACAAGTAAATAATGCAAGCCAGAACGAAGGTCCAGTTTATAAAGTAGCCTGCTAGCTCGTTGTGGCAACAGCATCTTTAGTATGCTAAATAGTTTGCAGATCTAAAAAACGGTCTCGTTTAAAATGCCTATTTTACTACTTTTACGGTTCCCCGAGTAGGTTAACCTGCGCTGTCGTGCGGAAAATAGCAGCGAGTTATGACACACGCCAGAGCTCATGCAATGCTGACACTTGAAACTGCCAAAAAATTCTCAAAGCAAATACTGCATGTGTGTATGACAGCGTCTCTCAGCTATCCATCAGATAGGCAAACTACCCCGTTCCTGTTCTTTCGCCCCGAATCAGAAGAATTCGAATTAGAATCGAATGATAGTTTGACTGCATAAACAGGTTTATTCGGTTGAACTACTAACGTAACTGTCGTTATATTAAACTTCTGACAAATGTAAAAGCAAGATAATTCTCGTCACAAATTAAACATGTGTAAATTCACTACAACTGCTGTGATTTGGTTCTTAGGTAACAAAGGCAGTCTAACACACCCTACTCAGCCATTGTCCCGGTGTACAAGGCTGGGAATATGCGGGCACCGAAAAGAGCTGTAGATAAAGTAAATGCATTTTGCAAGATCAAATTAAGAATCGGACAAACCTGGCAGTTCCTATTTTCTCCACAACGTGCTAAATTGTATCTGAAAGAGATTGAATTAATAATTTTAGTTAAATGTTATCGAGAGCTAACGCTGACGCTGAAGCCGGAATTAAAGGAAGAACAGTGGGGGAAGAAAACCAAGAGAAGCCCGGGAGTTGTGTGCGAAAGTGAAAGTGATCGCGATGCACTTAATGAGGCCAGCAGAGTGACAGATCTGTGGTGGGGGAGAGAATTGAAGCGCAGAGAGAGGCATGCAAAGTGCACGCCCGCGCACATGCATGCAAGCTCTAGGCCGGCCATGGCAGCATCTGGTAGCACTTTTTTTTACCCCTTTACTAAAGGTTGAGCAAGCAGCGCATGCGCTGCTCTAGGCTCGACCTAAAAAACCCTATATATAAGCCTAACCTGTATAACATCTTTTTGACAAATGTTCCAAAATTAAACCAGGGAGCCAGAGAAGATGAAGACTCCGTGATAAATAAAGTGATCCATTGGATCAGACACAAACGCCAGTGCCTCCCTGTATTAAGATCAGACATTGTAAGAGCTGAAAGGCTACAGCAGATTGGGGGAAGTATGGATGACAAAGTTAACGTTCTATTCAAGGTTTATAGCAGATAGCCTAATTAATATGAACCTCCAGTCACATACACTCTTTGACTCATCGAATAGTATTAAACAAAACATTCCTCAGTTACCAATAGTACCAACTCACATCAAGCATCGCAGGAGACAATAAATCTAGATTCTGTAGATTGACTGGTTAGGGAACAAAGGGTGAACAAGATGGTACAGGGAGTCCCCCCTGAACAAGATGCGAACTTCGTCAATTTTAATTCTTGCTCCAGTCCCCATCCAAGTCTTGATGTTACTCCCCATGTAACACATCCCGACAGGGAAGATAACATCTATTTAATTGGGGGAGGGCAATACCCGTCTCCCACTTACTGATATGCCGACTAGTCATACACTCCCGATCTCTAAATTGGTAAAAATAATTTAGGGGAATTTAGCTGGGCTAAAGCCAAAAATCAAGGAACCGGACTGGCAGAACTATGTAGAGGACTTCGACCTCTGTCTCTTCCAGGAGACATGGGCCAGGGAACCACAATACAAACTAGGGTACAGAACCTTTAGTACAGAGGCACTACAATAAAAAAAAGGGAGGGCATCGGGAGGACTGACTATATGGGTAAAAATTAACTTCAATGTTATTATAGAAAATGTAGTTACAGGCTCATTGGGCATCTTGGACCTGAAACGTAAGTTTCCTAATGCCACGCAGCTATATCTTTTAAATATCTATGTAAGACCTAGGGAAAGTTCAAAAGAAGCACCCTTGCTAGAACATTTCAAAGAGGTCATGGGATCTATCGACCCAAAAGATGCAATCATCATAGGGAGTGACTTCAACTGCTGTTAGGAACCTATGGTGGGACTCGACGTAGTGTCTGAAGAGGAAGACCAACTCAGAGGGATTCCCCTCCTCCAGATAAAAAAGTACAGTGAGATGCACCACCTCTGCCATTCAAATGTTTCATTTTACCATCGAAAAAGGCCTTAAGCATGTAATGGTCGCTTTCCTTCAGACCTTGCTTGCGCAAACACCTTTGTGAGAGGGAAATCTAGGTCGAGGATAGATTACATACTTATCAGTACATCACACTGGGTATACGCACAGGATTTTAAGGTCGATAAGAGATCAGAGAGCGACCACCTCCCGTTATGCTTGGTTTTAGATGGGAAATACTTCCCACTCCATGAAACATTAGAACCCGACCCAAGAGTAGAACAAAGACAGCCTCTGGTAACCAATAATCGAAGGTCAGTCAGATGGCCTACTGTATTAGACCAGGTGGAACCCCTAACCAGTATTTATAACATCTTCAGTGCCCTTGCAGGTTCCTACCTGGAACAAGGTCGTGAAATTAGCAAGATAACAGACATCCATCAAATACTGGTAGAGGAAATACAAGTACACCTAACTAAAGCAGAAAGAACTAAATATAAGAAAACACAAAAGACAGCCCAAAGAAACTGGGAAGACAGCATTTGGGAAGAGCTTATAACAGCGGCAAAAAATGGGGATCAAGCTATGTTTTGGAAACTGATGAACCATGGAACTAGATATGACGTGATCGCTTCTGGCCACTATCTAGACCCTACCACTTGGCAGAGGCATTTCACAAACCTCTATGACCTAATTGATGACTGAGATCCAGCTAACCACTCTGAAACTAATTCTTGAGGGTTCCTGTTGGCAAGTCAAATAACACCTTTACAGTTTAGCATGGAGGACACTGCGCTTATTGTAGCAGCCATTAAAGGCACCAGGCCCTGACAAAATGCCGGGGGACCTAGTCAAACACAGACAGGAAGTGTGAGCACCGTACATAAACGAACTAACAAATGCAATAGCTAGGGGGGCAGCTGGTGCCAGTGTCCTGGAAGGGAGCCAAGATAGTCCCCATCCATTAAAAGGGCAGCAGGAAAGAGCCTGCAAACTATAGGCCCATAAGCCTGATAGATGTACTACAGAAAGTCTACGTTAAGCAAATCTTAACTAGGCTTACTGTTTGGATGATAGAAGAGAATGTACTATCACCATGCCAGGCTGGATTCAGGCAGAAAACAAGTACAATAAATCAAGTGTTTAGACTGTTGATCATAGGTTGGAAATACACAAGATTAAGATCTAGCCACTTATATGTCACCTTTATTGACCTAAAGGTGGCATTCGATTCTATCCCAAGGGCACAGCTGTGGGAATCTCTACACCAACTGGGTGTACCCGACGAGATCCTAGTTCGAATTTTCAGGTTACATCAAGACAACTACGCTAAAGTGCGATGGGGCAAAGGTGGTGAGCTTACTGATGAGATCCCAGTCAAGAGGGGAGTGCGCCAGGGCTGTGTCCTGGCGCCGACTCTGTTCCTCTTGTATGTAAATGATTTGGTTAAGCATCTCCAAAATTGTGTGCATGATTCACCAAAATTAGAAGGTAATCACATCTGCGCCCTAACATTTGCGGATGATACTATCCTGTTGTCCCAAATACCTAGTTGCCTGCAGAATTTACTCCACAGCCTCATTAAATATTGTAAAGCAAAAGGTCTTGAGATGAACCCAACAAAAACGAAATACACGACTATAAGGCCACATAGAAGTTTTAAGAACAAAATATATTTGAATGACACAGCATTGGAACGTGTATCAAATTTCGTATATTTGGGGGTCACTTTAGACTCTAAATTTCCCTGGGCCACACAGATAGAGAAGTCGAAGGCTATTTTAATGCAAAACCCTATCCCAGTTGTAGAAAAACAATCTGCAACATCCTTAAAGGCCATCACTCCCGCCCTGGAAGTGTACAAGGCCAGAGCTCAAACTGCTGCTTTGTACGGTGCGGAGATTTGGGGAAGTGGCACTCTCAAATCTTTAACAATCGCTGAAAACAAAATTTTGAGAATGTTTGTTGCCCTTCCCCAACATACCCCACTGATCCTCCTGACCTACGACTTGGGCATCAAATGCTTGGTGCACCTAGCAATCTGAAGAACCCTGTCATTTTAGATCAGAACTTGGACAATTAGCCGTATATAGAGATTCACTTATCAAACTGCTGGCACTCGACACCCAAGTTTCCTTGGCTGACTCACATTAGAACGTGGCTTTTTGACCTAGGACTGAGCAGATATTGGTTGAATCAGAGTCTGCTGACTCCTGAGTCAAAATGTGAGATTAAATTGCTATTTTGGAACTTTGTTAGAGACACGGTAACTTCAAGCAGTACACATGGAAGACTCACCGTACAATTCCTCCAGTTTATAATGACACCTTATTTTGAGCCATTTTTAGATGAGATTGAATCTTTAATGGCAAAGTATTTATACCTGAAATTCAGATGCGGTACATTGCAACTAAATAGCCTCGTTGCCAAATGGTCAATGTCACAACCCAAGGAGGGGGCGTCCCATTGCACCTTATGTCAGTTGGGGGTTGATCAAGACATTCCACAGGGTCTGTTTTTCTGCCCAGCATATTAATCTGCTAGAAGGAAGTAGATAAACCAAATAGCCAGATGCCCTAGTGTCAGGAGAATGAGTGACATGTTGAGAATATTAAAAACTGACAACTCCAGCCTAATAGTTTTTGGTCTCAGCAGATTCTTATTGGCTGTTAACTTCACAAGGAAAAAGGGAGGGCAAAAATTATAATTTTACAAATCAGGTTGCCAACTTAAAGCGCCCACTTATAGGTAATGCAGTACAATTCGGCAAGAGCAGTCATGAACAAAACCTTAGGTGGGACTAGATGCCTCAGCCAAGATTAAATGGAATCGAAAATAAAATAGATACGCTTCTGTGTAAATATTGAAGTACTTTTAATTGTCATGTATTTTAATAACTTCCATGTTTTTAGTAATAATTTGATGATTTTAAGAACTGACAGATCCAGCGAATATAGGCATTTTATGAAACTTTTTATGGATATTTAAATCTTACTACTTTTCCTTTCAATTTGGACATAAATTAATTCACGCTGATGTTCATGTATAATGATATATTGTAACAATGTACGCTACTGCGCACCTACTGCACATGCATTTTTTAAGAAATTGATATTGGTACAGAATATATAGTATTTTGGGGCTATTAAATTGCACAGGCACTTTACAAGTGAAAAATATAATAGGGCAACCCTCAGACTGTTAAGACTACTCGGTGGAACCCATCCAAACTCAATATGAATCATAATGGATTAGATGTACACTGATTTGATGAAGTGCAATGGATGAATGTATTTTAAAAAATGTCAACGTATGTATTGTATTTTACTTTTATGGCCTTATAGGCTGAAATAAAGTATTTTGAATTGAATTGAAATATTGGTATTGGGTGTCCATTCTTTTGAAGTGCAGGGGGAAAGGTAAACCCTTCCTTGGTCTAAACAGGATCGATCTGTGGCATAAATTTCACAAAGTGTGGTTATTGATTAGGCATGTTGAAAGAATCCATGTGCCACAATGAGTTAGAGAACTCTGTTTCTGTAGTAGGTGATACCAGTTAGTTTATGCATTGCAGTTTTTACTTTCTTTCTATAGGTTCTTGTTCCTGAAGTGCTGTCATTGTCACTGCTATCCTCTAATCTGAAGTTGGTGTTTCTCATAAATTTGAATGTTTTCATTGTTGTTTACCTATGGTACTCGCCTGTTTTCCTATGCCACTTCTAGTTTAGTACCTTTGTTTTGTGGTAGTTAAAAACTTACCAGTACTTAGTGTTACCTTTGAGGATCAAGTCACAGCCACAGGTGTTCACAAGTGTTTGGCGCAGTGGCAGCGCAATCAGAGCAAAAAGCCATTTATCTATCCCTAAAAACAGATAATTTGTTGCTGTCGCACAACTACTGACATTACAACAATTACAGAGCACCACGTACAGCGCCATTCAAATAGTATATTTGTTTGGGTTCATTTTGAATGCAATAGGTCTCGCATTTTAAAAACTTTCACCTATTTGTATTCTAAATGACAATGCCTTTTATTATTGCAGGTTTTTTTCAACACATAAATAAAAAGCATTGTCATTTACAATGCCAATAGCTCAAAATCTCGCAATTGCGAGACCTATTGCATTGCTAATGCTTGTTTGTTTCTGTTTGAATCACTGCCAAATGCTCACATCTCTTTCTGCCTCCGCTGTGGATGCTCTAACCTGGAAACAACCCTGCTGTGAGGAGCATCATTCTAGACGAAGGCTGAGTGTAGGATAGGATATATGCTTATAGAGCGCTCGTATGCCGTGGCGTCTTGGCGCTAAGAGAGGTAAGAACCTAGTAAGACCAATAGCCTGTCTCATGACAACTATGTCCTGGAGAATAGCAGAGTTTTCAAAGCTCTCCTAAACGCCAATCTGTTGGATTGTAGACGCATGGCTACAGGCAACGAATTCCATAACAGAGCCGCCCGGTGTGAGAACGCTCTACCACCCCATCTTGCCTTCCTGAGCCTATCCAGGCAAAAAAGATTCTGGGTACCGGATCATAATGGTCGAGCCGGGATATAGTGTCTAAACAGTATCCGTATAGCCCTGGCACCACCTCCATAAATGGCTTCATGGACCAAGCATAAGGCCTTAAATTCAACACGATACTGCATTGGAAGCCAGTGCAAAGTACGGATAGCCTCAGAGGTGGGTTTACCTCTGGGTATGTCCAGAAGCAGTCGCGCAGCAGCATTCTGTAATGATTGAAGTCTGTTCATTTGGGTCTTATCAATTCCCAAGAATAAGCCATTACAGTAGTCCAGCTTTGAGAGCAGGAGAGCCACTACCACTAGTTTCTGTTGTTCCTTTCTAATAAAAGGAAAGATCTTCTTCAAGGTTTTAATAAGGAAAAAACAGGAGGAAGTAAGACTGTTCAATTTAGCCGAGAAGGTTAGATTACAGTCAAAGATGACCCCCAGATTTCTGATCTTGGATGCTGGGGTAGGGCATTGCCCGGCTGTCGTAGGCCACCATGAGGCATCCCACCAAGGTTGGCTGCGGCCAAATTCGATGACCTCCGTTTTATCGGTGTTTATTTTTAAGAAGCTACGATTCATCCAAGCTATAATCTCTTCCAGGCAGGCATGAAACCTGACTGCCGTGTTCTCAGGATGTTTAGTCCTGGAGATTATAAGCTGAGAGTCATCGGCGTAAGATGTAAATTCAAAGCCATGCCTCCTAATCAGTGTCGCCAGTGGCTGCATATAGATATTGAAGAGGGTAGGTGACAGCGCAGAGCCCTGAGGGACCCCACAAGGCAAGGAAAAACTCTGACTGTAAACCCTCCCAACTCAGGCTCTGAACTCTTTCATCCAAGAAGGAAGATAGGAGGGACAATGCTGTCCCCCTGATGCCCACATCTTGGAGCCGCTGACCCAACACTGTGTGGTTCACAGTGTCGAAAGCTGCCGATAAATCAAGCAGAACCAGGACTGCATTCCCCCCCCGATCTATAGTTCTGCGGATCTCTTCTGTGACTACGATCAGGGCAGATTCAGTCGAATGACTTGGTCTGAAACCATGTTGGGCTACATCCAATATTTCATTAGTTTCGAGATAGTCGGTCAAGGTTCTGTTCATGAATTTTTCCATGATTTTAGCCATTATGGGCAGCCCGGCAATCGGTCGGTAGTTTTTTTTAGCTCTGTAGGGTCCAGCGTGGGCTTCTTTAATATGGGCCTAACAGTTGCCGTCTTCCAGCAGGCTGGAAAGGTGCCAAGTTCCACAATCTGATTTAACAGTGGGGTTAGCACCTCCCCAATTCTACTTGCAACCCGATGGAGCACAGTGGCAGGACAGGGGTCGTTAGGTGATCCTGATTTTAAGGAAAGAAGAGTATTACTAATTTCTTCTTGACCGATCATGGCGAAACTCGTAAGTTCCCCAGAGAGTGGTCTCACTGTCATTGGGGGATACTGTACTTTGTCTGGAAGCAGGCAAACCTCAGAGAGGTCATCATAGATAACTTGAACCTTCTTTTGAAAGTAAGTTGCCATCCTGTCACACATTATTTGATCGGGATGAAAAGCAGAGCCCTGCTGGGCTTTAGAGAGCAAATTAACAGTTTTAAAGAGCTCTCTAGCAGAGTTTCCTCCTTCCTCTATTTTGTCTGCGAAAAACCTCTTTTTCGCCTCAATGATGGCCATCTTATAATCTTTGAGGACATTATTATAAATCATTTTGCGGCTATATCATACTCCTGCCGCCATTTTCGCTCGGCTGTACGACATTTCACCTTAATAGCTTTCAGCTGGGAGTTATACCAAGGAGAGGTTGGCTTATGCCTTCTGATGGTAGACCATCTTTCGGGGGCTACCTGATCAGCTGCTGATTGAAGCCAATCGTTGATATTAGAGGCAGCCAGATTGCAGTCCTTAAGTAACGGCCCAGGACCTGGACTGAGGGCCACTAATAGATCCTCAGCACTGACTTTATTCCACCGTCGGGTCGGGACTTTCGTTGATTTTATCTGTTTCTGTAGCAGTGGGAGTAAAAGCCTAATCCCGAACAGGACTGCATAATGGTCTGTCCAGGACAGAGGAAAAACCTTTACCACTTTTGTATTAGAGTCATTAGAGAAGATACCGTCCAAGGTGTGACCCCCCTGGTGGGTGGGTTCAACAACCAACTGGATCAGTCCAAAAGTGACAAGATTGTCAAGGAGTTTCCCCGTGTCCGAATTGTCCCCAAGCTCCAGGTGAAAATTAAAGTCACCAAGCAGCAGAAACGGGCCAGAATCAGTTTGCGACTCTAAATAGGTCATCAATGATTGGGCAAAAATTGCTTTTGGGCCAGGAGGGCGATAAAGTAATAGACCCTGAACATTCGTTTCATTATTTCTGCTGATGGTAAAATGTACGGCTTCCGCCGAAAGGTCTTGAATGACACTTATTCGCAGATTAATATAATCCCGATGGACGATGGCAATGCCCCCCCCTTTCCCCCCTTCCCTGAGTGTAGAAAGCTGGCTCTTTATAGGATACATCAATATGAGATATACCGTGTAAAGGGTCCAGGGGTTCCATTATGAGTGGACAGGGGCTTGCTATGCAATTCTAAGGTTCTTTGTAGGGGATGGTGTGGTCGAGAAGCCTTAGGTTTATTAGAGGAGAGTGCTAGACATCTGCAATACACACATAGTCAATAAATGATGTACACACTCAAGGAGATCCACATCAATTTATAAAAATAACCACTATCTTTATATATGTTTAGACATCAGAAGCAATTCGTTCAGATAAGCATGTTTTTCAATAGAAGTGTTTTTAAGTGCAAAAGTAAATTCAGTCCAATTTGTAGACGCTGCAGTGTTATCCTTTGGGCGGGGGCGGCGGCAGGGAGGAGTCAATGCGGCATTCAGGTACAGTACAGCGACTTATGGGACCAATCTCCAGGAGTTAACACCACCACCAGTGGCAAGAGGGCGGCAGGGTGGAGAGGTGCCAAAAAGCAAAGAATGACCAATATTACTTTATGACGATCGGTCTTTACATAAAGAGGCTGCAGGCTTGGACTTGAAAGACCAGTCTGGCTGAATTATCAGGGGGGTTCAGGCCTCACGATGCTATGGAGTGTGGGGACACCTTTGGTCCTCTTTACCACAGACAGGGGCAACGGGTGCAGAGGTGTCCTTAAGCGTCTGTTTTTTTTTTACCGAAGCAGTTGCGGTAGATGGGGCCTGATTGCAGAAGCTGCAGGCGACGGGGAGTGCACCAGAGGAGGCACCACACTGGACTTGGGCTCTGTAGGGCCAGGGGACCAGGCGAACACCATTGTCCCACTTCAGCACAGGCTTGGAGCAACAGGTGCAGTGGTCGCTTTAGGCGTCTGGTTTCTGCGATCATGAAGTCCTCTCAGGAGCCTCTGGATGCCTGCAGGATGCAGTAAAGCAGCTCTGCTACTTCTCGGGTGGTCTTGATTCCTGGGTGAAGGTCTCACGGGCTATGGGGGCTCAGCAGCTTCAGGACAAGTCGTCTTTTGGTGCAATTGTAGCAGGCAGGCTGGCAAAGCTGGCGCCAGGCCAGTTGCTGGGTCTTTTGTTCTTGCAATTGCAACTCTTCACGTCCTCCTTTTTCTTTCAGGTCTGCCGGACCTGATTTTCTGGTGCCACAGTCCTCCTCTAAATACTGAATTTAGGAGTAGTAAGGGAGTGTAGGGTGGTAGCCAATGAGCTACTGACTTCTGGGGTCACTATGCCCCCTATATGACCACTTTTTGTGGTAAGTGGGCGTAACCGTGTCCCAGAGGTCCTAAGGGTGCCAACACAAAGATGGCCACTTCTGAAAGGCTATACCCACATCAGGTTAGGCCACCTTAGGGGTGGTACTAGCCTGGGGGTGGGCCCGCCTACCTGACTAGCTCATATTCCGGCCTGTCCATGTGCCAAAGGTTTCTGGACAAAGGGGGTCGGCCTCCTCTCCTGTGAGGGGAGCTGGATTTGCATTTCAATGGCAGAAGCTTCTTTAAAGCTCACCGGCTTTGGAGTGCTAATTAGCAGGTCATCCTGTGGGTTGGGGTATAAACACCCTTTCCCACCCCAGATAGGCTAGGAGGTCAGAAACCGGTCTCTGGTGGCTGGCTGGCAGTAACTAGTCCGCCAACGCTTCAGAGGCTGGTAGGTTTTCAGGGGGCACCTTTTAGGGGCCCTCTGGGTGCATGTATTAATACATCCATCACTGAAATCAGTGTGGGTTTATTAATACGAGATGTTTTATACCCAACATCCCTATCTATTTTCAGTAAAGCCATCATATAGCTGGAGAACTCGTTTTCACCAGTGTCCTGCACATTTTCTAAAATGGCCTCCCTGTACACTTACACTGGCAGTAATAGAACTGACCAGCACAGGGGCATGTATGCTAATACAGGTATGCCCTCACATGCCTGAGGGCTGTAAGGTTGACTTACAAATATTACATGCAGTGTTAGGGAACATAGCACACAGGGATAAGTGCCATTTCTTGTTTTCACATTTGTCTGCACCAAAACACGCAGCCTGCAATGGCAGTCCCGCATGAGTTTGATGAGGGGTCCCTTAGGGTGGCACAATTCGTGCTGCAGCCATTGGGGACCCTCCTTGGTAGCCCAGGCCATAGTTACCAGGGGTGCCACTTACTAGGGACTTACAGAGGGTGCTAAAAGTATTGACAGTTGGGGGAAACAATTGTACAGTTTTAGGGAAGGAACACTGGTACTGGGGACCTGGTAAGCAGGAACCCAGTGCACTTCAGTCAAAGTTGCATTAAATACCAGGCAAAAGTGAGGGGCTACTGCAACAAAAACCCAGTGTCCTACACTGAGAAGAACACATACAAGGAGACCAGACACAAACTGGTTCTGCAAGTGCAGACCAATGTACATCTGCTGCACCTTTATAAACATGGGAGCTGTTGGCCTACTTGCTCCAATTCCATATTCTTTCTGGCCAAGCAGAAGTACCCAGAAGAATACGCCAGAAGCAGAGCTGGTGTTGGCCTCGCAACCAGCTTCTCTGTGGTGAGGGCACAACACCATGAGTCTGATCTGAAGGAATCAACTGTCTCCGTACACCTGGAGGTGACCTGCCTGAGAGAAGAGGAATGGTGTGAGCATGCTGACGGCCACTGTGGACAAGCACGGTGACCCCGGAGCTGAGGGTCCACCCTCCAGAGACTGGTGTGCTCCAGTCTCGTAGCCTGTCAACCGAGCTGAAGCGGAGGATCCACTGCTGTGATGTACCTGAGTGGTGTACTCCGACAAACTGTGCCTGCTGCTTGTCCGTGGCACTGCCCGTGGCTTTAGCCCAACTGTGCCCGAGCAGAATGTGCCACCAAAAAACGATTACCATGCCTGTGGCCCTTGTGCTCGAACAGATTTGAAGTGCTTAGACCTTTAAACATCTACTCCCAGGATCAGAGTGAAGGGCTGGTGCACCAGCAGCCTTTGCAGCTTCCCCACATATTGTAGTAAGGACTCCCTTAATACGTACATACATTGTTAAGTTAGCATAACCACGTCAGAAGTTGGAAAGCCATCTTGCTGCTTTTGCACACGACACTGCGTTTACATGTTATTGCTTAAACGAACTGCTGACTCGAGTTTTGCCTCACACGAGAGCAATCTGTTGTTACCATCCCGAGCTCTGCGAAGCGACCTTGGTCTGCACACGATGTGACAAACAGTCTGAGTTGTTAGACAATGCATGTTTTCCACTCTAGGTTGATCGACCCACTATTTAGTCATAACACACGAGCAGCTGCACATACCTGAAAGTTGGTGCTTTTAATATCACGGACATCATGTTTATTATTCAGACCGAAGACGAGCCTTCCTGCGAGAAGACTCCTGATGCTCCTGTGATGTGACTTCACTAAGCTGATCTTTGAGGTATGGGGTCCCCTATTCAAGCCTAAGAGACCTTCTGTTAGACTAATAATAATATTAGCTTCTTAGTAAAGGGAAAGTGGTAGTATCCACTGTCATTATAACATGATCACCCCTTTTATATTCTATGGAATTGTAACTATGTTGATGGTTTTGATTTTAATCATTTGTCTGCTTGTATTAGCCAAAGTACTGCATATTAGGACACGTGGTCTATAAAAATAAACTCTTTTTATTTTCACCGTGTCTCTGTTGATTCTTGTTGTGGACTGATGTGAGAATAATATACGAACAGGTATTTCCGATTCCCACCATTCCTGAGTATGTACTGAGTCGCGTGTTCTGGGTTGTCTTTTCATTGGGACCTCCGAGCTAAATCTCGGATAACGAATGGGACACTTATGCTAGCCGGATACTGGGTTCTGGGTTCTGAGGTGAGTTTCTGGTACACCACAACTCACTGAGGTCCTGGGGTTCTACGCATAGTTCTGTGTATAAGCAGAATCCCTGCAACATGGCGCACCTAACGTTTGGTCTATGAGTTGAAACGCCTTAGTAGTGCTCGCGTTTGTCCACAACACCCTCATTCTTGTTTCCGGATAACAAGTCTGACGGATTTAAAACCTACCTAGGTCTATTGATATAGGTTCTTTCAAGCTTGATAATTATAAAGGTTATTGAACCCTTGTGCTACTGATAGTTTCAAGTGTGTGTTGTCCTAATGTCGGTGGAGATTGCGGCGCACAGCCGTGCGGCTGTGAAACGTCATTTGACGCAGTATGGGGTACCGGACACTGGTATGAACGTCATCTTTGTAGTGGGAGCCGATGCGGCTCATCCCTATGAGTTGTTCTACTCTTGGGTGACGATTCCAGCGGTGGGGGATGATGACACCTTTCATTCTTACACTGCCGCTGCAGTGCCGGCGAACTATACGCCGTATAGGACACAGGAAATACCAATATCTGCTTGGCAGCACCATATTTGGTTTAATGGCGCCCTTCCCCATGTGGTTATACCGCCGAGAATGGGCCCTTTATCAATTGCAGGGGCCACTTGGCCGGTACTAGCCGGATTTACGCCTCATCCCCGTTACCTCACGGTGACGGTGGCTGAGTTGCGTGTACTACACACTGCCCTCATTACGGTATATAGGGCGTTAGTGCAGTATGTGTCGCGCAATATGCAGGCGGGGGCACCTGCTGTTGCGGGACAGCCTACTGATCATCACGCGGTGGTCATTAGTCCTGTTATGGTTAATTCTGTTATGTGCAAGCGCCCCCAAACTAGGGATGATTTCCCCTTTCGGCTTGCTGAAAGATTTGACCAAATAGAAGCGGTGTACCCGAATACTACTCCTGTGGAGAAACACAGGATCCTCACCATTAGTTTGCCTAAGGACTTGGTCCCCCACATTGATGATTGTGTAAATTGGGGCAAGGTCTTTGCAGCGACGTACGCGCAGTGCTTTGGCACTCCGTCTATGTTGCAGCTGCCCTCCGTTATCAAAAGAGTTCAAGAGAACCATGGTGCGGAGTCTGCGATAGAGTTAGGGATGCGGCTCCTCGGGCAATTTGACCTGGTGGCTACCATGATAATTGGTAACCTGAAGGGTGATGCTTTGCATTTCCAGGTTCGTAATGAACTGAAACGAGTTCCTGAGGAGGACAAACCGCAGGAATTTGCGAAAATAATCGCAGAGGCATATCGGGATTTGGGTCGTAGCTCTTTAGGAGTTAAGCCTGTAATAAAGAATCCCGATCTAAAACAGCAGGGTAAGGCAGAAACGTCTGGTAAGGACGAACGGCCCTTTTTTCCTAAACAAAAATGGCAGGTTAAACAACAGGGAAAGCAGCAGCAACAGAAACAGGGCTCTCGGCCTGCCTCTCCCGTACAGTCTAGTAGTGAACGCACTTATGATCTGCGCGATCGTGCTGCTATAAAGTCTCCTGATAGATTTCAGGTTTCTGAACAGCGCTCTCCTCGTTCTTCACAGGAAACATCGGCTACACAGTCCGGTGGCGGAGGCGGTGGCAAAGGTCGGGGTGCTCCACAACAGCGTGACCAGCCCCGACAGACTGAGGGTAAAGGCAAGCAGGACGAATTTGCAAGACAAAGACCCCCGTTTCAGAAGAAGAAAGTGGCGGCTCTGACGGCAAGGTATGCCTCAGATAGTGCGGACACAGCTTCGGAACCGGACATGGGCGCTGACGCTCCTGGACAGCGCAGCGGAAATTACCATAGTCCGTCAAGCTCTGCGTCCATTTCTGGCGGTGACAGCAACTGATATATCGGTTACTGTGGAAACAGCTGACACCAGAGTGGCTCCCCCTGACAGACTTTATGAAATAGTCTTATTAATAGAGGGTGACATACAACGTACAATAAAAGGGATTTTTTGGGATAATCTGACCACCACCTATGATATCCTCCTAGCGGAGGCAGATTGGCCCCCAGCTTTCATTTTAGAGGCTCCTAGAGGGGAGGAAGTAATCCTCCCGTCCTTTGCGCACACAGTGCCTAAGGACCAGGCTGAAGTGTATGCTGAGGAGTGGGCGCTTGCGCTTGCGCCGGCGGTGTATCGTACTCAGGTGGGATGGGACAGATTGTCCCCCTGCCATGAGATTCCATTGCGGTCTATGCCCCAGCCTCAACCTCAATATCCTATGCGTCGTGAAGCTAGACCCCACGTCGCGGCAATCCTTGAACAATTGGAATATCAGGGTGTTATTGAAACATGTGTGTCCCCTATGAATAACCCTTTATTCACTGTAACGAAGCCTGACGGCTCGTACCGTTTAGTTTTGGATTACCGGCACCTAAACTCCCATTGCCGGACCTGCGCGGTACAAAATACACATAGCTCGGCTTTGGTCGACAGTCTCGTGCGTAAGAGATTGAAAACGACACTTGACATTTCCAATGGCTTTTTTAGCCACAACCTGTCCACACTGAGTAGCCAGTGGACAGCGTTTACTTCAGGCGGAAAACAAAAACAGTTTACAAGATTAGCCATGGGTTACAAAAATAGCCCTGGCGTCTTTTCTGCTCGTGTGGTTTCTCTTTTAGAAAGAATAGACCCCGAAGCATACTCCTATGTTGACGATATCTATCTTACGGATGATGAGCTGATGCCGCATCTGTCTCGTGTTGACAATATTATCGTGAGTTTTGCTGACTATGGCTACAAATTCAATTTTGCGAAGTCACACATCGCGGAATATACGGTGTTGTTTTTGGGCTACGAGCTCAACAATGAAGGTAAGGGGTTAGCCCCCCACTTTCTGGAAAAGTGTGCACGCTTAAGTGCTCCTACGACACTGAAGAAATTACAATCTCTGCTGGGCTTTCTGAATTTCGGCCGTACGTACATTCCTGATTATGCCCAGCGTATCAAGCCGCTTTACGCCTTGGTACAGCCTTCGTTTTCGAAATCTAGCTGGCAGCTAGAACACTCTGCAATTTTACAGTCTTTACAGGCTGACCTTCTTGCTTCACAATACTTGCTGACACGTGATAACCGCACTAACCTGGTAATAAGAATAGTACCAGGCGCCGTGGGGTTCACGTATTTGACGTTTAATGAGGGCGACACAGTCCCCATTGCGTACAAATCCCACTTGTACACCTCTGCTGAATTACGTTTTTCCACGGTCGAAAAAGTTCTGACTGCTGTGCAGATGGCGATCCTCAAGGAACGCGCACTGTCGCATGGGAAACAGATTCTGGTTGTAACTCCATATCCTGCTTTAGAGGCAGTGACTAAAGCAAGTGTACCCAATTCTAAAGCTTTGCATCCACGGTGGATACAATGGGCTACAACACTGACGTCGCCAGACGTCACTTACATCTTTGATGCCTCATTACAGACTCAAGAGTACTTGCAGTATGAATTCGTTCATCCGGCACCTCTGTCTTTGCGCCCGCTCGAAGAATACCATTGTGTCATATACACTGATGGGTCTGCGCAACCCGCAATTGGATCGAAGCACGCTTATTCAGCGGCTTGCGCAATTGTCGTAGGTACATTCGTAAATGGTGAATTCCAATCTGATGCAGTGCATACGCAGTCATTGGGTGATTGTACCGCGCAATTGGCGGAGCTCCGGGCTCTGGTGCTTGCACTGGAGTTTGCTGATCCCCGAGTCACTACTCTTATAGTGAGTGACTCCTTCTACTGTGTCCAGTCCTACAATGACAATTTACACTTCTGGTCTCAGAATGATTACCGCGACACTAAAGGTAGCACAATTAAGCATAAAACGCTTTGGGTTCGAGTGGCGGACTTTAAAGAACGTCTTCCTCTCGTAAGTGTTATTCACACTCTTGGTCACCAGCGGCTTGGTGTCCATGCTGTCGGCAACAGCTTAGCTGACGAGGCAGCGAAAACAGCAGTGGCTACATACTTAGTGGCAGCAGTTACAAGATCCAAAAGTAAGATTGATGATGACATCTTGGCAGCTATTGCTGCTACAGAGAAGGGAGGAGATTACCCGAAGGGTTTTCCCTCTCGGTATATTTATCATTTAAGTCCTGATAACGTCCCATTAGTGAGGATTAACGACGTTGGTGATAGAATAATTCCCAACGCGGACTGCAGACCAGCACTGATCTTGGCTGCGCACGAGGGGTTGGCGTCAGCCCACGCCGGTGTGTCAGCTACAATATCTCTGCTACAACAACGTTACTGGTGGTTTGGTTTATATAAACAAGCGCGCGCTTATGTTCTTGATTGTGACATTTGCCAACAGATTAAACCTTCTACTGTTGCGCGCCCACCACAGACACAGCTGTACATCTCTAATAAGCCATTTGGTTGTGTTTATTTAGATCACTGCGGTCCTTTTTCTTCT
Organism: Triturus cristatus; assembly: GCF_964204655.1. Lineage (NCBI taxonomy): Eukaryota > Metazoa > Chordata > Amphibia > Caudata > Salamandridae > Triturus > Triturus cristatus. The sequence continues at coordinate 440,771,292 of NC_140579.1, read as the reverse complement.
GATACTGCGTACAAGTACATCTTGGTTGCAGTGGATTCGTGCACACGTTTTCTATGGGTATGGCCACAAAGGAGTGCTGACTCGCGGACTGTCATCAGGGATTTGCGTGTCTTTGTGGGAACTTTTGCGTGTGGTACCTTCCATTCTGATCAGGGCCCTGCGTTCGCCTCTAAGGCTTACAAGGAGGCTATGAAAAATTTGGGGGTCCTTGTCAAATTTTCGTCTCCCTACCGACCTGAGGGTAATAGTGTGGTGGAGCGAATGAACCGTTACTTAAAGCAATCATTGACAGCACGTGTTTTAGGCACGGGCCGGAACTGGCTAGCCCATTTGTATAACGTCCAACGTGCACTAAATAATCTCCCTAGAAGGTCTCTGGGTGGGCGGACCCCGTACATGATGCTCTTCGGAATCAGAATGTTTGTTCCAGACCTTGATGGTCTAGACATTGCGGCGTCGACCGCACCCTTTGACGTAGATGATCACTGTGCTGTTTTGCAGACTCTACAAGAAGCCAGAGACTCTCTTTCGAAAGAACATTTGCTCTCCACGTCTGAAGCTGAGGTTCAGATTCCGGTAGTCGGCTGGCTACCCCGAGTTGGTGATCTGGTCCGTGAGAAGGTGGAGAACAAGAAGGAGTTCGGCCCCTCTTATCGTGCACCAGTTCCAGTGCTTGGAGTGCAGGGTACAAGAACAGTCATTTTACCTCCACTTCCTGGTCGCAAAGAAAACAGGTACATCTCTATTGACAATGTCAAACTTCAGCGAGTGGCCGATACTTCTTAGTATGACTCCGGCAGTTTCATGCCAGACAATGCAAAGAAATTCAATGATGGTTCCTGCTTCTACCACCTTGTCTGATGTTGCAATCGAGATGCATTCAGTTACTGATCCCTTGCTGATACCACCGGTTGGTGGTTTGCCCGAAGAGACTGAGTATGCTTATCCTACACGTGGACCTTCGCCTGTTTTACAATCTACAGCACTTGGCCAGTCCCGTTTTTCCTTTGACACTAACTCTTTGCCCTCAACTCCCCCATCAAACATTGCTGTTTTTGTGAGCTGGTTTAAGAAACATTTTTTGATAGCTCCTTGGACATACATCTGGTTGATGCTTTTTGGTATTTTTTTGTTTATGTCCATTGGATTTGTTGTAGTTTTCTTCCGTTTGGTGGATGGCCATTATCTCAAAGAGAGATCGACAATTAGACTTATCAATGGAACTTTGGCCCCCCACTCCTCATCCCACATCATGAAAAGGGACCAGACTTTTGTGAATATTACTGCCTGGCCTGTCATGGATGGAATCGCATGGGATGCAGTTAAATTTCAAATTCATGGGCCTACAGAGGTCATTAATGTGCCTAATGTATTTCGTGTTTCTATGGGTGATGTGGTTAAACAGAACATACGTTCTGATGATTGGGATGTACACGCCATTGAAGCACTGTTTTCAGATTTGAAATATTATGCCGCCTTTGATGCTGAGGATTTGTATGAAAATGCGGCTAATTATGCGGAACAGTACTGTTTTCAACATTATGGCAATCACTTCCTGCATAAATCGAATTCGTTTAGAAATTTTGTAAATTTTACCCAGTGGGAACATTGTCCCACCCCCTCGTTTGGCAGTTCACATACATTAGTTGATAAGTTTACTTATTTTACTGATTTCGGTGTTTCGGCCCCGGCATCCTTTTATTTTAAAGTTAAGCCCGAGTCTGCCTCCAAGGTTAGACTGACACACACCAAATTGCTATATTCTAAGTCCTTTATGGATGAGTTGTCAATCAAAGGTTATGATCTATGGAAGGCTACTATTGATCTTAAGTCGGTTTGGGGTTCCAAACCGTGGCAGGTTCAGGGAACTGAAGCTTTACACCGTGCCTGTCTAGTACCAAATCATATGTTGTTTTTAAATGCAACCATCTTCCAAACCACCTGTTTCGGATTGGCCACTTCTAAAAAACTAAATTCGCCTTCTGTGCCGGATCTGGGTGCTTACCCAAATTGGTATAATCACACAGATCTGCCCCTTCCTGCTTTGCAGTTATTAGTTTCTAATTCATCTTTCAATATTTCGAAATTTAATAGTGAGGGATGGTTGATTTGGCAAAGCAGTTCTGATACCTGTCAACGTTGTTTTCTAGGACTGAAACCGGGGTATACTCAAGATCGCGTGGACCCCCGGTTTGAGTCGTCACATACAGTAACTACATACTCTGTGGGGAAATTATGTCAGTCCTGGCAGCGACATTCCAACTTGGCATCTGTCAAAGTTCATTTATCAAAGTTACATTACAAAATAGACTTGAATGATTTTGTTAATGGTCCGGTGGGTGGCAGATCCAAGAGATGGGCGTATGCTATTTACAATGAAGTATGGAAACTGTCGCAAATTGAGGCAGCTTCAAGATTGAGAGCTATTGATCAGGCTAATATGGAAAAAGTATTAGCAGTTATTGATAACAGCATTAACACTCTTTCTTCTCGCATTTATACATTAGATAATATTGTATCTTCAATTGTGGATATTGTGCAGGATGATATGTCTGTGTTGTATCATGGTCAAAACCAGTTGCGTTCTGTTATGCAGTTTGCATGGACATTACAAACATTGAAGGCAGGGAAGGTCCCTTGGGACTATCTGAATACAACATCGTTATTTCTTCCCTTTAACCTTACTGACAAACAGCAGTTCATGTCCATGAAGGATGCTACATATTCCTTGCTCCATATTGAGAAATTGGAGCCGTTACCTTTTTCTGTTGCGGAAGTCGACTCCGCTGTGTGGCTCTTACACGGATTGATAAGTCTACCGTTTGCGCTTTTTAAGTTTACCTCTTGTATGAAACACTATGCTCTGGGTAGATATGAACAGCTGGGTACCGCTTTCATACATGAAGTCTGGTCCCTCCCCTTTACGTATAGATGTACAAGGGACGGTACTGAGGTTTATCTGAAGGGTGAAGAATGTACAACGTCACCTGATCATTCTGTTGTGTGTAGGCACATTCAATTGCACGGTGCTTGTAATGTACACGCTCCGAATTTGGCCTGCGTCCTCAAAGGTATCCCGGTACCAGTGATTACGCCATCTTTCACGCTGCTTGCAAACGGTAGTTATTTAATTTTAAACAATGAAGCTTGCTGCGGGATGTTAGTAGGGATCCCGTATATAGTAACTGTAACACAGAGGGTTGTCTGCTGCAATAACGTCCTGTTTCCACCCCCGCAGGGGAGGCTGGATGCTTCTATCTGGCCTTCAATTCCAACCTTGAAAGCAGAGTTCGACAAGATGAGCAGAATAAGAGCGCTATTGTCCCAAAAGGAGGTGCCATTGACTTCCTCCCGGGAAACTTTTGTCCTTCACGTAGCAAATACGTGCACAGAGGTACAGGCGCTTTTGAATACTGACCTCCCCCTGCATTTTGGAGCTTTGATCCAAACAATTTTCAATGCCTCGTCCACGACTGGCCTGGCTCATTTTTTTAAACTTGTGGGCTCGGGCCTCGTGACCTCTTTCCAAACTATTTTTGGTGTGATTCCGGCATTTTTTCATTCTATTTTCTCCAGCGTCTTTGGAGGTGTCCCGTTAATTCTGGCTCTAGTGGCAGGTGTACTACTTTTACTTTTCATCTTGCGGAATGGCTGCTCTTTCTGTGCCACACGTCAGCCTGTCCCGTCTGCAGCTTCTTCGTGACAGGATGCTTGATTACTATGGTGTCCTGCCGTTGGCGACTTTGAGCCTGGCATATGGATTATCCTTCCGGTATTCCTACTTCACCTGCGTGCAACCTGTCTTCCACTGCCTAGAGTGTCCCTTTGAATGGCCTATGGATTTGTGCTTAACCAACATGGTGTCTCCGGACCCGGATTTTGATCGACTGATGAGGCCCTTAGTGTCTCACGAGTCTGCCTGTTCTGGTGTTCGGATTATGGCCTGCGGTGCGGCGCATGGTATCCTGGGTAATTGGGACATCGTGAGAGCGGCATATGACTTCTTGAATATGAGTTACTTGGAAGTACACGCTGGTTGCCCTCTGATGGTGCTAGAGGCTCCGCTGATAGAAGAACACGTATGTTCCTTTTCTTTACTTAACTGGATGGCTGAAACCTTCAGTGGCCGTGCCAATGATTTTCTGCTGGAGGCTGTGGCCACGTATGCTGCATATACTTTCATGGATTGAGTGAACTTTCGTCCACTGTGTTTTCCTCACGTGTCTTGAACTGTCCTTGTACGTCTGCACTTCAGCCCGGTGAGGCGTTTTTTCCTTTTTTCACCCCACACGGCACGTTTGAGGTTTTTTGTTTTTTCTATCTTTTTTTGGTTTTTTTTTTTCTGTTCGAACTTTGCCTGAACTGACCAGTTCTTTTTTTTAAATTGGATACGCCTTGTTCTGCTCTGTCGCGCTTGAACTCTGCGTTCTCTCTTTTCTTGCATACTAAGTAGTGCTTCAATCAAGGGGGCATGTAGTAAGGACTCCCTTAATACGTACATACATTGTTAAGTTAGCATAACCACGTCAGAAGTTGGAAAGCCATCTTGCTGCTTTTGCACACGACACTGCGTTTACATGTTATTGCTTAAACGAACTGCTGACTCGAGTTTTGCCTCACACAAGAGCAATCTGTTGTTACCATCCCGAGCTCTGCGAAGCGACCTTGGTCTGCACACGATGTGACAAACAGTCTGAGTTGTTAGACAATGCATGTTTTCCACTCTAGGTTGATCGACCCACTATTTAGTCATAACACACGAGCAGCTGCACATACCTGAAAGTTGGTGCTTTTAATATCACGGACATCATGTTTATTATTCAGACCGAAGACGAGCCTTCCTGCGAGAAGACTCCTGATGCTCCTGTGATGTGACTTCACTAAGCTGATCTTTGAGGTATGGGGTCCCCTATTCAAGCCTAAGAGACCTTCTGTTAGACTAATAATAATATTAGCTTCTTAGTAAAGGGAAAGTGGTAGTATCCACTGTCATTATAACATGATCACCCCTTTTATATTCTATGGAATTGTAACTATGTTGATGGTTTTGATTTTAATCATTTGTCTGCTTGTATTAGCCAAAGTACTGCATATTAGGACACGTGGTCTATAAAAATAAACTCTTTTTATTTTCACCGTGTCTCTGTTGATTCTTGTTGTGGACTGATGTGAGAATAATATACGAACAGGTATTTCCGATTCCCACCATTCCTGAGTATGTACTGAGTCGCGTGTTCTGGGTTGTCTTTTCATTGGGACCTCCGAGCTAAATCTCGGATAACGAATGGGACACTTATGCTAGCCGGATACTGGGTTCTGGGTTCTGAGGTGAGTTTCTGGTACACCACAACTCACTGAGGTCCTGGGGTTCTACGCATAGTTCTGTGTATAAGCAGAATCCCTGCAACAATATAGGATGTCGCAGACTGAAGTAGCCAAAGGCTTAACCAAGGCCTAGTCTGGACTCTCATTGGTGATCGAGCTAAGATTGCGAAACTGAGCACAAGACTACAGGAGATGGGGGAGCATTGCACCTGTGCCTTAGACCCACACGAGAGGATGATCTAACATGGAAGGAGAGGCAATGAGGGGGCATGGAGCACCATAGGACAGTGACCCTGTGCCAGACTCTAACTACTTGAATTTTTCTAGAGGGTCGTATTATGTCCTAAAGTGTATCAAAGTACTTCTCTTTTATAAAGATACACACTGGGATGGACAATCAAGTTATTATACTGTTGGGTGTTTGAGTGCTAAGTTTGTTGCGTCCGTAAACTAACCTCCTTGAGAGGCCAGTGACTGCTCGCTATCGCTACTACTGAGAGTCCGTTGCTGAAGGAGGTGTACTTGGCCCAGTTTGCAGAGCCATACTAGGAGGGACAGTGGATGACCAGAGACATATTACCCCAACAGCTGAGGCCTAGTAGCCTCTGTTTGCCTCGTGGCCCCCAAACAAGGACTGACAACAGACAGTTTATTTTCTGTATCTGTGTGATGGAAATGTACAATGGAGACAGAAAAAAGGAAAACAGAATAGAACGAAAGGTAAAGAGAACTGGAGTATGGGAACAGGTACGAGGCACAGATTAGAAACGGTAGGAGTAGGTAGGAAAATAACCACCCAAAATGTGTATCCTGTAGATTCTTCAACCTTGAATATCCCCAGGTGCCAAACTGCGTTTGGAAATTTTGATACAGCTCTTCTGTGCCAGTTGGCACGGTCATTTCCCGTCTCAATGTTGGTTGCACCACAGATGTGACAGCACTGAAACCATGCAACACCCCAGCATTAGCTCCTTATTTCTGCGCCCTTCGATGCAGATCTGGAACTACCCTCTTTCAATTGTTTCACAGAAATTGCCTTTTTTTGCAGTGCTTAAGGGACATTAAGACAGAAAAATTCTCAGTATGGTAAGAGACATATACCCCTGCCCTGATTGCCCAACTGTACTCTTGTGTGGATCCCTAATGCTGATTGTTTGTCACAGGCAAAATCGTGTCATGCGTGTGCGTCTTGACATAGGCTTGTCTCTAAGATTGTGGTCTTGTTTGACCGGGAGGGGTGCCCAAATCGCTGCCCTCATAGTGGTGAAAGACTACTGCCTTCACCAGGAGATGCGCAGCACAAGCGCGGTGGTGGCAGCATGCCGTTTACTCATAATTAGTAGTGTCACTGGAGTGAGGCTGACAGGCTCAACTCCCTTTTTAAAAGTTCCGTTGCTGTGTGTTTAACTCACCCCTGGCCTGCATCAGATAAATGTGGAAGAGGGTGTGTGATGGAAACATGCTGAGGGTATGTGTGCTCACAAGAAGTGCACTACACAAGGGGTGAAGTGTGGTGCAGTGCACACATGGTAAATGTGTGTGTGCTGGGAGTGTGTGTTTTTAAAATAACACACACTAGAACAATACTGAAAGGCTGCAATACTGAGCAGTGAGCACAAACTGAAGGCGTTTGCTGCATGTAGTTATGCTTTTGGTGGCATAATACAAAACGATAACAGTGCTGTGCAGTAAGTTTCCTCTGGATGTGTACTGAATGCAAGAGTGCCTGTACTGGTACAATACATGGAGGGCCTTGGGTTCCATTTTGGGAAGCTGAGGCCTGCTTGGTGGAAAACAAAGAATAGAGGAATCTCCCAGGTTAGATTTGTGTATAGCTGCTTTCCTGTAAGCTGGGGCCAGGCTCTCTGTGCACATTTCAAAGGACTCTTTATTCATGTAAGGGGCTTGGACACATCTCAGGAAGACAGAGATCGTGCTCATAAGGGAAAGATAAAGAATAGGGCTAGGAGCCCAGAATTAACCTTTCGATGTGCATACCACTGTAGCTGACATACAGGTGTGAACTCTGGTCACTTCCATGAATCTTGTGTGTTAATCAGCTTCAGAGTCCTACCTGCTGTGACAGACATCCTTCAGGAGGAAGAAGAAAGGAGAAAGATGTCTATTTAAAAGAAGCAGAAACCCATAATAAAACTTCAAAGATTTAGACACTAAATTACATTTTGTATCTTTAAAAGGACTATAAGGAGGGGAGTTTGAGACCCCAAAGTTTGTCATCTGCTGAGTAGCCAGATGGCTGTGTGAGAAGTGGGAGCTCTGCAAGATTCTGCCTGTGACCAGGACTGGGGGCCCAGGCCCTCTAGTCTCCCTGCTGGATGAGGGGACACCACCCAGGGAAACCAAGCCCACCTGCCCTGGAGCACCAGAGCCTTTCTGCTCACCAAGACCAATGTGCCCTGTGAGGGATATGAGAGTGTTGGAAGGAGCAAGGTCTGGGGGAGCCCTATTGTGAGTACTCTTTGTGCGATGTGTAAGACTGTGTCCTGGACTGTTTCAGCGACTCCCCTGTGCCAGGAGGGGCCGTAAGGGTTGTATGGAGGGTGCCAGGCCTGCACAACCTCGTGGTGGGAGGCCCGGTGTGCCAAGTAGGGGCCCACCATGAACATACACGTCAGGTCAGCATGGCCAAACTTGTGAGTGCCATGGCGGTCCCCATATGCTAGGAGGGGCTGCCGGAGACGCAGAGGCCAAAGGTGTGGCCTGTAGCCCAGGACCGAGAAACTGCTGCTGAGACCAAGGTAGGTTCGGCACGCATATTGCAAACTGCAATGTTGGAAGCCCAAGTCCAACATTGCCGGAACCCTGTTGGAGCAAGAAGATCAACCTTCCCCTCCCCCACGAGAAGGGAAGTGTGACTTACTGTGCGATCACCAGAGTGGAAACATCCCTGTATGCTAGAACAAGCCGATAGCGCGGCTCGGAGGAGACAGCCTGCTGGGTGGTGCTGCGTGTGATCGTACGCAGCCTGACTTTGCCGATCCGCAGCAGAACTTTACTGCGACGCTGAAGGGTTCCATACCGCCAGAGCGGGTAGGACATGAACTGGGCCTTTTGGGCCCCGGGGGATATACTGCCATCAGTACTGATCCCCGTAGACACTAGTGACAAATTCCGAAAGGAGTCCGAGAGGAGAACACTTGAGCATGGCCTAATAGTTTACACTTCCTGGATGTAGTCATTAGTGAATGGGGAATAACATCGAACTTGTTGCACTAAAGTTAGTAGGACAGGCAGTGGTTTGATAACTACTAGAGTCCTGGCCTCAAGGGGGAAAGTGTATTGCTTTTAAATGTTGTTTACCTTGCATGTGTAGAATTATAATTAATATACTTCTTTTTATATATAAAAAAAAGTACTTGATTGGACATTGATTTATTGCTTGCGCTGCTTGCATGTTAAGTTATGAGTCAAGTTCCCTGATCTGTATCTACCCTCCCCCCTCGAAGGAGCCTTGACTGCTTGTCTAACACTCCCTGAGAGTTGGGTGCAGAAGAGGTGCTTGGCTCGGTTGAGCAGGATCTATAGTAAGTCAGACCATGGGACATCCGGAGTGAAAGGCCTCAGCCACCACGGGTGGGCCCAGTAACTCCTGCTTGCCCCGTGGCCCACTGAAAAGGGTTCTGACAAGGGATATCTTGCCCTAAAAATCTGGCTTTAAGCCAGGTCATTACTGCCATGGGCAGAAGTCCATTTCAGACCCTCTCAAGATCTGTGGGGCATGAGGCCAAGGCACAACTCTAAGTCGTGTGAACAGTGCAGGTTTGAGTACACAATGGCAGTCAAGGAGCAAGAGGCAAAACTTTTCATGGCAGGCTCAACACAGCACTGGGCTCTGTTGATGGCGCTTGAGGTTTAGATTGGATACGTGCTCTTCTTTGTACTCTGACTCATAAAAGTACAAGAAAAACAAACGCAAAAATAACGACTGATGGCACGACTCAACATTCAAACTTTGTTCGAAGTCCAGATACTTTCCCTGTCCAGCCGAGTCCTCTTCTGAGTCGGAACTGATGGCAGTACTTTGGCAGGGGTACCTGTACCAACTGTGTTCCCGGCTCTGTCCCCAATACCAGCACCGGCCCTCATGCTGGCGAATCCCCCAATGTACCTGGAGTTTGCAGCGCCTGCCACTGACACAGCTCAGTGTCTGCAGGTCCTCCTGGTACTGTTTAGGAACGAAGCAGTTCCCTCTGGCATGCCTATGGGCCGATGGGGCCCCCGACTGGGATACTGCCGGTGGATATAGGGGTGTAGTTTAGTTAGCGAGATTCGGGGGGGAGGGGGAAATCTCAAATTTCCAACTAAAAAAGCAATGGGTTGCCAGGTGGAGGGGTGTAATGTCCAATGTTCGAGAATGGCTGCCTCCTTGAGGAACACAGTCCATACTGATTTGCGTTAGGCATTTGTTTAGAGTGTCACTGTGGGGGAAAAACAATCGGTTGGAATGCTACCCGATCGATTGCCAGCAGTTAGACTCTTTGCAAGCAAGCATTCCTGTCACCTTTTTGGTGTTTGATTGACAGTAGGACGCCAGGAACTTGAGGCTGGTGCAGCTTTCCAAGCGCACTTCTGCCAATGGGAATTCCAACAAGCATTTGCAATGCAATAGGTCTCGCATTATTAAAGTTTGAGCTATTGGTGTTGCATTATTTAGCAATGCCAATAGCTCAAACTTAAATAATGCTAGACTTATTGCATTGCAAATGCTTGTTTTAAATTGTCTGAGTTTCTTTTTAACACATTTTTTAACTCAAATCATACTGATGAAATGTACGTTTTCTTACCATGTATTGTGCTTTTATGGTTTACTATCTTTTTTAAATCGAATAAAGCGTATTCTGATTCTGATAGAATAGGGTTTGTTCTGTGGGGATTTGTAGCCCTGCCTCGCAGACACTCGATTTAACAGAATGTGATAGCTGCATGGCATGATACTTGCCTTGGGCCTATGAATGCAGACTAAATAAACATGTTGAACCCCTGGTTGAACACATTATCGGATAGATGTTGGCTTATTGGCATAGTAAGCTCTCTGCATGGATACCAGGCATACTGATATGGCACAATTTTCTGTAGATGTTGTTTCCATTGAAACATTAATATTTACAATTCCTTAAATGTTTTTCAACACGCGATTATTTACTGTTCCATTTGCTGCAAAAAAAACGAAATGGATTTGAAAAAGCAAACAAATGGCTTGGTTATTGTTAATTATAACCCACAGTTCTACTACTATTGTCGCACATAAGCCATATAAAATGTCATACATACGCACACTAAACCATAGAAATGCCATACATAAGCAATCTTAAAACTCGGCAGCTGTGCTTTCTTATGACCTCTGTCTAAGAAAGAGGAACGGCGTGCTGTGTTCAAGCTTTACACCCCAACAGGGGCGGCTCTAGGCTCATGGTGGCCCTGTGCAGGGAGCGCAGGTAGGGGGCCCCGGAAGAGGGGGTCCGGGCAGAGCGGAGCTCAGGAAGGTGTTTTAATAAAACGTCCAGAAAAGGCGTTAGATGACCAGTAACATGGTAACAGAAAAGCGACGTTTACTTTTTGAGTGCTCATCACTTGGATACTTTGTTTTAGAATCTGGGTCTCTGGAGGGACCCCTTTCAACAAGAAAAACACGTTGCGCGTCCATTAGAGAGTTCGGCCACAAAGTAGGATCCCTCCAATCACATAAATCATATTCAGAACACGGGTCTGTAACATGGTTTTGCTCTTTGGCTTCCTTTTCAATACCAGCATCATCCGTCTGTAAACTCTGAACCTCCTTCAGAATGCCAGATGTTGATGGACCGATGAATGATGTTTCAGTTTCTCTGAGGGTCTTTTGTAATAATCCTCATCCTGAGTTGGTAATTGCTGCATGTTTGTATCAATTTCAGAGTCACCTTGTTCATTTTCATTGGTCTGCTCATGAGTATCATTCTGCTCATGGATATCATCATTTTTTTTGTTCTTCTTTATGGTCGTCAGCGCCTGTTTTACCTAGTGCATCAGCAGTACTCTGGCCAGAGGATTCTCCATCTTTAGGTTTCCCTTGGGTGATAAAGTTCAGGATTGATCCTTCCTGTGACACTACGAAAGCCTGCTGAGCCACCTTTCTCTTTCGTTTCGAATAACCAGATTTGTGTACTCGAATTCTCTTCATTTTGCTTGCAATGCAGCGGGCGAGGCTAGCAGTGGGTAGGGAAAAAAAGAAGACAGTCAGCAGTGGCAGCTGCTGAAAGATTTTGATGTGTCATTTTTATTTTCTTGCAAAAACAACAGTTGATGGACAGAATGCAGAACAATGTCATACATTCACCCCAGTACAGAGATCTGGGCCTAAATACATCGTTTTTTTGCTCACCACACCACCCCAGTTCAGACATGGCCATATGCAAATCAGCCTTGACCCTGTGCCTCATGGAAACAGTCCAGCCTGAACTGCCAAGCCATGTCTTCCCTGGACTACACAATGAAGGACCAGCATACCTTAATGAACGAGTGAATTTCCACCAACCTACCAGGAAAATATGTTCCAGAACCATCTCCCTAGCAGCCACCCAATGCTGCCGCTGATAAAACAGTGGAGGCCGCTACTTCTCCCACCTGGCAGTGAAGACCTGAAAACCCTCCCCCTGCACCTCAGAGCCTCACCATCGCTCCAGCAGTTCAGGAAGGACCACAAGACCTCGCTGTTCAACCAACAAGCAGCATGATCCAGCAGCATGAATCCCACACCGCCTCGAGACCCTTATGAGTGAAGCAGCTGAGCTTTACAAACCCTGACTGATTGACAGTAATTACCCTTCCCACTACATGTATGACACATTATGAGGACTAGCCACATATGGAAGGTTTATTTGAAGAGTGTTATAAAACTATAGGGTAGATCATGTGACTTGGCATTCAAGGTCTGTTTTATCAGTCCACTGAGAACAGTAGAGCCTGGAGAATAGTTCATGATCTATTTGGGAAGTGACCTTAGCAGGAAGAGAGTAAGCTACCTTGAAATCATGGCACACAGAGACCTGTCTCAGTACGTCACTAACTGATCCTGAAGACAGCCTACAGGTAACCAAAGACTCGTCCACTTTACCACATTGTCAAAAGACAAAATACAATATATTTAATTAAGGTTTCTTGTATAGTGCCATATTCCAGCAACCAGTTCTGCTCGCTTTACAGAGCACCTATTAAACAAGGATTAATTACAGTGAGTTCTAAGGCTATGAAAAGGCACTAGAGGTTCACTGAAGCAAAATGAATGTGCAAGGAACATCCAGTCAGGAGACAACTTTCAAGCAGACGTACGAATCACTAGCACAGCGTACCAACGACCCCATGGGCCGTGGCATAAGCAAGGAAAATGGCCCCTTTGGCTGCTGCTCAGGAAGTAGAATATAGCAATTATCAGGGTTCAATGGGCCCCTGAGGGTTTTGGGTCTCAGTACCACTGTACTTGCTGAACCAATGGTAACTATGCCCCTAGTATGGACAGAGAAGGCTGCTTCACCAATTGCAAACTGAGGACTAGTTAAACTAGTTTTCTCTGCTAGTCACATGACAAGCACTGGAATGTAATTAAAGAAATGATCAAGAAGCCAGTCTCCTACCAAGGTCTCTGCAAAAGGGCATTAGATTGAGTTAACATGGGTAGGTACTGCCATCCTATTCCAGGCGTCCATCCATAGGTGCTTGCATTTCATGTCATTTGATCACAAGTATCAGCTTCATACTCTGTTTTCATGATTGTTGATAAGTAATTGTAATCATTTTAATGAATCCTTAACATTACGTCTAACACCTCGTACCCTGCTCTCCTCTTCCCCCCAATACGACCGTGCCTCCCAAGTTAAACCTCCAAAAGTCACCATGCCTCCCCTCAGCCACAAGTAAACACCGCCCCTGCACTCCTGACTCACATTTCCCTCAACATACAGCGCCGATCTGTACCACTCCCTACCCCTGGCGCACAGTGACCACCTCTCCGACCCGCGCCCTCTCAGAGATGAATCGTGAGAGAGAGGCTCTCTCTCACGATTCATCATGCCCTCCCTTCCCATGACCACCAGAATACCTCCAGCTCGCCACCTCACATGGCTTACCTCCACCCAGACCCAAAGCACACACCATCTACAATAACATCCTCACCCAACCTTCCCCACGCCCCCGGCTCCTCACCCGCACGGGCTGGGATACATTCCTATGCCTGATCTGCCCTCCTCCCCAGGGCTCCCCACACCCTCATCCAATGGCTCACCTTCCCTCGGGTTCACTCTGCAGTGGCACACGCTGACCTCCTCACTCCCCCTCCCCATGCCCTGACCCTCGGGCTGCTCACCTCGCAGCTGGCACCAAAGGTTGCACACTGGCATGCTATCCTCTGCAAGGCGGCCTTTCTTGCCCAGGGTCTCTAGGCGCGCCGGTGCATGGCCTCGGCCGGTCTCGGTGCTGCTCACTGCACGCCGGGCACGGGTGCTGCCACCCCTCCTGCCGCCAGTGATGCATGGTGCTTCTGTAACCCCTTCGCTGCAGGACTCGCGGGCACTGCGCATGCGCGCGCATGCGAGCCTCCGGAGGTGCCAGATCTGGACTATTAAAACAAGCTCGATTCTCCTGGAAAAAAAGTTCTAAACAAGCTCAAGACCTACCAGAAGAGCCCGAAACAAGGCCGACCCCACACAAAGACGAGACTGGGTTAGAAAGGAAAGGAGTATAAGAACAACCATTCAGCGTGCATCACATTAGATTTAGGACGCCTCAGTCGTTCATGCGCCAAATCCCTGCCAGGGGCCGCCACGAATATGTATTGTATCCGATTCCTCGTGGTGGCCCCTGGGGTTTGGTGGCCCTGTGCAGGTGCACAGCTTGCACATGCCTAAGGCCACCCCTGACCCCAAAATGTCTGTCGAGGTCTTTTTTCTTCCTCCCTAAGCACAAATAGGATTAGCTACACCTGAGGTTGTGCCGGTGTGTGCCAGTCTACACCTTACTGCACACCCACCGGTTCTTGACGCCCCACAGAAAAGGCCTGGCCAGTTGCCTGGCGGCGACAGGTACGTTCTGCTGCTTCGAGGGCTGAACTTGTCTGAGCAGCACTAGGCCGTCCCGGACTCAGAATAGCTGAGCAACCTCCCATTGGTAGACATTATCCAGAGTGGGCGGAGAGTAAATCGGGGGTGGACAATGGCACTGATGTGCAGCTGAAAGATCCGATGTAGGAGTCGAGCTGCAGAGAGCATGCGTGTCGCTCCATGAGGGGGGATAATACATCACTTCTCGGTAGTAGGAACTGGGATACATTTTAATGTTTCGTTCAAAATGACACGCAAGTTGCAAATCCACGTTGAAATACATTGCTTGAAAGGGAGTTAGAGTAAATTGTGTGACTAAGGCCAACTGTAAAGTCTCACAGTCTGAGGTCAGTCGTGAGGATTTCGTTAGTTTATGATTTCTTTAAATGCTAAGCGTCAATGCGCTATTGACAGTTGAACACGCATACTCTGAAGATGTGGTTATTTAAGTTTGGCGTATATATAGGACAGCTAGGCGTCGCTTAAGAGGAATTGTCTCAAAATACAACCTACGGGTTACGTACGACTCTTTCACCTCAAATCAAGCAGCCTAAAATACGAGATGCATGTTTTGCTATGATGGTGCTTTTCAGCAAGTCATCATCGTTTCAGTTAATACAGGAGCACGTTTTACAAGACCCTACGGTACATGATAGTCCCACTTGTTTGTGGGTGAACTGAGTAAATATGAAGATTTGGAGCACGAGTTTACAACACATTATCGAGTTGTATGCAGAGTATTATTTTTACATCGCATATGGAAAGGGGGGGCCCTTGGCCCCTCCACCTGCATGGCAGTGCGGCGACCTCCCCCGGACTTCTCGGTGGTGGGGCGTGTTCACTGGGGGCGCGCCCTACCCCCGATTGGCTGCCTACGTGACCCGGATGACGTTAATCGACATCCGGGTCGGGGGGAGGGGGGGGGGGCGGGCCTCTGGGGGGATAAAGCGGCGGGGAGCACCCAGGTGACCCCCTTGTTCCCTGGACGCTCCCCCACATCGGACGTGCCCTGGTGCGCAGGGCGGTACATTTTCTTTTTGGTTTTTTCATTCTGCAGGTGCTGTTCGTGTCCGAGTTTCGGAAGCAGACGGGGAATCGCGTTCACGTCGGACGGCAGGCAGCGGCTTCGGGAGCACGAAGACTCGCCAGGAGGCATCGTGTGGTCCGGGAGTCCGATCTCGCAATTCGGAAGTTGAAGGAGGCAGCAAAAGATATGGTACAGTGGCATCGTGTGGTCCGGGCGTCTGCACGAGGGGGGAACCGATCGTGTGATCCGGCGGCGGCAGCGCCCCCTTTCCACACCATGGACATTGAAGGATTTGGTGTCTGTTGTGTGGAGATTGAGGCAGCGGTGGGATTTTGGTTCATTGATCCAAGCTACAGGCTGCAGGGGATTAACATGTCACTCGTCTTCCGTATCTCATGCTGTCGAGCCAGCTAGCAAAGCAGTAAGGGCCCCATAGAATTGCTGAAAAATTTAGCATATGATTGCAGTCGATGTGCGTGACATGGCTCCTCGGCTCACCGGGGACCAGTGGTACCCAGTGTTACGGTAGAAATTCACAGAAAAGCAGCTTTGTGCCTTAGACAGCTGGACCTTTGAGCCAAAATCATTCTTGCGAGATTGCCTGGTGCTATATAATGGCTGCCGCAGTGACGTATGTGCAAACATGAAGGTGAAAGGTTAGAATCCTGGCAGCGCCCAGACAGTTGATTAAAATGTATACATTTTTTACTTGGTAATAGTAATTCTGTTGTTCGCCCAATACTGCTGGGGTTTTAGCTCTGTGGATGGGTATGCCGAGTTTGCGTTATTGCCTGCTTCTGTGGGCATTAACAGCTGCTAATGCCCGTTGCTGATTGAGTTAAGTGTTGTTCACTGCCCTCCCTACAATTAGCAGCCAAATGCAGCACGCCCCTCCTGCGATCGTTCGCTGTGTGTGTGATCTGGCATGAGGGGGGCACGAAATATAGAAAGGAATAACAGGCGGCAGCTGATGCAAGAGCTCTAAGGCTCATTTTCAAATGTAAATGCTAATGATGTGGCGCGATCGGTTTGCACGTTCGCCTCTACTAGATTTCGTGTGGGGGGTTCGAAGCACACCCAGGGAAGGGTGTTTCAAAGTTCAAATTGGGCGGGGAGGTGGTTCGACTTTGGTGCTGGAAATTGGAGTAGGAGCCTCGAGGTCGCGTTCAGATCCTGTGATTCTGGGCAGGTCACTTACTCTCCCCGTGCCTTAAAACAGTGTGTGGGAGGAAAGCGGTGTTCGTGTGAAGCGCGCCAATGACTTCGGGTCGAGTTTGAGATGAAAAAAGCATTGCTTCTGTACGTGCGTCATGTTGGACGAGCAGTCTAAAGCGCTGCGTTCAGGTCATAGTCTCCTTTGGCGGCGTGGGTTTGAAGCCCACTTTTAACATACATGAGTTTAATTTTGTAAGAATAAAGGATAGTTCGCTGCGTATATTCTAGAAGGGGGACGAGCTACTGGGAGCAGGAGGGGAAAGTCCAGTTGACATGGTGACTTTGCCAATGCGAAGTAACTGCAAAATGCAACGTCACCGGCAGTGCTTCACGATGGTGTCTTCTTGGGCAGAGGAACGAACCAGCTGCGCGATGTGTTCAATAGGATGAAGAGTGGCATGGACAGAGTAGCCTTAACTACATATCCAAGCAGCGCATAGGTTCCACTATGAGCGAGATTTGACAAATATAGGCTGGCTGACCCGTTTAGAACTGGGGAGAGGGGTCATGTTTTTAACCGATGGTTAGAAGCCAGGGGCGGGCCCATACGGCCCTGTGCGCTTCAAGATTCAGGGATGTAAGTGTTCCACTATGGGTTGCGTCACTATGTGGGTGATTTGTTAACTAACTCGCAGGCATACGGAGTTATTGTGTACAAGTTTAGGAAACTTGGTAACAGTACCATGCATTTAGCGCAGCCTATAACTAGAGCGGAAGAATTTTTAACCTCTCGACCAGAGTACAGAACGGGGATGGGCGGTTGCCTCTGATTGCATTTGGTACATGTCATTCTAGGGGACTTGCACATGTCATGCCTTGGTTTTCTCGTTGTGCTTGCCCATGTATTGTTCTTTAGTTGGTGTATTTGTAGCGTTGTGCCTTGCGCGCCCATTTGGGCATTGCGCCCATTATATAACCATGCGAGTCACGGTCTTCATGTTAAGCAGTGAGTGTTTTTGGCTGGGCCAACGCGTGAAGGTATTGTACTGTGCATGCATCGGTTTACATCCACGTGGGGCCACGTACAGACCCCTTCTTTGCTCATTTTATGACCCTCACCCCGGTGCAGTGGTTGTGGTCCAATTTTGTGTCTTGGCAGATGTAGAAAATTTTTAAAGGAAAAGAAGGGAAGCACCCTGGACAGCTTTCCGGATGGGGGAAGTCGAAGGGGCCACATATTGCAGGCAGGTGGGCGTCACAAATGTTGCGGAGTGCCGGTGAGTGGGTCCCTGAGCATTTGCATGGGTTGACCATTGGTACTTGTGTACTGACCAATGCATGTTTTTAGGAAGCAGGGTTTTTCTTTCTAGAGGAGGCAATACATTTGTTTAACATAAAATGCAATTTATGTGCGCCGGTGCGACTGTGAAAACCAAAAAATGGGTGATACTTGCAGAAAGCGTCACGGGGTTACGCACACACGTGTTATGTCCTTTTGCCGGGACACAATCTGTTAGTGGCATGAGGAAGTGCGGGCATACTAACAAATCCTCAGAGGGGCTGTGACCAGTGCTAGGCAAGACTCTCCCTATTGGAAGTATGAACCTAGTGTCCCAGAGGTGGGGCACCTGGCGTTATGATAAGTGTCGCTTGAATTTTATTGTCTGTTATCAATGTTCTTTTGGCAATGAGATTTTACTTAAAATGATCCATAGGGGACGTTTTTTGAGTCCGACTGACAATGGCGGGCGATGCCCATGGCAAAGGTTCCCGGATTGCGCAGGTCTCACCTACAGGTGTACACAGTTGACGTAGGCGGCTGATGCCGACCGCCGTTTGTTAGTTTACAACATCATCAGGCTTCGGATCACTGGGGAACACATATGGGTGATATAGGCTGGCCAGTAATCAGTCAGCATTTGGTTTTGGGGGGCTAACCCAGGCAGTTTGGAGACTCATTAGATAGCGGGAAGCAATGTCTTGGCCAGCAGGCAAATTCATTAGGTAACATTGTAATGAACAGCGTTAAGGGGATTAGATATAGATAAGGGAAAATAAAGTTGGCAGGAATAGGAAATGTAGGATAGGAGTCTGTGTTTGTTCCTGCAAAGCGGGTCAATATTGCAGGTACCAGGCAAGTACACATGGTGGGGCCTGTACCACCAGCATTGCCCCCGTGGCCCACCTTGTAGTCAACACGGGTGTCAGACCTATCATTGTAGGATCTGTTCAAACAGTTGGTAATTTGCCCGGTTGGAGCAGGCTTTCGCTCCGTTACATATGAAGTGCCTTTATGGTAGGTTACTGGGTTGCACAGTGTGTTGCAATTTTTTAGTTGGCAAGCGAGGCTCAGCGTGTTACCTAATGTCTTGTCTTTAAAATGATTATGGGGTGGGGCCCATTAGGCACTGGCTGGGGGTCAGGGTCATTTAGGTGAATCTGAACAGGTATAGGCCTTGTCGTCACATCGGCAAGGGTATCCATATGTGCAGTGGGGGGGGGGCGTAGGAAGGTGGGGTAAGGAAGCCCTAGGCGCTATGTGCAGGGGAAGTAGCGGCAGGAGGGCGTTCAGTCACACGGCGCCTTTGCGCCGGTCCAATTATACATGTAGGGACTGGGGTCCGATGTCTGCTCAGTGTCTGTACACTAGTATCCAGGGAGCACATTTGTGCACAATGATGTATGGTATCACACGGGATTTCTGCATTTATGGGGCTTGTGTACTTCTTATTGTACGTCGTATGGCAGCACAGGATACCGTCGCTCCCCCAGTACGTTACACGGCGTCATTATATGCCTGGGGTGTGTCATGTTGTATTTATGCACCATTGCCCAGCCACTCCCACAGTGTAATGTAAGTGTGGGTCACGTATTTTTGGCACGTTTAAAGCCTGTGGGGAGTAGGGGTAAAAGGGGGAGAGTACAGTCTCGCGGAATAGCAAGGCAGTCAAACATCGTTGTTGGGCACCTCTCGGTGTAAGGCACTAATCATTTGTCTTTGATTTTCGTTTGTTTACCTGGATCAACGCCTGGTGCCTGGAAGCGCTACGTGCCGCTATGACTGCAAAAGTGGACAATCAAGGGGACCGGTGGATCCGGAATGTGAGGTGCAAGCGGCGCCGTCAAGTTGGATGGGTGATCAACCCAGTGGTCAAGTGGTGCCAGCCTGGATGGTGCTTCATAACGGACTGTATAGCTGTCATGCGTTTGTGGTTACCATTAGTGGTAAGTCGGCAGTACGTCTGCCTGGCAGGTATATACCTGCAGATCTGCTGATGCATTCTAGTGAGAGGGTATGGTTGTCACCATTTAATTTTGCCACACGAGTTCTGACGGCAGGGCGCCGCTTTGTAAGTATATACCTTTACCAATGGTAAATAACACGAGTATCAGGGGCAGAGGTGACACAACTCCTGTGTCATGGAACGGTTAACTGCCATTACGGCGCATGCACGCGGGCGCCTATCGATGCGGACATGGAGTAGAGTTTGGATGCTCCGTGTAGGGGGATAGGCAGGCACGGGGCCTATCCCAGAACCTTGGGCTTGGATGCAGATAGTTCACGGTTTAGGGGTCCTAAATGGTAGGTTCACTCCCTATGATGAATCCAGCACCGTAGCATTATTGTCCTGCTAATGGGAGTGCCCGGGTGTGGAATTATTCCTCAACGCACCTCGTAATTACATTAGTCACTGGGTGGGTTGGGAGGCTCCGGAGTAGGGGCAGCAGCCAACACAGAACATAGCTTAGAGCATATTGGTTCAGTTTCAGCAGTACATGAGGCCCTGGGGGATGCTCATGGGAATTATCTGGGACCCTGGGGGCACTATTCTGGGTTGTATCACAAATTGTACAATTACATTGGGAATGAGTACCGGGTTATGTGAGTGGCTGGTCAACTGTGTAGGTTTAGAGCAGGGTGCTAATAATACTAGGGGTTTGGGTTCCAACGTGGTACATCACGATGCGTCAATCAAGACCATTTTGTGGCTCCTTGACGGTATGTCGTTTTTGTCAGATTCAGTCAGCTCTGGGATTTTTGTGTTGCCTTACACTGGGTGGGGGGTTGCGTACCCTACCCACTGGGTAGAACGGGGGGAATACTTCGCATGGGATTGGGAATGCGACATGACTATGCCGAGGTACACTTCGGCATGGAGTGCAGCGATTCCAGTAGGGAGGAGGCTGGCTAGCGTTTTTACACCTGCAGACTAGACAGACAGAGCTGAGAACAGGGTGGTTTTTCAAGTATAGGTCCTTGGCCTCAGTCAGTTTCGGGGTTTTCTTTAGGACTGATATTCTGAAGAGATACAGTCCTTCGCCGCAATAGTTCCTATAGTTAGTAGAGGAATGGCTTGTTACCACTAGGCAGAAGGGTCTTGCGGGAGGAGGTAATCTTCGAGGTTGGCCGGTTAGCACAGGGGTAACAGGGCTGCAGCATAGTCTGGTCACAGGGGGTGTCAGGGCGAATTGTGCTTTATAGAAGTCGTGGTTCACTCGACTAGGGTGGGTGATGACATAGTGTTGAGAAATTTCATAGGTGTGGTCAGGGAATTGAGGCAGGGGCAGGATCTTTCTGAGTTGTAGGATTGGGGGGGAGGCCAGATCGTCGGTTAACAATTCTGGCCTGTGGCGGTAAGGTCATGACCGGTGAGCAACTATTTGAAGGTCTGAGGGGGCGGGCATCATCCTACGGAGGTGCCCGCCCAGGGGGAGGGGCCATTGGCTCCTCCTAGAACTTCAGGGGCAAGGTAACTGGTGCTTCAAAGGGGCGCGGGTTGGGGAGTCACGCTTTCCTTAGGCTGGTAGCCACCCCGCGCGCGCATACTCATGACGTCACCGGATGGCGCAGAGTAAGGGCCCTCCTTTAGTGGGTAAATGAAGTTCACGGCGTGGACCGGGTAATTACCGGGCCCGGCTGCGCATGCGCACACCTGTAGGGGAGGCGCAGCTAGTAGGACCTGACACCGGTTAGCGACCTTGCCATATGGCCCAGAAATTTTAGTATACAAAAATGCAGAGGAGGATGTTAGACTCGGTTAGGAAACAATCTGTATTAGAGTCTTTGTTAAGGATAGTCACTCACACCTGTTGACAATAATGTATCTAATGTCCTGCTGAATTTTTGTATAATTGTTTATGATGCAAATTTAAAATTTATTGTTTTTGTACTTAATAAATACGGCCGGGGGGTCTCTCGACCTCCCGCCTTCCAAAGATACCACGTCTAGGTGCTGTGTCCGGGGGTGGTGTGGACATAGGGGGAGGGCGGTAGCCAGTCACTGACCATGTGGAAAGGGGGGGCCCTTGGCCCCTCCGCCTGCATGGCAGTGCGGCGACCTCCCCCGGACTTCTCGGTGGTGGGGCGTGTTCACTGGGGGCGCGCCCTACCCCCGATTGGTTGCCTACGTGACCCGGATGACGTTAATCGACATCCGGGTCGGGGGGGGGGGGGGGGCGGGCCTCTGGGGGGATAAAGCGGCGGGGAGCGCCCAGGTGACCCCCTTGTTCCCTGGACGCTCCCCCACATCGGACGTGCCCTGGCGCGCAGGGCGGTAAATTTTCCCCACCCACCATCCCTGGAGTACGTGGTAGATGCGTTGCTAGTCCAACTAGCGGGCATTGGGCGCGTGAAACTGTTATGAGATGTTAGTTTCTGATGAGGTTTTCTTTTAGGACTTTTTCTCCCATTGTAGTGATCAATATGGTATTGTGCAGTTATGTTCTTGACTACGCTTTCTTGTAGGCCTTGTTCTCCCAAGGTAGTGAATGATACTGTATTATGTGTAACTGATGCAGTCGTGTTTAGGCCTTTTCTTTCCCTTGTAGCTTTATGGTGTTATACATGACGTGTGATTTTAGTCAGTGTAGTTGTCCTTTAGAATTTTCTCCCATAGGTCGTCGTATTTATTAGGTATGGGGGCATGCGGTAAGGTCATGACCGGTGAGCAACTATTTGAAGGTCTGAGGGGGCGGGCATCATCCTACGGAGGTGCCCGCCCAGGGGGAGGGGCCATTGGCTCCTCCTAGAACTTCAGGGGCAAGGTAACTGGTGCTTCAAAGGGGCGCGGGTTGGGGAGTCACGCTTTCCTTAGGCTGGTAGCCACCCCGCGCGCGCATACTCATGACGTCACCGGATGGCGCAGAGTAAGGGCCCTCCTTTAGTGGGTAAATGAAGTTCACGGCGTGGACCGGGTAATTACCGGGCCCGGCTGCGCATGCGCACACCTGTAGGGGAGGCGCAGCTAGTAGGACCTGACACCGGTTAGCGACCTTGCCATATGGCCCAGAAATGTTAGTATACAAAAATGCAGAGGAGGATGTTAGACTCGGTTAGGAAACAATCTGTATTAGAGTCTTTGTTAAGGATAGTCACTCACACCTGTTGACAATAATGTATCTAATGTCCTGCTGAATTTTTGTATAATTGTTTATGATGCAAATTTAAAATTTATTGTTTTTGTACTTAATAAATACGGCCGGGGGGTCTCTCGACCTCCTGCCTTCCAAAGATACCACGTCTAGGTGCTGTGTCCGGGGGTGGTGTGGACATAGGGGGAGGGCGGTAGCCAGTCACTGACCATGTGTAACATTTATTTCACAGTCACTTTTACCACCGAAACTCATGCCGCGAAAAGTACTATACAGTTGAAAACAGCAGTATCTAGAAACCAGCATGTTCAATCTTTGTTTTGCTGGAAACAAACGTGAAAGGTTAAAAGCATCGACAAACCAACCTCCTGCTCTCCGGGTCGTTCCGTAAACCATATCAAACTTAAACGACTTTATGCACACCCCACAAAATAACTTTACGGTGCGCTTTAGCGATTTCTAATTCATGGTGTGCGCTTTAGCGATTTCTAATTCATGGCGGACGTTTTTTATAACATCTACTACGAAATGAAAAATGTTGACCATAATCTAGCAAAACTGCCAACATACCCTTCCTCTCGACGATGTTTTCCCGTTCGATTAAAAAACACAAGCATTGCGGCACCGACGCTTTACTTTGAATGTTATAAGTAAAGCGCGGGTGCCGCAATGATACCAAAAGTAAAGAAATAGATGTTTTTTTCTATTTCTTTACCTTTGGTATCATCGCGGCACCCACGCTTTACTCATAACATTCAAAGTAAAGCGCGGGTGCCGCGATTATACCAAAAGTAAAGAAATAGAAAAAAACATCTATTTCTTTACGCCCGCAAGTGGTGCGTGCGCCACAGCGAACATGTGTTTTCAATTATTGCGCCTGTGTCTGGGCACGATAATTGAAACCACATGGCCTTTGTTGCGAGTAACAGACACCAATAGGCCATGGGCGTAGCAATGCGACCGCCTTTGGCCTATTGCGTGCTGTCTTAGTAAAAAACACGCACGCAAAGGCCAATAGAAGGCCACAAAAGGAAAAGCACACGCACAAGCATGTGCAATTCCAGGCACCGTTTCTGAACCCCACACAAAAGGGCTCTCGCTGCGCGAGCCCTTAAAATAAGTACATTTGCATGCATTCAAGGAGTCCTGGTACGAGTGCAGTTACTACTTGTTTGGTATAAAGAGTCACTATATGGATTTAAGATCCGATCCCAAAAATTAACAAGTTAAAAACTTTAAGTGAAATGAGAATAATGAGAAATACCAACACAGGCGTTGGAGACACGGCTGAGTCCCCAGACACAACCACCAAACCAAGAATGCATTTGAGGGGTGTCACACCCCAACAGCTCCACCGAAGCTATGCCCTTCCTCGTCCGATCTGGGAATGATCATTCACCTTGGGAACTCATGACTATGGTCACGTACCACACAGCGGCCTGGAGTCTCTGCCCTGTGGTCACTTATTTTCAATGTAGGCCTCTTTTTCATCTACAACATAAAACTGCTTGATGGTAGAGATGTCAAATTGGTGCATGTGGCCAGAGTTTTATGTTTCTGTTCCCTATCTTTTTACAGATTATTTTACCAAGTGACTGAAAGGCCCTACGTACTAAGCCTGAGTCAGAAATAGAGGAGGGCCTGCAGGCAAAATATCAGTGGAGCTGAGCCTGAGCTTAGCCATGGGCGCGGCTTGGCTCTAAGTCTGTGCACGAGCTGAGCATCAAAACATTTGGCTCTTACATCGTGCAACCAACATAATGCAAAAATTCGATACAATCTCTTGGTTTCTTTAATATGCAGAAGTGTTTCACTTTAGTACTCCAGATTATTTCGCTGCATAGACAGATAATTTAAGAGGTTTTAGAAACATTCATGGCTCGCCACCCCCAATGGTAACGTCATTAGTGATATAAGAGGCAGTAGTCATGTAAACCCTAAACGTGGCCCAGATTCTTACTAGAAAAGGAAGCTCTGTGAAATATAATATTTTCCTAGCGTCACACAAGTCTGAGAAGTAGAGAAGCCGGTATTCATTGTATGTAATCTGGTTTCACATTTTGAAAATTGACAACCAGATGGATATCGCTGTCTCTCACTTTCCCATTTACGTCAAAGGTCGTGAGTGGTAGCGGTACGTGCCGTTGTTGTCTGTTTAGCAGTGATTTGTATGTTTTGATGCTAGGAGGACTGCATTAAAAGCAACAAAGCTAATAAAATACGTTAAATATTTGCAAAGCTTGACCTTACTTATCTTTGGTTGTTTCCCTCGTTATAACATTTTCAGCAATTAATTTCTAGTGGGGACATCATTATTTATCCTTTTGCTTGTAATTTTATTGTTTTTATTTTTGAAATATTTCATTTATCAAGGTAAGTATCCTCCAGGCTCAAGAACAACATGAGCTTTTGTTAGCGTTTGCTTTGTGTTTCAGTTGTTTTCATGTCAGACAAGACAAACGGGTCCTCCTCGCTACTTGTGTGAAGCTGCCATTTACCCACGCAGTGGAAAGCTTTATTTTGTTTGCCCTGCAGCCATGGTCCGCTGTGGCAACGCTGCCCATATTTGGTGGCTGTGCAAGGAGAGCCAGGTGGTGCTGCGAAACACAGCACAGTGAAGCGTGGGCAGATTCGGGAATGACATTTGTCATCCTGTACTGCTGAAGGGGAGATAAAAATCTGTTTTTCCATATGGTTATGCTTTATTTTTTGCCCGCAGTTTTGTCCAGATGGCTGTCTGAACATTGTTTACTTTTAAGTACTGTGGCACACCGATATACAAAGTATTTGCACACTTTTTTTTTATAATGGACAGCCCCTTAGTTGTACGATGGCATTTTACCGCAATTTTTCATTAAATTCTTCTTGAAGTCTGAAGGCGCTTTCAAAGTGATTAGATCATGTTATGTTCATGTGGAATGTCGATGTTGCTGGACATGGAAGGGTCAAAGAACTTGTTTTCAGAATTGGGAGGGGGGACTCTCAAACAACACTGATTATCACTCATCATTTAGAAGTTGAAATTTTCATGGTTTAGAATTTTTGTTGAATACACAGAAAAATTAGTAGGGCTTCGTGCTCGCGCGGCCGCGAAAGTGATCGCGATCAAGCGCGCGGCGAACGATGCGCTTAATGAGCATGAGGAATGCCATATGGCGCCTCTGCTAAAGCGCGCGCCCGCGCACATGCACGCAAGCTGTAGGCCGGCGGTAGCATTTTTTGAAGCCCTTACTTAAAGTCTCGCCAGACGAGTGCAAGCGCTGGGTCAGGCGAGACCTAAAAAGCAAAACAGAGATAGCAGACTCGACTCGGGCCCCTGGACCCAACTACCAAGGCAAGAAGGCATTTTTCAGGGGTGTCACACCCCCTAAAGCTATGCCCTGGGGTGGATATCTCCCCGGCACTACTCAATCACTGAAACCCGCCACAAGGCACACTTCTGGCACCAGCCAGAGCTGCACCACCACCAAGGACCTTGCCAGTAAACCTGCCATCAGTGGTACAGACACCACCATGGGCTCCTGTTCTTCCACAAGCTCCTTAGCCACAAACACAAAGTATATTAATGCACCCTAGATGTCGGGCACGCAGATGTTCAAGGGGCTGTGACTGGCTCGGGTGTTTTTGGTGCTGGAATTAAGACTGGATGGTGTCCTTCGACTTGCAGGATATGCATTTCTACATACTGATTCTGTAGTATCACACAAGGTTTCACACAAGGTTTCTGCGATTCATGGTGGAGTCCACCCACTACCAATTTGTCGCCTCCAGTTTGGACTAACACCTGCCTCCAGGCTCTTCAATAAAGTATTGACAGTATATTTACGCAGGCCGGGATCTCATTATCCCTGTACCTTCCTTGGCGATTGGGTGCAGCTGGATTCACATCATCCGAACGCCACAGCATCTCTGCTGTTAAAATTCGGCTTTTCCATCAGCCTGCCAAAGTAGTAGCTAGACCTCTCTCAGTGCCTCCTGTTCACAACTTTCCTCCAAACTTCCCCTCCTCCAGAGAGAATCAGGGAAATTCTGTACATGATTCGGAGGTTTCAGGAGGGACCTAAGGTCTTGCTCCTGACCGTTCTTCACCTGCTAGGTCTGCTGGTTTCCTGCATCCTACTGGACAGTAATGCATGCTGGGACATAAGAGCTCTCTAGGGGTGGCCATAACTGCGATGAAGTATTGGCAGTTCATTTAGGCAAAAGTAATGTATGCATTTTCTCTGTCCGCTTTAGGGTTTCCTGTCATGTCAATTCTGGTTTTTAATAGTGAAAAGCCACTGCTTTTGTAAACAGCGTTTTGTATTAATGCATTGTGGGGTTTGGTTAAGGTTAAGGATAATATTTTAAGGTATTCACATATACATTAATGTTTTTTGTTTTTTTTACAGAGGAAGGTGCAAGGTCACAGAGAAGAAATGCCAAAGAACGAAAATATCTTTGATTTGCCCACTGGGGCTTTATTATTTTTAACATATATTGTTTATCCACATGCGCAGATAGTTAATGGATATTCACACAGCATATTTACAATGTTATCTAGCAAGCCCTGCCCACTCGGGCATTATATTGAGGGTATGAATCCCATTTGATTGTTATTTCTTAAGTGAACATAAGCGACTCGCAACAACCCAGTGTGAAAGTCAAATCTTTCACATGCTTACGTTTGAGTGCGATTTTTTTTGCATCTCAGACGTTTGACGTGCAGTATATTTCAGCTGTCATGGTAACGCTTATTGCAATATCACTTTACATTTTTGCATATTTCCTCATGGGTATTAGCGTGAACTTCTGTGCTCCATAATTTCTATTTAGATAATCCGAACTGGCACAATGTACTATCGTTTATGGCAATGTTGCACTATCATTATTGTTTGTTTTATTGTTCAAACTTAGCGGTTGCGTGAAGTAACGCAGAACCGCTTAGTCTGTTTTCACTGTTTTCTCAGTCACATGACTATTTAAATGTCACTTAGTAAACACCACGACACTCGCGAACAAGGGATTTAATCCCGAAACGCTTCGAGTTGGTCGGCGTCTTTTTTTTAATAAAATCACCGCCTGAAAGCATCAAGTTGTCCGCGGTCTGCTGTTTTGTGAAAACGAGAATACAGCGTTGTGTCGAGATATATATATGTATCAAGCTCCAATTTCCACCTAAAACAGGTTTTCGCCGAACTCTTGGAACATCGTCTTGCTGAGGGGGCAGCCTGGGGAGGTGAATTGCATCATAGTCCTTCCTCAGTTACTACTATTTGAAAGCGCCAATCATGAGAGACCTTATGTGTTTTAAAAGAGGGCCGCGCATTTGGACATTGTTACATCTTTTAAAAGCACTGATGAAAGCTACTGCTGAAATGCGTCTGCTATACATTGAAAGATTATTTCAATATTCCCCGTGACTGCCTAAGCGTGCATAATTATTGCAAGCGTCGGAGCTGATATATATATATATATATCACAAACAACTCCCACACCATCCGGATAGAGAGCACTCACACGAAGCTGATGAACGCAAAGCTTCTTTATTTCATCCTGCCTGTCACAGCCCAGGAAGCCCAGAGAGACGCGCATTTTGGCTGTCGCAGCAGCCTTCGTCAATCTCATTTTGGCGCCATCTTTGATTCATAATATATACTCTCTAAATGAATCAGACATAGAAGAAACATTGAGTCCTGAATTTTAAATAAAATAAAATGCAGCTTGAAGGTTCAAAAGCCTGTAAACATGAATGTCCACATTCCCAAATGAATAACTAGCATGCAGACCTAATGCCAGTCTTGTCTATCACAGACATAGATAAAGGACTACCTGTTATCATCACGTTAATCGTGCTGGCATACATCAGGCCCCAATTACCATCTCAATATTATCAGGTAAGCCAAGGGCTTTAAGTGGGATGAAAAAACTGGGGGGTCTCTCAAGGGGGCGTGGCCAATATAATTAAGGGCGTGCCTTAAAAACACATAAGCTAAAAATTTGTTCTTAACATATTGTGCCGCCCTACTGGTATTTTGCTGTTTCTGTCATTGCATCCAGATATATGATACAACAAGTAACATCGTACCTACAACAAGTCAGGACTATTGGCTTTGTCAATGGTTGTTAGTTGTATAAGATAAATAAGCAGCAACTGTGGCTTGTATATAATATGGAAAAAGCTTCCACATAAAGCCCTGGTGACACCACAACAATCTTGTTGCTCCTGAGTTCCGAAAAGAGAAGAGAAATTCAGAGAGAAAATGACTCTCTTTGAAGGATTTCCCTTCTCCTATAACACTGGAAACAAGCATTGGCATAGCCAATAGGTC
The DNA here is from genome assembly GCF_964204655.1 of Triturus cristatus. Taxonomy (NCBI): domain Eukaryota; kingdom Metazoa; phylum Chordata; class Amphibia; order Caudata; family Salamandridae; genus Triturus; species Triturus cristatus. The sequence goes on along the minus strand of NC_140579.1, from coordinate 440,742,013 downwards.
TCGCCTTTGGGACCTTATAAGTGTTTAGTTATCCAGCACAATATCCTTGGTGCAACAACATCAACTGTTGCATGGCTAAACACTTATAAGGTCCCAAAGGCGAGACCTATTGTCTATGCCAATGCTTGTTTGTAGGGTGCTGTCAATAAGAGAGAAGTATTGGTACAAGTATTCTCTCGTAACACACCCTGTGAGTGCCTTATCCCAAGAGCAGGTGTCAACATGTTTCGTACCCCATTTTGTTGGGGGGTTCTCATCAGGACCTGAACTCGTTCGTGGCAACTAAAAAATAAATAAAAAACGTGTTTATCTTTTTTTTTTTTTTAGTTCAAATTATTTTATTGAAGACATTTTTTTACATATATGAAACACAATACAAAAAATAATACCGAACTACAGAGTATAGAAAACATACTACAATATATAGGAGAAAGTACAACTGCAGTACCAACATTGTAAAACAGTATAAGCATAATATAAATAATAAAAAAACATAAAAGGGCTATATTAATCAAAGATTAATTATTACAAAAATGGAAATAAGTAGCCTAGATTGTAGAACATGTACTAAGGTAGGAATCTAAACTAGACCACATACTAGACTTAGAAGTAGAAGAGTCCTTATGAGAGTGTGGATAAAAACACTGCCCTCGTCTCAGAAAAATAATCCACTCCCACAATGCATTAACTGAAAGTGAGGTAGAGTCTTTTCAATTACAAGTGATGGATTTGAGTGCAGTGGAAATAAGGAAATCGAATAATTTTCAATCCATAGGAGATAAAATAGATTTAAAAAGTGAGGATTTGAGAATTAGAACCTGAAAGGGTAATGCTGTTTGGATGTTAAGGATCTGTGTAATCAGATGCCATATTTGTAATAAAAACTGATGTATGATAGGACAGTTGAAAAATAAATGTTGTAGATCACCAGTAACAGATTGACAGTGCCAACAGCTTGGATTATCTAGGAGTTTAGCTTTAAATAATTTGTCAGGAGTCCAGAAACATCGATAAAGTAAGTAAATATTAGATTGTATAAGGGTGGCCGGGAGATAATTAGCCGTGTTGGAATTCCAAATGTCCTTCCAAGATATGTTAAGTGTATGAAGATTTAAGTGCGGGGACCATTTTTAAGTCAAATGTGCAGAAGAGGAATTTGAAGTGGTAAGTTTTTTATATACTTTAGATGCTGTATGTCCAGAACGCCTAAACACAGAAATACAAAATTCAATACTAGAAGACATGGAAAGCAGTTAGGGATAGGCATTAAGAATAGTATTACATAACCATGTATATTTAGGCAACTCAGACAATGGCAGCTTATAAGTGGCTTGAATAACGTCAAACGTGTGAAACATATCATATTGGCAAATACCAGCAGCAATCCATAGTTTCCAAAAATAAATGTGTTTATGATATTGGAGTTTAGGATTGAACCAGAGAGAAACTTTTTTAATGGAAGACAAAGTAATAGAAAATGTACTATCAAATGACAAAATGGCAATTTTAGAGAGGGCAAGAATAGGAGAACACTTACCAAAAGAGCCATTGGACATGGTAAGAAAAGCAGTTAAAGGGTATGGTGCCAACATATTTCTTTCCAGGAGAAGCGATTTGGGTGCATTAGAAAAGGTAACAGTGTGAAACCATATGGAACATTGAGCCACAAGGAATGCAAAATGATATTTTTTCAAATCTGGAAGACCAACCCCACCTACACATTTGGGCAATTGTAACGTCTTAACCCCTTCTGTGCCCATGACGAGCTGGACTCGTCATGGAGCACAGTCGAGCTGTGCCCATGACGAGGCCAGCTCGTCATGGCACCCACCCACGGGGGAAGCGCTGGCGCTCCCCTGTGAGCGGTCGATGTTTTTTTTTTTACTGGGAAGGCGGGGGAAGACCTTCCCCTGCCTCCCCCCACGTCATCAATGACGTCAGCGCGCGAGCCGCGCTGATGTCATTGGAGGTTTCCCCTTTGCTCTCCGAGGCGCAGGAAGCCATTTGCTTCCTGCGCGTCGGAGAGTAAAGGTGAGTTTTGGGGCTGGGGAGGGGGGATTTTTGCATCGGTGGGTTTGTGTTAGGGTGGGGGCACTATGGAAGGCCCAGGCATGCCAGAGGCTCGGCTTCGTTCGTGTGTGCCTGTTGTTGCTTCCCTGTGAAATGGATTCAAATTTGAAAAACGCTCGTCTTTCTAGTTGCTTCTCTGTGAAATGGATCCAAAAATGCCGAGAAATGCCCTTCTTTTTAATTTTTCAAATCCAAAGTGCAGCAGCATGTAGAGAAATAGAATTTCTTATATGAGAATTAAATACCTAACTAATAGCAAGACAGATTGGTTGCAAAGTGGCCAGATTGTTTTTTTTACATCCAAATACACCAGCATCACTTTACAGAGTTTGCCAGTGAAGTGCTACTTTCATTTTCTCGTCTTTCATTGAAGAGCATTGTTGTTTCCAGGTTGGGAGAGTGTACCATTCCTGGAGGTACTGCAATACCTGGCTGATGGGTGGATTGGAAAACACAATGTGTACCATGGCTCTGTGTTTATGGATGTGGTCTTTTTATACCATACTGCTTACGTTTTGTAAGGATGTAAGAAATGGACAGTGAAACGGTTCCCTTCAGGGCCCTCTAGTCATGTCCATAACTTTTCAGGTGAAACCACTCGCTGATTTCTGAATAGTTAGTGAGAGATCGTTTAGGTAACCATGTTGTTTCTGCTTACATTTCACATGCTTTGCATTCCCTATGAGTGGTTGCTTTTTTTTTCAGGCACTATATTACTCTTATCAAGTGCATAATTTGAATTGAGCCACATCCAAGTGTTTATAGCGGGCACAATTAGGTTATAGCTGAAGGCAGTGCGAGTTTCTCTCAGTGGTAAAGTATGGTGTTCAGTGGGGATGTGGCACTATGGCCAGAGCTGTGGAATTTGGAACTGGGGAACCGGGTTCCGCATTCATGACCAGTCCACCACACCACTGTACTGAGGATGCTCATTCCCATGCTAGACCGTAGAAGGCCCCACTAGACCTTAGAAGGCTTGATGTCTTAGCACAAGCAGGTGTACCCTAGTGGTGTCAATTGTGGGTTAACCTTGAAGGCCTGTCCACCACAATCCATACTGAAGTTCATCTCCAGTCTTGCGGGGAGGCCTACGAAGCAGCACACCCTAGAGCAACAGTGATCCAGTCGCTGTGACTGTCACTGAGGTCACATGAACCTTGAGCAGGTTAGGGCGATGCGAACGGTGTGACCTCACTGGGTACCTATTTCAGGTGGGTGTTTGCATTGTGCTGAGAGGATTACCAGGTAATTATTCACGCAGCTCTCTGATGAATGTCACATGAGGTAAAATACTGCAATAAATGGCAGACACTCTGAAAACAAGAGCAAACGTTATGTTACATGAGGCAATGGTGGTAATTGTGCATGTATCAAAAGCAAACAAAATACAAGAGGTAGCAAACAATACGTTACAAGAGGAAAAGTGACATGTGTGCAAGTTACAAAAGAGTACAAAGTACAAGTAGAGGTATAAAAGTGCAATAAATGGCAGACACTCAAAACACAGGAACACACTGGGAAGGCACTTCTACGGGCATGGAGAACAGAATTTCCTAGAATGTAGACTTCCTTCAGACAATAGAGAGGGTGTGAATTAAGTTTGGAAGTGTCTTTGCAGGAGGAGAACTTTGAGGTCAGTTTTGAAGGACTGGGAAGAGGGAGGGGGTGGTCCGGAGCTGAGGCTGAGTTCCAGATTCTCGCCGCGTTGCTTGTAAAGGATTGGGCCATCGATCTTTCCTTCTTGAAAGTGGGAGGTTCAAGTATTACATTTTGTGCAGTACGTGATGGTTTAGAGCATTATATGCATATGTGACAATAACGTTTTTTTCTCCTTTTTATTCTAGTCTAAAGCTTTTGATTCCTGATTCCAGTTTCGACAGTGGTTGTTATGCAGTTTTGTGTAGTTGCATTGTTTTGGTAAGAATTTCTTTGTTGTTGTATTTACTCCAAATGAGTAATATTGTAATGTCTGAATGAATTTTTTTGTAAGTGATGTCATAATGGCGGCATATTTAGTTAGTGGTTTGAGCATGAAATTCTTTGCAATGTGTTTTGCATAGTCTTATGTGTAATTGCTTTTCTCTTTCTTTTTTAGTGGGATATTGTTGATCCATACTGTGTCTGTACAGAGTAGGTGGTGGTGAGTAGTTTAGCTGCCTCTGGCAAGTGAGTGGTATTGTTTTGGAGTATATATGAGTTTTTGATAAAGGTGCTTTTTGTTTATTACTTATTTTACAAAGTGTTTGTTGTTGTTGACTTGTTTGACAAGTTACCTTTATTAGTAAGCAATATGGCTAGCTGTAGAATGACTGCTCAACAGGTGGTTGGTATGCTTCTTGAATCTTCCTCTGAGCATGATTATTAGACTGACAGTGCGTCTGAGGGAGAGGAGGGAGGGGAAGATTCTGGCAGTGAGTTTTCTCTCAACATGGAATCATCAGATGATGAAGGTACTCTCAGTGCAGATGAAGGTACTCTAGGTGTGGATGAAGCAACTCTCAGTGCGGATGAAGTGCCTGTCTTAGAGGAGGAAACTGCTGTGCCGATGGTGCAAGAGGCATCTGGATTGCAGTCTGAGGCTGCTAGGCTTCCTACTGGAAGTGCTGGACTTTGGGTTGATCCAAACATGGTGCAGCCGGTGTTGCCTGCCTTTAGCGGTGATGCAGGGTGTACAGTGGATTGTGAACACTTTTTGCCTATACAGTTTTTTCAGTTGTTTATGGATGATGTATTTTTGGGTGAGATTGTTGAGCAGACGAATTTGTATGCTGAACAGTTTTTGAAGGACAACAGCGACAAACTTAGGCCCCAGTCTAGAGCTACCCGGTGGACTCCCACATATCTGGAAGAGATTAAGAAGTTTTTGGGTTTGACTTTATTGATGGGTGTGGTAAGGAAGCCAATCTTGGCTTCATATTGGTCTACTAGCCCCTTGTTGGCAACTGCCATATTTCCTGCAGTTATGACTCGTAATCGGTATTTACTTTTACTACGTATGCTGCATTTTGTTGATAATTCTATGGCGTTGCCACGAGATCACCCTGACTGTGACCGTCTTTTTAAGATTCGGCCCGTTCTTGATCACTTTGTAGATCGATTTTCTGAGATCTATACTCCAGGGAAAGAAATATCTATTGATGAGTCTTTGGTCTTGTTCAAGGGCCGTTTGGTTTTTAGGCAGTACATCCCTAGCAAGAGGGCACGCTATGGAATTAAGCTGTATATGTTGTCTGAGAGTAGGACAGGATATGTTTTTAATTTTCATGTGTACACTGGTAGAGATTCTACTATTGACCCCCCAGGTTGTCCGTCCACTTTTGGAGTTTTCCCTAGATGGCCGCAGAACACCGGGCCAAAAACCTAGGTGTCCCCCCTTGCAAAACCAGGTGGTTTTGAGATAGGCAATTTTGATGTCACCTCACTAAGTTTTGGTCCCTTGCCTGTCGCGGGTACTTGGGCCTCCCACACAAGTGAGGCACCATTTTTACCGGGAGACCCAGGGGAACGCTGGGTGGTGGGAAATTTGAGTGAGCCCAGTGATGCCACAACTTTCCCACACAAAAATGTGTGAAAAAAGTGATTTTTATCAGCTAAAATTGAGGTTTGCAGGGGATTCTGGGTAAGGAAACGTTGGGGGATCCACGCAAGCTATACCTCCCTGGAAGCCCCCGGGTGTCTAGTTTTCAGAAATATATGGGTTTGGTAGGTTTCCCTAGATGGCCGCAGAACACCGGGCCAAAAATCCAGGTGACCCCCCTTGTAAAACCAGGTGGTTTTGAGATAGGCAAATTTGAAGCCACCTCACTACGTTTTGGGCCCTTGCCTGTCGCGGGTACTTGGGCCTCCCACACAAGTGAGGCACCATTTTTACCGGGAGACCCAGGGGAACGCTGGGAGGTGGGAAATTTGAGTGAGCCCAGTGATGCCACAACTTTCCCACACAAAAATGTGTGAAAAAAAGTGATTTTTTCAGCTAAAATTGAGGTTTGCAGGGGATTCTGGGTAAGGAAACGTTGGGGGATCCACGCAAGCCATACCTCCCTGGAAGCCCCCGGGTGTCTAGTTTTCAGAAATGTATGGGTTTGGTAGGTTTCCTTAGATGGCCGCCGAGCACCGGGCCAAAAACCCAAGTGACCCCCCCTTGCAAAACCAGGTGGTTTAGAGATAGGCAATTTTGATGTTACCTCACTACGTTTTGCGCCGTTTCCTGTCGCGGGCACTAGGCCGACCCACACAAGTGAGGTACCGTTCTTCTCGTAAGACTTTGGGGAACGCGGGGTGGGTGGAAATTTGTGGATCCACGCAGATTCCGGAACTTTCAACCACAGAAATGTGGGGAAAATGTGTTTTTTTTTGACAATTTTTTAGGTTTGCAAGGGATTCTGGGTAACAGACCCTGGTGGGAGGCAGTCAAGTCACCCCATCCTGGATTCCCCTGGGTGTCTAGTTTTCAAAAATGTATAGGTTTCCCAAGGTGCCCGCAGAGCTAGGGTTCAAAAACTACAGCTAGTCATTTTGCCAAAAAAGGGTCATTTTTCACTGCGAAATTGAGGTGTGACCACGATGCGTTTAGCGACGTTTCCTGTCGCGGGCACTAGGCCGACCCACACAAGTGAGGTACCGTTTTTCTCGTAAGACTTTGGGGAACGCGGGGTGGGTGGAAATTTGTGGATCCACGCAGATTCCGGAACTTTCCACCACAGAAATGTGAGGAAAATGGGCTTTTTTTGACAATTATTTAGGTTTGCAAGGGATTCTGGGTAACAGACCCTGGTGGGAGGCAGTCAAGTCACCCCATCCTGGATTCCCCTGGGTGTCTAGTTTTCAAAAATGTATAGGTTTGCTAGGTTTCCCAAGGTGCCCGCAGAGCTAGGGTTAAAAAACTAGAGCTAGGCACTTTGCCAAAAAAGGGTACATTTTCACTGCGATATTGAGTTGTGACCAGGTTGCGTTTTGCGCCGTTTCCTGTTGTGGGCACTATGCCTACCCACACAAGTGAGGTACCATTTTTATCGGGAGACTTAGGGTAATTCAGTTTTGTAAAGGAACTGTTATTATCTATTGACTTTCGATGCATTTCTGCCTTCCAAATAAAAGACATAGTGTAAAAAATAAGTCATTCTAAAAAAATGACTGATAATTCTCATGCTAGTATGAGTATTCCCAATTTCAGAAATGTGCAAATATCTACTGTTTCTAAACTCTATATTTTGTTCCCATTTCAGAAATACATAGGTGTCTTTCATACCGATTTTTCCATGTACACATTTTTACAGAATAATTACTATATACCCGGTACATAATAAAAAACCATTGCAAGTTGCTGCTCAGTTTTTGGCTCTGGGCTCGTCGGGTTCTTGGTGAACCTACAAGTCCTATATATCCCCACAACCAGTAATGTTCAGCGGATGCAACAGTATATTGCTTTCAAAGAGCTGTCATAATTAGAAGAAGTTACAGGTGAAAACGTTGACACAAAAGGCTGTTTTTTTTCAACTAATTTTCAATTTATCCTATATTTAACTGTTTGTTTCTATAAAAAAAACCTTGATGGATCTACACAAATGACCCCTTGCTGAATTCAGAATTTTGTCTTCTTCTCGAAAATGTATAGCTTTCCAGGATCCATTATTGCTTTTGTACCCATTTCTGCCATTAACTGGAAGGAGGTTAAAAGCACAAAAAATAGGCTATGTCCCAGAAAAATGCCAAAACTGTGTAAAAAATGTTGGGTTTCTGACAAAAGTCTGGTATCCCCGAAAAGCTGGGAAAATGGTGATTTCAACCCCACAACCCCTTTTTTGATAACATTTGCAGGGAAAAACCCAGATGCTTTCATTTGCAGCCCGTTTTTCCAAATTTTGCTGTATTTTGGCTCATTTCTGTGACCCCTCCAGGGGAATCCACAAACCCTGAGTACCTTAAGAATCCCCATGATGTTGGAAGAAAAGGACGCAAATTTGGCGTGGATACCTAATGTGGTCAAAAAATTACAGGGGCCTAAGCGCGCACTACCCCAAATAGCCAAAAAAAGGCTTGGCACATGAGGGGGAAAAGGCCTGGCAGCGAAGGGGTTAAAACTAATGTGTGCAGGCTCATTAGTCCATAGGAATTTAGTAAATAATTCATATATTTTAGTATAAAAACTGGACGGGAGGGAGAAGGGCAACATAGACAATAAATATAGAATTAGTGGAGTTATAGACATTTTAATTGCTGCTATGCGTCCCCACCAGTTTAAATGAAGATTGGACCATCTATCAAGTTTCTCTTTGGTATTTGTTAAAATAACAGAGCAATTGGTATCAACTGTATCTTTAACTGAACCGGTAAAAATTATCCCTAAATATTTGAGTTTTTTTGGAGATCAAATTATATCAGTATTCTTCAACATTGTAGAATTACAAAAGCATTTAATGGAAAAAATTGTCTTATTATTGTTCAAGGAGTAACCAGAAACCTCAGCATATTGATGAATAATATCAAGCATAATAGTTAGAGGTGGAAGGGTCAGAAACATATAACAATACATCATCAGCGTATGCCGAGAGTTTAATGGTAGTATCTTTCAAAACAACACCTGTATAAGTATCACTATTACTAAGAGAACATAAGAGGGGTTCTATTGCAATAAGAAAAAGTAAAGGAGAGAGAGGACATCCTTGCCGAGGGCCTCTAAACAACCGAAATGAAGTGGAACACAAACCACTGACTAAAATAGAGGCTGAGGGGGCTGACTAGAACGCCTTAATAAAAATAGGACCTACACAAAAAGCTTCTAAAGTTTTAAATAAAAATTGCCAATTAACCTTTTCAAATGCCTTTTCTGTGTCTAAGGCCATTACACCAATAGGTCCATCTACCTTTCATAAAGCCAGTTTGTATAATTTGGGGTAGTAGGTGTGATAGTCTATTCGCTAAAAGTTTTGCATAGATCTTACAGTCTTGATTGATTAGAGATATGGGCAGAAAATTGGAGACTAAAGTATGATCTTTATTAGGTTTGGGGCGAACAATTATTGTGGCCTCATTAAAAAGATCCTCCCATCATAAAAGTATACTGAAATTCCGTAAAAAGGGAAAGTAAAAAAGGGGATAATTGATCTTGGTAGCATTTATAGAATTCAGCCGGAATTCCATCCGGGCCAGGAGTTTTTGGGAATTTAAAGCATTTATTGCTGTAAAAATTTCTTTGATGTCAATAGGGTTCTCTAATGTAGCTGTATCATTATCAGAAATCTGAGGCAATCGGCAGGAATGAAGGAATTCACTGATAACAGTATTATTAGGTGTAAGAGGTTCATGATATAAAGAAGAGTAGAATGAAAGAAACTCCTTCAGTATGTCCTCAACCTCCGTCACCAATGTACCATTATTCGTCTTGATGGCTGGAATTTGAACCCTTTCACATTTGAGGTGTAAATAATTAGGAAGCAAACGGCCCGATTTATTAGAATAAAAATAAAAATTTGATTTTTCTTTTGAGATAAGTAAACCTGCTCTTTTACTGAGCATACAATTATATTCGTAACGGTATTTCTGAAGTTGGGATTTATATTGTGGGTCTCTAGATGTAATAAAAAGTCATTCCACTGCTGCAATCTGTATCTCCAATTCATTGAGGCGGGAATAAAAAGATGTAGTTTCGTGTGCCATAATAGAAATTGCAACTCCACGGATATATGCCTTAAAGGCATCCCAATTTATAATTTTAGAGGTGTCACAGGACTTATTATTCGAAAAATAATCAGAAATAGCTGAAGCCATTTTTTAGCATTGGTGTGATTAAGAACTATTTCCGAGTTCATTCTCCTTCTTTCATTATAAATTGGAGGGTCGTAAATAGATACAGAAAAAGAAATCAAAGCATGGTCTGAAATCGTGATAGGGTGAATAACTGATTCACAAATCCTGTGACATAAATTACGTGAGGATAATAAATAGTCAATTCTAGAAAAAGAAGAGTGAGCATTAGTAAAAAAAGTTACATCTTTTTCTGTAGGGTGTTCCAGTCTCCAAAAATCAACCAATTTGGTAACGGAAATAAAGGATTTTAAAGCAAAAAAAGCCTTGTTAGGCCGGAATTTGAAATCAGAAGTCCGGTCCAACAAAGAATCCCTGTTGAGATTGAAATCACCACCCATTATAAGGGATGCATTGCCAATTTTGAGTGCTTCATCACAAACATAGGCACAAAAGGCAGGGTCATCAGAGGTAGGGGCATACATATTAATTTAAGGTTAGTTTATCAATAAGAACTTGAGCAGCAACAAATCTACCATCTGCGTCATCGTGATGTGACAGAATTTGTGCATGAGTTTTGTGTGAGAAAAATATAGCTATTCTATTTTCACGTTTTGCAGCAGGAGATGAAACTATAGACCCTACCCAACCTCTAGACATAGTATGCAATATTTTGTCATTAACATGAGTTTCTTGAACAAAACAAATATCAACTTTAGATTTGTGTAAATATTCTAAAATGTTACGTCTCTTCACTGGATGTCGAAGACCCTTCACATTTAATGAAGCAACAATTAACTTTTGTGGCCTAGACATACTTTCCTAAAGGGAAGAAAGAATAACATGACAGAACAAGCATTGGCATAGCCAATAGGTCTCGCCTTTGGGACCTTATAAGTGTTTAGCCATGCAACAGTTGCGTAACTAAATACTTATAAGGTCCCAAAAGCGAGACCTATTGGCTCTGCCAAGTGGCCTTGCGGCCGCGAAAGTTAAAGTGATCGTGATTGCGATCGTGATCAACATCAAAGCGGGCTTGCGGCCGCAAAAGTGAAAGTAATTGCGGTAAAACGCGGCGCGCGCGCCCGCGCACATGCACTGTAGCTCTATGCTGGCCTGGTAGCACTTTTTGGAGCCCTCTCAATAAGTCTTGCCAGACCAGCGCATGCGCTGGGTCAGGCGAGACCTAAAAAGGAAAGAAAGATAGTAGTTCATAATGACACAAAAAAGAAGGAAAGAGAATAGCCCATATAAAAGAGACAAAACAAGACAAGTAACATGAAACGAGGTCAGTCACCAAGACCTCATACCAATAGAACATTGGAGACGGAGATGCGAAACAAGAAAATCACCAATAATATGCACCTGCAAGAAGAAAATAACATTACAGTAAGGGATAGAGAATATTAGCTTGCAGAACCAGAAGGCTGAGAATCCATGTGAATATGATTATGTTGATCCAAGAATCTGATTAAGTCTGCAGGAACTGAGAAAGACTTGGAGACATCATTTTTTCAGATGCGCATTACAGCGGGATCAAAAAGGCCATATTTGTAACCAGCTTCCCGTAAGCGAGGCCTCAATTTTGAAAATTGTCATCACGTTTGAACTGTCTCCTTTGCAAAATCCTGATGTATAAAAACTTTGTTTCCTTCAATTAGGAGAGAAGGTATTTCTCGGACAGCCTTTCGAATAAGGAGGAGATGATGGTGCCTCAAAACTTTAAAAATGATTTGTCTTGGTTTGGTTTGCTGAGGTTTACGAATTGAAGGAATTCTATGCGCTTTATCAGCTTCAAAACGCTCTGGAAATTTGATATTCAATAACTTAGGGAGAAGATTTTCCGAGAATAGGCGAAAACTCTGTCCCTCAACTCCCTCTGGAACATTGAAAATGCGAAGGTTGAATTGTCTATTTCTATTTTCCAAATCAAGTAGGGAACGTTGGAGACAAGCAAACTGAGGAGTGAGTGTAGAAATAGCTGTAATGGCTGCAGCATTATCACGAATTTGATCTTGTTATCTGTAACTCTCCTCGCTAAGGAAGTCATATCTCTCTGAATATTCTTGATATCCGAAGAAATTGTGTCAGTATTAATATGAATCGCCTGAATTTCCTGCAACATTTTTGCCAATGATTTGTCTTGAGACTCAAGAGCTTTGGCTTTGGCAGGAGGAGGTAAAACAGTTTGCTTACGCTTATTTGCCAGCATTTTAGACTCCATACTGGTAACAGGGACAGGCAAATAACCAAACAAATAAATTACACCACCAGTATCAAGTTCTGTAGTGTAGTAAGGTATACTGATAAAATATTTAAGGACAGGCAACAAGAAGCAGTTCCAGAGTGACTAAAAACACTGTATTAATAAAGTTGCACTGAAAAAATAAAATGCAAAATCCCTTTAATGCTTCAACAGAGGCAAAGGCTGTGGCAGGCAAGTGGCAGTACAACAATCCCTTTAATATAAGAAGGCTTCTGAGGAGAGGAGGTGGCCGATAGATTAAGCCCGCCTCCTCTGTGAGGTAGACTGCCAGAGAATGCTGCAGAAGGCAGGAGCCCTCTGTGAGGAGAAAGTCAAGACGCCTACCGCACTTCACATGGAGGTTGCAGACCTCCGAAAACTCAGCCAAACGCCTCCGCTAGGCTTAAGGAGCCGTTGAGGCAAAAATGAAGACTGAACGAAGCCCCCTTCGTCGGAAAGTTCATTGTTAAAGCAGGTGAGAAAATGGAGCTCACAGTGCGACGGCCATCTTGGATCGCACGCATTGCCGTCTCCCAAAAAAACGGTAGTTTTCTAACTGTAAGGAACCCTGTTCCATTAGTTGTACTTATTCAATTGCACAAGTTAACTTCCATATTTTGGAGGTACAGAAGGGCGGTAGTGGTACTCAGTGACAATCCTAAAAAGATCATCAAAATAAGGTGCGGAGGTTGGTTTTTAAAGCACTTCCATCTTCTTTCTGGAAATGGTTTGTAACAATTATTTTAGTTGTAGTGACCCTTCACTGCAAGTTCACTTGATTGGAAAGAGTAAAGTTTAAAGGCTTGCCTGCATCGAATGAATCTTGTGTTCTGGAATCCTGTCTCGTTATGAATAATTCACCTGCATGGAAAGACCACTGTTTAGACTAGTGAGAGGAACCACCGTGTAGTTGTGCGTGAAAGAAGTAACTTGCACACCGTCTATTATTTCTACTCGCGTCTTGCCTCAAAATTTGAATAACCCCATCGCGTGTGTGCAACTTTTGCACGTGTTATATAAATGTTATTGAATGCGCGTTAGGCAGAGTAAGTTCTTTAAGCTTGCGCCCTGTTTTCAAAGGCTGGTGATCAAACATTCAAAAACGTAACGTTCAGCACTATGCTTTGTGATCAACTCCCCAGGTTATTCACGCGGTGCCAAGATCAAAAATGTGTTCCTGCCCTGAAACAAATGAACAACAAGTGGGAGGGGTGGGGGGAGTGCACAGAATAGAAGAGACGCCCTGGGAATGCTTCTGAATGCGCGCGCGAACCTGCAGCTGTTTGCTCTTTTTGGAAGCACATACTCGTACTTGTGGCGCGCCCCTGCGTGCTCCCTCAAGGTGGATGCCGCCACAAGCAGGAGTATGTGCTTCGAAATAGAGCAGAACGACGGCTAAATGTCCTCCTATGCAGTGCATGCGCACTGCTTAGGTGAGACCTAAAAACGGACCGCCTGTGCCAGGGCACAAAACAGAGCCCGATAGAGACCCGTTTCGAGGCCTCAATAAAAAAACTGCCGGTGCTCAGACCCGGTGAGACCAGGCCCACTTAAAGCCCTGGATAAGCTCCTACCTTTAGTTACTATGCATGCATGAAACATCACATTGTAAAAAAGAACCTTTCAATGACTGCATCTTTGCAAATACGGATAATATTTAAAAATCATCTTATGTTGTTGGCGCTAGCATATGCCGACTATCATATATCTTAATAAGTATACGTGAGGATAGGGTGCAAAACCGGCTTAAAAATAATAAGAGCATTGCACATTTCATTTATAATATCACACAAAAAAATTTCAACCCACAACATAATAGCTTTCAAGTACGTGCGTGTGCACTCCCAAGCCTAAACTCATATACATAGGGCACTGTGCGGCAGTGGTATGCTTCATACATAATGTCTCTTGTGACCCGCATGACTTGTTACATTTTGATAAATATGGCCCTGTGTTTTTGTGGCCATGAATTAGAATTGGTGCATCAGTGGGTCCAATTGTTGTGTCTGTCCGTAACTTCTTTTTACCCAGACAAGCTGCTTCTCAGGACTGAAGCAACTTCCCTATATAAGGAAGTTACCCCATTTCATAAGGGACAATCCATCACTCTGCCCACATTCACCCCCCCCTCCGTCTCATGCCACTAAAGAGGATTAGAGATTACATCAGCTGGACCCTCACTCGGCAGTCTGCTTTTATGTCGACAGGACAGTCGGCCCTTTGTCGTATATGCAGGCAAAAAGAAAACGGCAAGGTGGTCCAAAAGAGGACTCTGTCACGGTGGATCAGCCCCTGCATTAAGATCTGTTATGTCCTTGCTACAAAAAGGAGCCAGCAGAAGGAATCCTGGCTCATTCTACCAGAGCGAAGGCGTCTACATCGGCACGGACCAGGGCAGTGCCTATTGCAGCGATATGTTATGCGGCAACATCCATACCCGTTCGCGAAGCATTACTTCTTGGATTCGGAGATGAGAAGGGATGGCCATTTTGCTTGTTCCATGCTGTCGGATTTTCTGCTCTGACCAGTCCTTCAGTCTCACCGCCTAGGAGTGGTACAACTGTGGTATCTACTCAGGCGATGAGGAATCTGCACATAGAATTATCCATCAGAAGAAAAAGTTGCTTACCTTCGGCAATGATTTTTCTGTGAATATTTTCTGCCTGCAGGTTCCTCATCTATCCCGCCCACCTCCACATTCAGAAGGATGGTCATCGGCATCTGACCCTTACAAAATATGATCTTCATTTTTGCAATACAACCCTTAGGGTGACAATGTTAGACGAAGTCCAGCTGTGGGGAAAGGGGCACAAAAAGTGGACTGGTGGATGAATGAGGGGAATCTATGTACAAGGCAAAGGGATTCCCTCGGAAATGTAATACCTGGGAGTTTGGGCGGAATATAGAGATGAAAACTGACATGGGTTCGCAGATCTACAATCCCTCCATACTTTGATCCAAAGACGTGGGTGGTAGAAAGGATGGGATCCTGTGCATGCATCCTGGACTTATATGTAAGGAAATACATGCGGCCCCGCAAAAGTACTGTATGCAGGTCATTACTCTAAAAATGTTGTCATAATTTGATAATGTAAGCCATGATGTTTAACTGTTTTCTTTATTCTATTCCAATAAAAAGAATATAAAAATAAAGTTCCAGTTTAGAACTGGTGCACCACACTTCCACGTTCAA
Organism: Triturus cristatus; assembly: GCF_964204655.1. Taxonomy (NCBI): domain Eukaryota; kingdom Metazoa; phylum Chordata; class Amphibia; order Caudata; family Salamandridae; genus Triturus; species Triturus cristatus. Next base: position 440,726,762 of record NC_140579.1, on the reverse strand, counting down.
TTGATGCTGTTGTCTCTGCCACTGAGAGTTCTTAAAAATGAACGCTGTACTGACGTAGCAGCACCATGGTGGTGTTGTATAGCTCCAGTGACGTCACACCTGCATTGCAACTGATGTTGAGATGGAGCGGACGCAACCTACTTGCTCAAGAGGGCTATGACAGCATTTCTGGATCAAGTCTGCAGCTGGGGATATTGACATGGTGAGAGATCTACAGGTAGGTAGAGTGTCCACCAGAAAGATTGTCACCAAAGGTAAGTGACAGTTTGTTCGTATCCAGCAGCATGGCAAGTGCACAGAACCTTCCTGCTATTTTTCTCCCTCTTCCCTAAAAGGTCATCTAGCCTTGTAGCCACATTTCTACTACAGTAATTAATGAAGAGCATCGGATAAAGGGCATTTCCATTCTCCATCTCTAGAATGTGAGCCAACGAAAACACAACAGTCGAGCACGTTTTGATGTTTGCAAAATGTAAAATTGCTCGTTAGAAGTGATCTATGCTTTCATCATGCACTCTAATGCCTTCAGTGCATACACAGTGACTTTGTTAACCTACAGAAAGGCCTGTGATGTATTTTACATCTACATTACACCCTCATAAGACCTCCTCGTCCCAGTCCTTGAATTAGTGAGAGAATGTGTCCTAACGGCTAGAGCGGTCGACCTCGAAGTTGGGGAAACGGGTTTGATTCTCGAAAGGGACGCTCATCATCCTGCGATTCTGGGCAGTTCACTTAGTCTCCCGTGCCTCACAAAAGTGAATGTGTCCATCTGCAACGCAAATGGTGCTCAGGTAAAGCGCTCTGATACCTTTGGGTCGAGTTCGCGCTATATGAAACTCCCAAAAAAAAGAGAGGCTGTCTGACCTCATATATGTAAGGACTGGGATGAGTAGGACCTTAATCGGGGTAATGAAGATTACCGGTAAGTAACGACACATTTACCATTAAAAGGCATGCTAGACATGCCAAAAGGCAGAAAGAGATTGAAGCATGTGTAATCTTCTGAAATACAACTCTGAAAGGATGTGGTGTAAAGGCCAGAGCTGACGACGTTGGAACAGGTGATCCAAGTTCGAGTCTCGGCGTCAGCTCAATTTACTGTGATTCTGGCAACTCACGGTATCTTCCCATACCTGGATACCCATATGGGTGATTAGCAGGTCTCTACAAATCAGAGTATTTATGAGTCAGAGAAGTGACTGTAGAACAGAGCATGTTTTTCTCTGGTATAGAAATTAGAATTTAAACGAGAGGAGGAATGACTGAAGAAAAGAGCACATCCTAACCACTAATACAGAAGTCTATGAGCTGGAGGAGTGACCAAAGAGTGGAACACGTGTTATTCTCTAGTACCCTACTTTTGTGAGTCAAAGAAGGAGTAATCACAGAATGGAGAATGCGTTATCCTCTAGTGGAGGTGTCTACGAGCCAGAGGAGGAGTGACCGGAAAACAGAGCATGGGTTATTCTCTAGTACAGATGTCTGTGTGCCAAAGCAGGAGTAACCGAGGAACCGAGCTTGTGTTATATTCTATAATAGAAGATTCTGATGGATACTTCTAACTGCAGATTCCTCACTTTTAGAGTATCTCCAGGTGCCAGGCAGGGTGTGGAAGATTTAATCACAGCACGTTCGCATGCTCCGGAAGGTGGCACTGTGCCACTCTACATTGACTTTGTTCTGCCTCGGAAATTACGATGGTACCGCATAAAAGCGCCACCCCTGTGGGTCAATACCTCATTTTTTTCGTTCCGTGCCTTCGTATCTGGATTTGGAGATAGTCATCAGTGGTCGAGTTTTAAAAAAAAATAAAAGTATGTTCTTTAATAGCATGCAAGGGAACTAAGGGGCTTACTTATGAGTCCTTCATCACTTTTACACCACTTAAAGTCGTACATGTGTGACGCAAGGCTCTCATTCGATTTATGAAGCCACACAAAGCCACCCTGCATGGCTTTGAGTGGCTTCATAAATCATGAGGTAGCCAACTTACTGTGCACCTGAGAGGTGTTCCATGGGCATTGCGCCGCACAACACCCATGGAATTTGATGCTTCCCCAGATTTACAAAGTGATGTAATCCTGGAGGAACACCAAATCTGTAACGGCAAAACGAGGAGAAATATGTTTATTTCTCCTTGTTTTTTTCCTAGACAGAAGAAAATGCCTTTTAGGATTGTTTTTGTACAGGAAGGTACCCCTTCCTGCACAAAAACAATCCTATATTCAACAGAGGCACTCTTGCATCATGTTGCAAGGTCCCTACATTGGCGCTAGGCTGCCGAAACAGCGCCACCACAGGGAGAAAGGACAGGAATGCACTATATTGCTTAAAGACCGTTGCTTCTTGCCATTTCTTTTTGGCGTAAGTCAGCACAGCAAGGTGCCTTGCTGCACTGCTCTATGCCAAAATCCCATAAATAACCACCTAAGTCTCCACCTAAAACTACAGGGTTTAAGCCTTGTAGGAACTATTGCAAACAAATGTTTTTGATAGGCCCCCCAAAAGGTGGGCCTCTGGTGTTTTAGCTCGGGCACTGCTCCAAGTCCTGAAGGAAATATGACCTTAAGGATGAAAAGGCGATCCAGGAACGTCAGTGAACACGGAAAATAGTCTCACAATTCTTGCTCCCACCCAAAATCGAAGGTACTTACCCGTTCAAACGACAGGTCCTCATCGCCGTCCAAGTCTACCAGTAAGGTGTAGTTAAAGCGGAAGCACAAGACGGCCAAGCAGGACTCGTCCCAGTCCCACCACTATCAGCATAAGAAGTCGCAGGTATGTCAGGGTGACTCTCGGTCCTGCTCCTGGTCTCCTGTCAAGGAGCTCAATCTGCACCAAGAGTTTCCCGGGCCATCAGCAGTGTCAAAAATGATTGAGGCCTATAAAGAAGCCATGTTGAAAATCTTGGACACTCTTCTGGTGTGCTTTTGAGTCTCAAATATCCAGGGAGGCCTCCAGTCAGATTACCACTAGTGGGTCCGCCCTCAATGCCACCTGTGCCTCCTGAACCAGTCTTGGGTTTCACTCCATCTTGAAGCCGACTTCCAATCCAACGCTGAAATCCACTTCAGCCGCCTTATCATCAACACTAGCCCTGATGCCACCAGCGCCAGAGGCCCCTCTAGTCTTATCCGACGCCAAGCTGAATTTTATCTCTGCACCAACCAAGGTTGCATCCCGAAGTCGCACTGATGCACAGCGGTCCCAGTTCAATCCCAGAGCTCCAACAACATTTTGGGTCTGACTCTGATCCGAGTCCACCAGCCTTTGGAGAGTACAATGGAGATGATGGGGATTCTTTTCTCCTACACTTTGATGGTGACAATCTGTACACAGACTTGCAGGGAGCTTTTGGGGTGGGCACTTCCTCAGACACTGGGATGTGTTCTCCCCGGTGCCATCAATGGGAGAGAGGGCCTCCTATGCAAGTCAATACTAAATTGTTAATAGACGTTTTGAAATCTGGACTTACTTTCTCCCAGCTTTTACTGCAATTCAGTGAAACCCTGATTGACCCTAATGGGCACCTAGCCTAAGCCTTGTTCCTGTTCACTATTGGACAGGCAGGTGCCAGGTGGCCCTGACTTTTTGACACCTCACCCTATGTCAGAAAGTCTGGTGGTTCAGGATTCCACCAGCAGGGTGAACTCCAATTCATTCCTTACGACTTCCACAGACGAAGTCAAAAAGAATATACGCTTTCTGGAAACAGATGTCAGCCTTGGCATACCCCTTCTATCAGTCAATGGCAGCTGCTCACTGGGGATATAGTCCCATGCTTCGTGGCACATGGCTGGCAAGAATTTGCTGGCATTCCCTGAGGTATTTCAGGCCAACCTGCCTTAAACTACCCACGATGGTCAGGATGCAGACAAATATATCTTTCTGGTCCGTACACCATTGACGGTTTTGGCAGAGAAGTATGCACTAGCGTGGTGTTTTGGTGTCACATTTGGTTGAGATCCACTGATCTTTGATGGATATGTCATTTGACGGATCTCCCCTGTTTGAGAAGGCTGGTTCAACACTAGAATGCTTCAGTCAGCCACAGGGCGTTCCTCACGCTCACTAATCTGGCAAGACAATACCCTCAGCAATTATGTTGCTCTTTCACTGGCACTTCACAGGTTTTGCGTACCAGCAACGCCAAGGCCCACCACATCCGCAACAGACACTCCAGCCCTTTTGGGGTCAGGGGCAGCGATCAAACTGGCAACATCGAGGTCACCAGGGGCAGAATCTTCCTTCAAGCCACTTTAGTTTGCCTTTATTGGCAAATGACTACCCTGTGGGAGGCAGAATCAAACATTTCCTCCAAAGATGGTCAAATATAACATCTTACAGGTCACTCCTTCAGATTGTTCAGCGAGGTTATTGAGGCGATGCCCTACCATTCCTTTTTGCCCTGCTTCTTTTTCCAGCCACATCGGAGCATCTTTCAGAGGAGCACCTGTCCATCTTGCTCCAAGAAGTACAAGATCTTTTGGCCAAAGGATCCATAGAAAGGGTTCTGTTTCTGGAAAAAGGGACTGTTGTTTCTCCGGCTATTTCCTTGTGCCAAAGAAGGATGGAGGTCTTCATCCTATTTAAATCTCTGCCCTGTGAACACCTTCTTGTGAAAGGACGAATTCAGGGTGCACACATTGTCCCACATTCGGTGTGCCCTCGATATAGGCCACTTGATGATGGCTTTTGAGCCTGCAGGATGCCCACATTCATGTACCCTTAACACAGTCCTACAGACACTATTTGAGGTTCAAGGTGGGCCAGGAGCATTTTTAATTTGAGACTCCTGGCCCATCAGTTCCCCCTCAGGTGTTCAGTGATGGTGGTGGTCACATCACACCTTTGGTGGTTGAGGATTCTTGCAGTTTTCCCCCTACCTTGATGACTGGCTGTAGAATGTATGCTCGCCACAGTCATTCGTAGACCACGTCCAGATGACTGCGAACCTCGCAACATTATTGGAGTTCAGTATCGATATGCCAAAGTCACAACCTGACTCCTCCACAGAGGCTCCTTTTCATTAGGGCCATCCTGGATATGGTGACAATACAGGTCTTTCCTCCATCACAACAACTCCAGGACATTTGGGTTATGTTCATGATGTTTCAGCCTCGGTCCTGGTCATTGGTGAGAAGGGTTCTGAGGCTAGGTGGCATACGGGAGCTCTGTAGTGGAACCTGAAGTGTCAGTGAGCCCAGCACCACGGGACCCTGTTTGATTCCATCCAGGTTTCATAGAAGACTGCACATGATATGCAGTGGTAGCTGCTCAACAGCAATTGGACCGGTGGCAGACCCCTGTCCCTGATTCACCCAGAGTTGACAGTGGTGATGGATGTGTCATTGCTGGGATTGGGAGATCATCTGAGACAGGTGGCGATCAGAGGACTGTGGTCTCCTGCGGAAACCCGTCTCCACAGCAACCTATTGGAGTTCTTGCTTCATTATAGGCACATCCAGTTGTTCACTGTCGTCAGAAGAAAGGCGCTGCAAGGGCAGGGCAGAAAGGTAATCGGATAACGTCCCAGCTGCAATGTGCTGCGGAGCCTCTGTGTAAACTAAGCTCAAGTGTGTGGCAAACACTGAGTATGCACTATTTGACTTCTCCGATCTCTAATCGCCAGTATAGGTTGCGCTACAGTCTCAGATCTAATCAGGCGCGTCAACAGTCTCCCCGCTTTACCCCCTTCCATATACCACCGGTGCTGCCCTACATTTCGAACATGCGTTTCCAACTGATTGCACAATTTGCAGACCCTCCGGAGCTGTTTGTCCCAGTCACCCATAGACTTCAGGGAGTCCGTCTGCACATTCTCTAGCGATTCATAGCAAACACAAGATGATGGACAGAGTGCTGAAACTTTTCAACCACTCACCCCAGTCAAGAGATCTGGGTTTAATCCATCGTTCTTTTGCTCACTATGCCAACCCAGCTGGACTGTTCCCATGAGGAGCAGGGTCAAGACTGATTTGCATATGGCTGGATCCAAACTGGGGTGGGGTAGTGAGCAAAAGAATGATGGGTTTAACCCAGATCCCTTGACTGGGGTTGAATGTTTGATTCATTCAGCATTCCATCCATCATTTATTGCTGCAGCACTTTTCGCCCTAAGTGGTATAGGTATGCCCAGATGAGGGTCCTTTGATCGCTGTGCCACTGGAATCAAGCTAGCCTTGCTGAGGAGGGGTGTTATCCCGAAACTGGTCCCAGGATGCTTGTTTCGGTCCAGGGAGGACCCAGCTTGGTTGTTTAGGCTGGACTGGTCCCTTCGAGAAGCAGGGTCAAGACTGATTTCCCTATTGCTGGGTCCAAACTGGGGTAAGGTAGTGAGCAAAAGAACAATGGATTTAACCCAGATCTCTTGACTGGGGGTGAATGTTTGATTCATTCAACATTCCCTCCATCATTTGTTGCCTCGGCACTTCTCAATTGATTCAAGCACAGTTTGCTGACACATCAGGTCCTCTTCAAGTGTCTGATGGACCCCAACCGTGGTGGCCATACACCTACTGCATACCACTACTTTTAGAGCATCCCACTCCATCACCCTACTAGTGGCGCTATTCCAATTATGATATGAATATTGGTCTAGGGTCTTCTCCAATGTGCCCACAAATGCCTCTTCTGTAAGGGACTCAGCATTAAGCCGCCACAAGGAAACTCTGGGCTGACGTCTCTCTAGGGAGTACTCGGCTAGCAACGGTGAATGATCAGAAATATAGCACGCTAATAATGGATATCCAGTAATTTATGTGCAGCAGGTGCAGGAATAAGAAAACATTGAAGCCGGCTATGTGTTCCCGATGCAGGAGAGTAAAAGGAATATGTACGCGAGTGCGGATTTTGGATTCACCATGCATCAACTAAGGACAAACTATACATAGAAGGGCAGAGATCATGTGGGGTTTAGTGTCGGAGCGTGGAGTAGCCTTATCCAGAAGGCCATCAAGCACACAGTTAAAATAGGCTGCAAAAATGACTTCAGACATCGTGAAGGCCTGGGTTTCTGCAACCACCTTACCATAAAAGGCTTGTCATCTAAATTTGGAGCATATATGTTGACGAGACCGGGATCTTACACATCGAAGGAACCCTCTAAAATGACATACCGGCCATCTCCATCTGGGGAAACGCGGGCCTGTTTAAAAGGCACCCCAGGAGCCACGCAGATTAGGGTCCCTACTTGCATACCCAGAGTAGTTGGTGGCGCAAACCTGGCCCCTCCATCTCCTCCGCAGATTTTTAACACAACCCCCCCTCCCCTCCGCAGATGCGTTTCCTGCAAGAAGACTATTGCTATATTATACCTGCGGAGATAGGCATGCACTCTGTTCCTCTTTTGACAACTGTTCAGCCCATGCACATTCCAAAAACACCATTTTATATGTAGTGCCACCAGCCATAATGTAGCAAACTTAAGAAGAAGCAAGCACTCCCGTAAACGGGCACGGTCCAGGGGCAGACCGACCTGTGCTGTAATATGCGGAAGCCCTTCACCCAGTCAAACCCCAATTGTATCAGCATTGCAATAAACAATAATATGAAAAAGTACACCCACGCCAATTCCCACTCGCAGGCAGTGGCCCCAACAACTGATGGACTAGAGAGAGCAGTTCCCTGCCTCAAGAGCCCTCCCAAAACCCCATCAATAACAGTCAACGCAATAAGATTGTAAGCACTAGTAGAGTAGCCTCTGTCCAGGAAGCCCATACCAGCGTAGATCACGAGCCCAAAAGAAGCCTAACAAACCGCACAGGCCTACCCTCTCAGCTTCCCCCGCTGAGGGGGAGGTTGCATCCCACCCATCGACCTAGAATACCAAAAAAAGGAAACAAAGAAAGAAAAATACTAGGAGAGAAAACCAATTCAACAGGCATAATACTTGTGAGAAGTTGGCCTGGCATATGCTGGTCACTAGTTATAGTGGCCACCTTGCACCAGTCCAATTCGACTCTTATGGTAGATAGGTTTAAGACAACCTTTTAAAGAAAGCTATCCTAGTGGTAGTTGTGGAGAGCAGCCTTCAGGCTAAGTCTCAGAGGAATGTAAAGCAGCTTGTTTTACCTTATAATCTCTTGAATTACCAAATGAAAGGACACCACACAGGTATATATATATCAAATATATGTGTATTTATTACTAGACACACTCTACTAATCTCTTTATTAGATTAGAAGCCAGATACACATTCAAAATTCAATCTCAATAAGTTAAGCACAAATATGGCTGGAGCCCTAGGGGCGTACCAGACCATATACTAAAAAAATGGTATATGAATGTCGACTTGCAAAATGACAAGGCCCAGGGCCTGGGGAATCGCTGGGGCTTCACTACTGCAGTGTTAGCAGGTAAGTAACAAGCCCACGGGAGACGCGTGCAGTGTGTGAACACAGCCGTGGGTTCCCTATTGATTATAATGGTGCAAGTTGCGGTTTGATTTTTAAAGTTTTAGGGTACTTTGAGGAAGTCTACAAGCAAGCCACTTACAAGGTAAGTAATTCGAGGGCCAACCGGAGTGCACGAGTTACCTCACCCAGGGAAGCCAGGTGCATAGGTGTCTTTTGGTGTCGGGTCGCAACGCTGTTTTCTATGGAGACCAAAGAAGACTTGCTGCTTGCGTCGACTGAAGAAGTGTCCGGTGGAATCCAAGGGTGGATTCAAAGATGCAGGAGACCTGAAAATTGAAGGGGCAGTGTTCAAAGTCACTTGCCAGTGACCGGTGGCCAGGAAGATGGATGACCACAGATGTCGGATGATTACAGGTCATCGATGGTGTTTTGACTCTTCGCTCACGAGGTCCAGGAGAGATCGACGATGACCAGCAGCTGGATTCGGAGTGTCCCATAAAGTCTGCAGCTGACTGCGGTGTCGGCAACCAGAATGGAGCCAACAAGCCTTGGTAACTGCAATTCTTGTGTAGAGTAAAGAAAGTTGATGGTGCAGACCAGCAAGGTCTGAGGGACTCACCCAGTGAAGGTAGGTGAGGGCAGGCCTGGAGCAACCAGGGGAGTCCTTTTAGTTGATAAGAAAGTCTTCAGGGGACCCACAAGCCAATGGGCAAGGGATCGCAAAGACGCCTCTTCAGGAAATGCTTCACAGGAGCCCACGGTCACTCGGGACGGGGTAGGCCTCTGATTTTTGCTGCAAAACCTGCTGGAGGCTTGGGCCTCAAATGGTCCAATGCACAAGTTCATAGAACGTCGCGAAGGGGTTGCACTTGACAATAGTGCACGGTCCCCGGGTATTGCTGTTCCTCATCACTCGTGGGGTCCACTTGCCACAGCTCTGCTGGGGATTCACAATGGCCGGCATGAAGTCAGGAAATCCACTTCTGGGGCTGCAGGGACTTCGAACTCCGGCGGGAGCAGGAAAGATTGCAACCGTTGATTAATGTTTTTGGTGCCTGCCAAGCAGGGGAGTCACTCCTTGACTCCAAGGGGGATTCTTCTGTCTTCTAAAGGAAGTGGAACGTCGAAGGGCCAGGATTCCTCTTTGTAGAGCGTCGTTCAGGGTTATCTGATTTGCAATGGCAAAGTTTGCTATCTTATACTGAAGATAGGGGAGGGACTAGATCTATGACGACTCCTCTGGGAGGGTCAGGGTAGGGGGTGGTTACACCCACTTCCCTTTGTCCAGTTTCACGCCAGAGCAGGGACAGGTAGCCCCTGAACCGGTTTGAGCTGGCATATGCACAGAGGAGCCTACTGCTCCCCAGTGCAGGACTTCAAAGCACTCTAGAAGTGCACCCACCCAGCTCGAATACACTAAATACTGTCTGGAAGGTGGTGACACCTCCCTGTGACAGGATGCCTTTTGTTGGGCTTCGTCCACTGCGAGTTTCAGTCAGCAGCAGGAGGGCAGCCCAGTGTCTGTGCTGGTGGCATCCATTTTGTGATGCCAGGGCTCCATAGGATTTCTGTCATTTTACATGTCGTCCCCTCTAGAAGAGTGGGATCATGCTCCCACATCATGGACTGATGTGGGGGTATGATTCCAATTTGTTTGACACCAAACACGACATGTTTTGATACAGTCATTCCAAAGTTAGCATTTGAAGGCACTTAAGAGTATATGGTTTAACCGCATCCACAAACAGCCATAGAGAATAGACTCTAGTAGCTACAGAGGGGCCCTGCTCATGCAGAGGCACCCCCTCACATTGTAAACCACGCACCCTGCCCTTAGGATTGATAGCGTTACAACAAACAAATGATGGACGCAATGCTGACAATGCATACATTCTCCCCCAGTCAAGAGATCTGGGTTAAATCCATCGTTCTTTTGCCCACTACACCACCCCAGTTCAGACATGGCCATATGCAAATCAGTCTTGACCCTGTGCCTCATGGGAACAGTCCAGCCCGAACTGCCAAGCCATGTCTTCCCTGGACAGGAATCAAGCATCCTAGGACCGGTTTCTGGCTATCAGCCGTCATCAGCCAGGATAGCTTGACTCCAGTGGTGTAGTGAGCACGGGTCCCACGTCTGGGAATACCCATCCCACTTAGGGCGAAAAGCGTTACAACAAACAAATGATGGACGGAATGCTGACAATGCATACATTCTCCCCCAGTCAAGAGATCTGGGTTAAATCCATCGTTCTTTTGCCCACTACACCACCCCAGTTCAGACATGGCCATATGCAAATCAGTCTTGACCCTGTGCCTCATGGGAACAGTCCAGCCCGAACTGCCAAGCCATGTCTTCCCTGGACAGGAATCAAGCATCCTAGGACCGGTTTCTGGCTATCAGCCGTCATCAGCCAGGATAGCTTGACTCCAGTGGTGTAGTGAGCACGGGTCCCACGTCTGGGAATACCCATCCCACTTAGGGCGAAAAGCGTTACAAAAAACAAATGATGGACGGAATGCTGACAATGCATACATTCTCCCCCAGTCAAGAGATCTGGGTTAAATCCATCGTTCTTTTGCCCACGACACCACCCCAGTTCAGACATGGCCATATGCAAATCAGTCTTGACCCTGTGCCTCATGGGAACAGTCCAGCCCGAACTGCCAAGCCATGTCTTCCCTGGACAGGAATCAAGCATCCTAGGACCGGTTTCTGGCTATCAGCCGTCATCAGCCAGGATAGCTTGACTCCAGTGGTGTAGTGAGCACGGGTCCCACGTCTGGGAATACCCATCCCACTTAGGGCGAAAAGCGTTACAACAAACAAATGATGGACGGAATGCTGACAATGCATACATTCTCCCCCAGTCAAGAGATCTGGGTTAAATCCATCGTTCTTTTGCCCACTACACCACCCCAGTTCAGACATGGCCATATGCAAATCAGTCTTGACCCTGTGCCCAGGGGCGGCTCTAGGCTCATGGTGGCCCTGTGCAGGGAGCGCAGGTAGGGGGCCCCGGAAGAGGGGGTCCGGGCGGAGCGGAGCTCAGGAAGGTGTTTTAATAAAACGTCCAGAAAAGGCGTTAGATGACCAGTAACATGGTAACAGAAAAGCGACGTTTACTTTTTGAGTGCTCATCACTTGGATACTTTGTTTTAGAATCTGGGTCTCTGGAGGGACCCCTTTCAACAAGAAAAACACGTTGCGCGTCCATTAGAGAGTTCGGCCACAAAGTAGGATCCCTCCAATCACATAAATCATATTCAGAACACGGGTCTGTAACATGGTTTTGCTCTTTGGCTTCCTTTTCAATACCAGCATCATCCGTCTGTAAACTCTGAACCTCCTTCAGAATGCCAGATGTTGATGGACCGATGAATGATGTTTGAGTTTCTCTGAGGGTCTTTTGTAATAATCCTCATCCTGAGTTGGTAATTGCTGCATGTTTGTATCAATTTCAGAGTCACCTTGTTCATTTTCATTGGTCTGCTCATGAGTATCATTCTGCTCATGGATATCATCATTTTTTTTGTTCTTCTTTATGGTCGTCAGCGCCTGTTTTACCTAGTGCATCATCAGTACTCTGGCCAGAGGATTCTCCATCTTTAGGTTTCCCTTGGGTGATAAAGTTCAGGATTGATCCTTCCTGTGACACTACGAAAGCCTGCTGAGCCACCTTTCTCTTTCGTTTCGAATAACCAGATTTGTGTACTCGAATTCTCTTCATTTTGCTTGCAATGCAGCGGGCGAGGCTAGCAGTGGGTAGGGAAAAAAAGAAGACAGTCAGCAGTGGCAGCTGCTGAAAGATTTTGATGTGTCATTTTTATTTTCTTGCAAAAACAACAGTTGATGGACAGAATGCAGAACAATGTCATACATTCACCCCAGTACAGAGATCTGGGCCTAAATCCATCGTTTTTTTGCTCACCACACCACCCCAGTTCAGACATGGCCATATGCAAATCAGCCTTGACCCTGTGCCTCATGGAAACAGTCCAGCCTGAACTGCCAAGCCATGTCTTCCCTGGACTACACAATGAAGGACCAGCATACCTTAATGAACGAGTGAATTTCCACCAACCTACCAGGAAAATATGTTCCAGAACCATCTCCCTAGCAGCCACCCAATGCTGCCGCTGATAAAACAGTGGAGGCCGCTACTTCTCCCACCTGGCAGTGAAGACCTGAAAACCCTCCCCCTGCACCTCAGAGCCTCACCATCGCTCCAGCAGTTCAGGAAGGACCACAAGACCTCGCTGTTCAACCAACAAGCAGCATGATCCAGCAGCATGAATCCCACACCGCCTCGAGACCCTTATGTGTGAAGCAGCTGAGCTTTACAAACCCTGACTGATTGACAGTAATTACCCTTCCCACTACATGTATGACACATTATGAGGACTAGCCACATATGGAAGGTTTATTTGAAGAGTGTTATAAAACTATAGGGTAGATCATGTGACTTGGCATTCAAGGTCTGTTTTATCAGTCCACTGAGAACAGTAGAGCCTGGAGAATAGTTCATGATCTATTTGGGAAGTGACCTTAGCAGGAAGAGAGTAAGCTACCTTGAAATCATGGCACACAGAGACCTGTCTCAGTACGTCACTAACTGATCCTGAAGACAGCCTACAGGTAACCAAAGACTCGTCCACTTTACCACATTGTCAAAAGACAAAATACAATATATTTAATTAAGGTTTCTTGTATAGTGCCATATTCCAGCAACCAGTTCTGCTCGCTTTACAGAGCACCTATTAAACAAGGATTAATTACAGTGAGTTCTAAGGCTATGAAAAGGCACTAGAGGTTCACTGAAGCAAAATGAATGTGCAAGGAACATCCAGTCAGGAGACAACTTTCAAGCAGACGTACGAATCACTAGCACAGCGTACCAACGACCCCATGGGCCGTGGCATAAGCAAGGAAAATGGCCCCTTTGGCTGCTGCTCAGGAAGTAGAATATAGCAATTATCAGGGTTCAATGGGCCCCTGAGGGTTTTGGGTCTCAGTACCACTGTACTTGCTGAACCAATGGTAACTATGCCCCTAGTATGGACAGAGAAGGCTGCTTCACCAATTGCAAACTGAGGACTAGTTAAACTAGTTTTCTCTGCTAGTCACATGACAAGCACTGGAATGTAATTAAAGAAATGATCAAGAAGCCAGTCTCCTACCAAGGTCTCTGCAAAAGGGCATTAGATTGAGTTAACATGGGTAGGCACTGCCATCCTATTCCAGGCGTCCATCCATAGGTGCTTGCATTTCATGTCATTTGATCACAAGTATCAGCTTCATACTCTGTTTTCATGATTGTTGATAAGTAATTGTAATCATTTTAATGAATCCTTAACATTACGTCTAACACCTCGTACCCTGCTCTCCTCTTCCCCCCCCCACTACGACCGCGCCTCCCAAGTTACACCTCCAAAAGTCACCATGCCTCCCCTCAGCCACAAGTAAACACCGCCCCTGCACTCCTGACTCACATTTCCCTCAACATACAGCGCCGATCTGTACCACTCCCTACCCCTGGCGCACAGTGACCACCTCTCCGACCCGCGCCCTCTCAGAGATGAATCGTGAGAGAGAGGCTCTCTCTCACGATTCATCATGCCCTCCCTTCCCATGACCACCAGAATACCTCCAGCTCGCCACCTCACATGGCTTACCTCCACCCAGACCCAAAGCACACACCATCTACAATAACATCCTCACCCAACCTTCCCCACGCCCCCGGCTCCTCACCCGCACGGGCTGGGATACATTCCTATGCCTGATCTGCCCTCCTCCCCAGGGCTCCCCACACCCTCATCCAATGGCTCACCTTCCCTCGGGTTCACTCTGCAGTGGCACACGCTGACCTCCTCACTCCCCCTCCCCATGCCCTGACCCTCGGGCTGCTCACCTCGCAGCTGGCACCAAAGGTTGCACACTGGCATGCTATCCTCTGCAAGGCGGCCTTTCTTGCCCAGGGTCTCTAGGCGCGCCGGTGCATGGCCTCGGCCGGTCTCGGTGCTGCTCACTGCACGCCGGGCACGGGTGCTGCCACCCCTCCTGCCGCCAGTGATGCATGGTGCTTCTGTAACCCCTTCGCTGCAGGACTCGCGGGCACTGCGCATGCGCGCGCATCCGAGCCTCCGGAGGTGCCAGATCTGGACTATTAAAACAAGCTCGATTCTCCTGGAAAAAAAGTTCTAAACAAGCTCAAGACCTACCAGAAGAGCCCGAAACAAGGCCGACCCCACACAAAGACGAGACTGGGTTAGAAAGGAAAGGAGTATAAGAACAACCATTCAGCGTGCATCACATTAGATTTAGGACGCCTCAGTCGTTCATGCGCCAAATCCCTGCCAGGGGCCGCCACGAATATGTATTGTATCCGATTCCTCGTGGTGGCCCCTGGGGTTTGGTGGCCCTGTGCAGGTGCACAGCTTGCACATGCCTAAGGCCAACCCTGCTGTGCCTCATGGGAACAGTCCAGCCCGAACTGCCAAGCCATGTCTTCCCTAGACAGGAATCAAGCATCCTAGGACCGGTTTCTGGCTATCAGCCGTCATCAGCCAGGATAGCTTGACTCCAGTGGTGTAGTGAGCACGGGTCCCACGTCTGGGAATACCCATCCCACTTAGGGCGAAAAGCGTTACAACAAACAAATGATGGACGGAATGCTGACAATGCATACATTCTCCCCCAGTCAAGAGATCTGGGTTAAATCCATCGTTCTTTTGCCCACTACACCACCCCAGTTCAGACATGGCCATATGCAAATCAGTCTTGACCCTGTGCCTCATGGGAACAGTCCAGCCCGAACTGCCAAGCCATGTCTTCCCTGGACAGGAATCAAGCATCCTAGGACCGGTTTCTGGCTATCAGCCGTCATCAGCCAGGATAGCTTGACTCCAGTGGTGTAGTGAGCACGGGTCCCACGTCTGGGAATACCCATCCCACTTAGGGCGAAAAGCGTTACAACAAACAAATGATGGACGGAATGCTGACAATGCATACATTCTCCCCCAGTCAAGAGATCTGGGTTAAATCCATCGTTCTTTTGCCCACTACACCACCCCAGTTCAGACATGGCCATATGCAAATCAGTCTTGACCCTGTGCCTCATGGGAACAGTCCAGCCCGAACTGCCAAGCCATGTCTTCCCTGGATAGGAATCAAGCATCCTAGGACCGGTTTCTGGCTATCAGCCGTCATCAGCCAGGATAGCTTGACTCCAGTGGTGTAGTGAGCACGGGTCCCACGTCTGGGAATACCCATCCCACTTAGGGCGAAAAGCGTTACAACAAACAAATGATGGACGGAATGCTGACAATGCATACATTCTCCCCCAGTCAAGAGATCTGGGTTAAATCCATCGTTCTTTTGCCCACTACACCACCCCAGTTCAGACATGGCCATATGCAAATCAGTCTTGACCCTGTGCCTCATGGGAACAGTCCAGCCCGAACTGCCAAGCCATGTCTTCCCTGGACAGGAATCAAGCATCCTAGGACCGGTTTCTGGCTATCAGCCGTCATCAGCCAGGATAGATTGACTCCAGTGGTGTAGTGAGCACGGGTCCCACGTCTGGGAATACCCATCCCACTTAGGGCGAAAAGCGTGACAACAAACAAATGATGGACGGAATGCTGACAATGCATACATTCTCCCCCAGTCAAGAGATCTGGGTTAAATCCATCGTTCTTTTGCCCACTACACCATCCCAGTTCAGACATGGCCATATGCAAATCAGTCTTGACCCTGTGCCTCATGGGAACAGTCCAGCCCGAACTGCCAAGCCATGTCTTCCCTGGACAGGAATCAAGCATCCTAGGACCGGTTTCTGGCTATCAGCCGTCATCAGCCAGGATAGCTTGACTCCAGTGGCTTTGTTTGTTGTAACGCTTTTCGCCCTAAGTGGGATGGGTATTCCCAGACGTGGGACCCGTGCTCACTACGCCACTGGAGTCAAGCTATCCTGGCTGATGACGGCTGATAGCCAGAAACCGGTCCTAGGATGCTTGATTCCGGTCCAGGGAAGACATGGCTTGGCAGTTCGGACTGGACTGTTCCCATGAGGCACAGGGTCAAGACTGATTTGCATATGGCCATGTCTAAACTGGGGTGGTGTAGTGGGCAAAAGAACGATGGATTTAACCCAGATCTCTTGACTGGGGGAGAATGTCTGCATTGTCAGCATTCCGTCCATCATTTGTTTGTTGTAACGCTTTTCGCCCTAAGTGGGATGGGTATTCCCAGACGTGGGACCCGTGCTCACTACGCCACTGGAGTCAAGCTATCCTGGCTGATGACGGCTGATAGCCAGAAACCGGTCCTAGGATGCTTGATTCCGGTCCAGGGAAGACATGGCTTGGCAGTTCGGGCTGGACTGTTCCCATGAGGCACAGGGTCAAGACTGATTTGCATATGGCCATGTCTAAACTGGGGTGGTGTAGCGGGCAAAAGAAAGATGGATTTAACCCAGATCTCTTGACTGGGGGAGATTGTCTGCATTGTCAGCATTCCGTCCATCATTTGTTTGTTGTAACGCTTTTCGCCCTAAGTGGGATGGGTATTCCCAGACGTGGGACCCGTGCTCACTACGCCACTGGAGTCAAGCTATCCTGGCTGATGACGGCTGATAGCCAGAAACCGGTCCTAGGATGCTTGATTCCGGTCCAGGGAAGACATGGCTTGGCAGTTCGGGCTGGACTGTTCCCATGAGGCACAGGGTCAAGACTGATTTGCATATGGCCATGTCTAAACTGGGGTGGTGTAGTGGGCAAAAGAACGATGGATTTAACCCAGATCTCTTGACTGGGGGAGAATCTCTGCATTGTCAGCATTCCGTCCATCATTTGTTTGTTGTAACGCTTTTCGCCCTAAGTGGGATGGGTATTCCCAGACGTGGGACCCGTGCTCACTACGCCACTGGAGTCAAGCTATCCTGGCTGATGACGGCTGATAGCCAGAAACCGGTCCTAGGATGCTTGATTCCGGTCCAGGGAAGACATGGCTTGGCAGTTCGGGCTGGACTGTTCCCATGAGGCACAGGGTCAAGACTGATTTGCATATGGCCATGTCTAAACTGGGGTGGTGTAGTGGGCAAAAGAACGATGGATTTAACCCAGATCTCTTGACTGGGGGAGAATGTCTGCATTGTCAGCATTCCGTCCATCATTTGTTTGTTGTAACGCTTAGGATTGATAGGGCGTGCCATAGGGGTGGCTGATAGGTTTATATGTGTGTGTATGGTGAGATATAGAAACCTATATCTCAGTGAGGAGTGCTAACACTACCTCACACAGGCTGCAGTAGCAGGCCTGTGGTGTCAGATTCAGAATGCTTCCATGGGGTGGCATAATACATGCTGCAGCCCCTGGTAGGCCTATGAAGTGCCTATGCCCTAGGTACCTAAGGTACCATATACTAGGGGCTCATAAGGTACCACAGTACCCAATCACTAGTGCATCTAATATGCACACCAAGTCGTTTAGAGAGAACAGAGAGACTGGGGCCCTTATTAGCAGGGACCCAGCCAGACTATAGCCAGAAACCAGTGTATACATCAGAAAAAAAGTGGGGGCTACAAAAGTGCAGATCCTACTCACCTACACAATCCCCCCACCCCCCCCAAACGCAGGGATATTAAACTAACCTTGACCAGTTGAGTCTTCATGTTCTAAGTGAAAATACCTTGAGAGTCCATCTGCATTGGCATGTTGGGTCCCAGGTCTATGTTCCACTGTATAGTCAGAAAAAAAGTGGGGGCAACATAAGTGCAGATCCTACTCTCCTACAATACTGATGACCATGGTGAAGTCCCAGCCATGTACATGTTAGATCGTAAGGCCCTCAAGAATCCCAGAGACAGTAGTGACACCAGCATCGTCCAAATCACAGGGGTAAAGAGTGGCCAACAAACATCCACCCAGCGCTCAGCCAGACTGGCTGAATTTCATGCACCAAACATAGTGGCTTCAAGGAGGTCTGCATGACCATGGGCTCAGGGTCAGCTCGCACGGTTCCATCTGGGCAAACCAGGATATGGTCACGTCTCATAGGCTCCATGGATTCAGGTTTATCATTAGGAGTTGGGCACTGTCGAGCCGATCTACGCCTTCCTCACCTCTTCTGTTCTCTCCAATCCACTGGTCGCTGCTCCATACCTATGCCCAGGGATCCTAGCCCATCTGCATCCTCCTGCGGGGAATTTTAAAAGTATACCTTGTTGTTGTGCTGGATCCTGGGCTTCACAGGGAAGAGCAGATTGTATTTAATATTGTGACCCCAGAGCTCTTTTGATGGCCAGGAAGGATTTCCAGAGGTCCTGCACCTTATTTGTGTAATCTGGATGGCTTTGTCTCTGAACACTGGGGGGCGGGAAAGCATGTACCTGGACATGTTGAAGTATAGAGTATCTGTCCCTATAATTAAGAAGTGCAATAAGCACCTGCCAGGGCACGCCAGGGCGAGGGATGGACACCAGGGCCCCGTGCTCTCTTTCAATAGATATCCAAATTGAGAGCCTTGGTCTTAAGCTCAATAGCCTTGGGTTTAAGGTCAGTAGTTATCGATCCCTCCAAGAACAGATGTGCTCTCGGACCCTCCTCATGTTCAAGGAATCCGAGAAAACATACATTGTTGTGCCTGGAGCGTCCTTCAGCATCTTCCAGGTGCTCCTCTACAGTCGTAGTAGTATTTTTTAATCTTTCCACCATTGCCTGAAGCTCACTAACCTGCCGCCGCAGCGTGGGGACTTCGCCTTCATTGACTAATTGGTGTCCATGGTCATGGAGTCCATCTTAGATTCAGGTGCCACCCTTGAATCTGGAATGGACACATAACTATTGGGAGTGTTTTTCTCCGAGGTCCGACACTCATTATTCACCTGTGCCCTTAGATCTCCCAACTGGGAACCCAGGACGGTATACTGCACCATTTTGCTGGCTTGACCCCCTTTTGTGTTCTTATCACGTACCATTGTGGGCCCCATAGTAGGGTGGTACCTCCAACAAGGGGAACGCAGGCAACGGCCGTTCGGCCTCCTCCAAGCATTCCATCCGGGGCACAATGCCCAGGATCTCCTCCTCAGCGCCCTCAGTCAGGCTCCAGCCCCCCGAAATGCAGTGGAACAGCACAAAGCCAAGCACCAGGTTGAGAACCAGTCCAAAAGGACCCCCCCGGGGCCAAGCCCCAGGAGCAAAGATATAGTGTCCAACCCCCCAGGGAACCACCAAGACAGATGATGATTCCCCTGCTTGCTCCCCTACAGCTGCTAGAAATCCCCTACTGACCCATCCAAGGAGGTGCGCTAAGGCTCCTCTGCACAATGGAGGCCAGGCAAGGTTCAGAAAGGCTGAAGCTCACCGCCACCTCACTCTTATTATGTCAAGTCAAAAGGGCTTTATTTCGATAAAAACATATCATAAAAGCTGGATATAAATAGGGTTAAAAAGTTATTTACAACAGTCTCCAAATTCATTGACTTTTAACAAAGAATACATAAGTTCTAACAAGTTAAAAGGATCAATACAGATTATTGATTAAAACCAAATTAAACAGTACATTTAAGCCTTTTACTTCGAAGATACCAAGCCCATGATAAAAATTTAGAAAGGCCACAAGCATATAGCGGCCGCGAATCTGACATTAAGATGCGCAAAGCCTCAATATGGGACCTAGTACCTAACAATCGACACAATGCTTTAAGCCACTTTTGTCTAGGTTTCGCATACTCCGGACATTGGAACATGAAATGCGCTATAGTCTCAGGGCTGGTTATACAGAAAGGACAAAATACGGTTGTCTGAGCCGGGGATTTCCAGCGTGCTGTAAAGGCTCGTAATGGAGGAGTCCCGACCCTAAACTTAAAATAAAGAGCACTATCAAACGGTTTCCCAATAATATCCAAATAAAGTTCCCGAATAGGTAAATCCTTGAACTTTAGGAAGTCCTCCGAAAGTTTGCCCAGGGAATGATTGGCATTAGTTCGAGACATGACCCAATTCCAATACATGGTCTTTAGTAATGCCTTTGGAGGAGAGGACCTACCATCCCACGCTTCACTTAGTCCAAGCTCGCCAAGTAGAGCTTTTACATCTTTTAACCACTTTATCTTGTACCATCCCCGTAGTGACATTATTTCAGACAACCCTTTAGCGTATTTGGCCAGTTCTGGAACTCGCCACAGCCGGGCCCATAGGAGCAATGGTCGCAGTTTAGCAAGATCACCAATCGGACGACAGCCCAAGTCAAGCATCAACGGTAACATTGGCGTACCCTGAGGAAGTGACATCAACGACCTACAAAATTTCTTTTCCGACCTAGACAGTTCGTCTATATTATAGGTGCCCCATAGTTCAGCCCCATAGAGGGCAGAGCTAACTCCTCTTGCTTTTTAAATATCGATAACAGGGGCTATTGGTCTTATTGAGCAAAGACGCTGTTCCTTTAGCAAAGCCCCGGTTACCCTCTTATGAGTTAGGAGCATTTTGCCTAAATGCGGGGTCCACTGCATAGTATGCGATATGCGTATGCCCAAATAATCAAATACCCCCTCTTTACCCAAGGGTACAGAATTCAGCACAGGAGGACGCGCACGTTTTTTGGGGGGATTCATCACTAGGTATTTAGTTTTGTCAGTATTAATGACCAAACCCCGCTCCATACAAAAAGTCTGAAAGTTATTAAGGAGCTTCTGGAGGCCCATTGGGGACTTAGACAACAGGCGCGTATCATCCGCAAAGAGGAGGGTAGGAACACGCTCGCCCGCCAGGGATGGTTCGTCTGAAGGATCTTTTAGCAGATGCTCGACCACACCATTAACATACAAGGAAAAAAGGGTGGGGGCAAGAACACATCCCTGGCGGACCCCTCTATCCACCGGAACTCTGTTTGTTTTCTCGCCCTGTGTGCCCCATCTAATTTGGGCAAAATTGCCTTCATGGAGCTTTACCAACATCGAGAGGATATAACGTGGGAGGCCCATTTTAAAAAGGACTCCCCATAAGATCTCCCTAGGCACAAGGTCAAAGGCAGTCCTTAGGTCGATAAAAGCGAGATAAAGACTGCCTTTGCCTATAACCACAACCTTCCAGTAGATCAACATTAGCCTAAATACTTGCTCTATCGTGCCCGTACCAGCTCTAAACCCTGCTTGGTAATCGGAGAGGATGTCATTTTCATCAATCCATTGTAAAATCCTCCCCAATAGAACCTTCCCAACAACCTTCTGGGTTGTATCTAGTAAGCTTATGGGGCGATAGTTAGAGGGATCGTCCCTTAAACCTTTTTTAAAAATGGGGACGACCTCTGTCCCTTCCATGACTCGGGGATCGCGGCACCTTTATAAATAGCAACGAGCAGGGAGTGGATAAACTTCCCCCATTTTAAGGTGTCATAACGAAGCAAGTCGCCAGGGATGCCATCACGACCAGCTGCTTTTTGGGGCAAGATAGTACTAATGGCACACTCCACTTCCTTGATTGTAAAATCAGGCTCAGTTGTGTCACCCTCCAGAACAGAATAGTCAAATATAGCTGCAACGCTAGACCCTAGTTGACGGGTATACAATTTAGAGAAGTGAGTAAACCATGCTTGACTGGTAATACTGCATGTGATGTAATTACTATCTGGTCTGTTCCTAGCTCTAATTGTATCTCAAAAACGTCTAGCATCTTTACCAGAGCTGGCCTCCTTTAGAGTGTGTCAGTACTCATCTTCCCAATCCTCTTTGGCACTAGCTATCACCCGTTTATAGTCCTTTCTAGTATACTGTATCGAAGATTGTGACTTGCCCTTGATAGCCTTAATTAGGGCTGTTTTTGCCTGTCTACATGCAGGTGTAAACCAGTCATGTGTGCCCTTCGGCTTCGAATTCCTTACTGGATTACCCCCACACACTTGCTCCAAGAATAATTCTCCTATAGTTTTAATTGTTTCTTCAAAGACTAGTGTTGCCCTACCAGATGCAAAAGGAGTTTGTGTAATAGCATTTAACTCTGATTGTGAAGTTAATAAAGTTTGATCTATAATATTAAGCTTGACTTCATCAAGAGCTATTTTACTCCACTTTAATCGCTTCCCGCAATTAGATAGGGAAACTTTAGGGGCAGGCTTATGGACTATTCCATTAATTTTGCTTGGCCACAAATTATTAAGGGTTAATGACAACAAGTTATGGTCACTTTCAATAGTGGGTAAGACCGCCATATACTGAACCGATTTCCAGAGTATAAAATCAAGGAGGATATAGTCGATCCGTGAGGTATGATTCACCCTGTTATAAGTATCAGCACCCATAGGGTCCGAAATAGTTAGGCCATTAGCAGCTCTTAACCCAAACTCCATAGTCAGTGCATTTAACTGTATCACCCTTTGGGACCACTTTTTGATCGGTTGGATAGTTAGTACTGGTATGCCCCTTTTTAAGTCATCTTCCACCAAATCCAAAATGTCCTCGGTCGCAAGGGGCTCATATGAACAGTTAAAATCTCCCGCAACCAAGACTTGAGCCCCGTCATTACAGGCTCTAAGCTCATTTCCAAGGATGGTTACTGTAGGGGAAAAAGAACCATTTTTTGTGCCCCTGGCATAAACATTAAATAGCTCAAGGGCTCGCCCCCTATTAGGACCTCTCAGTAGAATTCTTAATATATCTGGACAGTTGATCTGTTTTTGGGTGATATGACATCCAAGAGAGGTACTCACCCATATGAGAAGGCCCCCCGGGGGGCGGCCCTTCCCTGTACTTGGGGATGTTGCAGGCAAGAAAAAGGTAACATACCCAACTCTATGGAGAGGCTTCAAGCTCCAGGTCTCCTGGAACATACAAATCTTATGCTCTTCTACCAGAGAATTCCATTCTGACAAGCCCAATTTCCTATTTATGCCTGCCAAATTCCAACTAATAACTTTAAGTGGTTCCATGGTAACAGGAGTACAACTTTTTGGTGAATCCAGTTGATCTCTAGAAGGTTTGAGCAATACTTTAGTTAGATCAGATATGGGGATATACTGGGAAGATGTTACCAGGTCCAGAGTACCTCCCTGGTCCATTAGGTGGACCACCGGGGGCAGATGGTCAGACAAAGAGTTAGCTTGTGGATACAATGGGGAGTGATGAATACGTCAAAACCCTAAATCAGGACCAAAATATTCCCCCCTGTTACCATAGTTAAAAGAGGCGTAAGGGCAATACTCGTTTGTAGAACTACCCCATAATTTATTACCCTGGGTTTGCCAATGAAATTGGGGTACTTGACGAGGATAGAAATAATCCAAACTAACTGTTCTGATTATACTACTGGTAGACTCGTTATGATAATTACAGATGAGCTTCACGGGGTGTGTATCACGAAAATTAACTAAGATACAATCGCCGGAAACATCCTTGGCTCTATTACCTACCCAACCAACTCTTCTAACAAATAGAACCTTCCCATCTATCTGTCTCGGTAGAGGTCTGCTGTTATTCAGATAGTGGATGGTTTTGTTTTTCAGTTCAGGGTATGATTCTGTTTTGCCAGGTGGCAGCTGAGGAACTCCTACCAAGACTACCACGTAAGGCATGCTAGCTAGGGGTAGGTCGATATTGGGAGGGCTAGACTGTTCGTTATCCACCTTACCCAGACTGCTGGTCAGTTCTACCCTTGTTTCCATCGCATTCTTAGAGGTAGATTTGTCTCCCAAAATTTGTATGGATGTTGCAGAACTAGCTCCCTTGCTTTCAGGGGTTGCTCCATTACTAGGGGTGTTAATAGCAGCCTTGGATTGAGGGGTTTCGCTAACTCTTAACACCTTACTACCTTTCGTTGCTGGGCATTTACTCGTTTTATTTCCTTTTTTCATATTTGGTGCTGGGAGATTGCCACTACCCTCATTCCCAGAGGGGACGTTATTATTCGAGGTGACAAAAATAGGTGTTGGCAATGGGTCTTGCAACTTATGTTCAACAGAAGTAGAGCTATTTTTTATATGCAACTTGATTAATGCTTTTAGAGAGAAAAAATTGTCGAGGATACCTTGTTCAAGCCTATCCAACCTTGTTGATAAAACCTTGAGCCTCTCATTGACCGGAAGTAGGAGGGACTTCATAGTCTGTTCAATACAGTCAATGAGAGGAATATCTTGGGCATGGCTTAATAGGTTTTCCCGGTTTAAACTTCCACTCTGTGATAATGTAATAGCAGTATTAATAGTTCCACTGCTAGTTTGCACCGGGGATTTCACCACCAGAGCTTCTAGTCTGTGTAAGAGCGGATCTCCAGAAGTGGTGCCATCAGTTTCAGATATTATAATGGGAGTATCGGATACATGACTGGTACCAGAGGTTTCAAGGGCCATTTTATGCTTTTTGGATCTATGCAGCTTTTTGTTCTTTTCATTTGTCCTACCCTCACTAGATCTTAACTCGAGGGTTTTTTCCCCAAGAGGTAGTTCAGACCTAAGCCTAGCAGACTGTCCTCGGGTAATTACACGGGGCGAGCCTATGCTTTGGTTACCCTCAGATATCCGGGTCGAATTTAGTGACCTTGGGCAATTATTAATAGTTTGGGAGTCACCTAGATGGGATAATAATGTACTCGGTGTCTGGCATAACCTGGCATGAGAGAGTAGAGGGGAAGTATCAAGGGACGCATTCTTATCCGAAAAGGACACATCTTCGGTCACTGGGGTCTGACGAATCTCTGGAAGCAAAGCAAAAGACGGTAACAGGGTAGAATCCTGGGAGTTAGTAGTAAGCATTGACATATTGGAGGTAAGAAGTGGAGGATGGCAACCCATAGGCAATGACAAGCGACGTTCCGTGTTTTCAATGGCATTTGCCACAACACCAATGGTTTTTTGCAACATACGGTCGATCGCTGTCAAGCTAGGGAGCTGAGGGGTGACCACATTTTGTGTTTGTGCACGGGCAGGTTTTTGAATAGTACGCTTTCCCATTTTACAAGTCCTATTACAGGGAACAGACCAAATGGAGTTTAGTCAAGATATTATACCCACTGCACAACAGTAAGGGTATACACAACAAATATAATACAATGCAATATATACCAATACACAATTAGCTATAACGCTAGTCACAGGTTTTAAGACAATAACCACAGGGTAAAGTTAATACAGCCTATAGTGGTGGTGGAACGCAAAGGACTAGGGCCCAGAGGAATGGCCCAGCCCAGCCGCTCCCGGCCACTAACGGACACAAACGGTCCCGCCCTTGTCCCGGGCTTCTCCCGGCGCCGCCCGCGCGCGGACCCGCGACGCGGGAAGTGAAGCTGTTTTTTAATTGCCTCCTGGCGCGAGAGTTGCTGACGCTGCTTCCGGGGTTGGGCTGGCAGGGAAGCTGGGAGTTGTAGTTGCCTCCCTCCCCCCTCACTGCGGCCGCGATGTTCCCTAATGCGGCGGCGGGAGGGGAACACAAACGGAGGCTACACAGAGACGCCAAACAGAGGAAAACGAGGTAGGCGCTTAGTTCACTTTGGGACCAACAGGCTCGGTATCACCCGCTCCACCGAAAGTGAAGCTGGTCCACAGGGCCTATAATTACTGTGTTGTCAGATCATCAGGGGCTTGCTGATTGTGCAGACTCGGGTGGGCCTCGAGCCTGGGGCCCAGCGCCTCGGCGTCACTGCAGGGCCCAGTAGAGTCAGCAGCCAGTCGCCGCTATGCGGTCCAAGGGGCAGTGAAGGCATGCGCTGGAGCACCCAAACACTGGGTCGCGTCTCAGCTCACCTCTCGTCCGGCGCATCAGGGCCTGCACTGGCAGCAGGTCGGGTGGCCCCTCACCAGTCAGTATCTTCAAGGTGGGGGTAAAGGGAGCACCCACAGCCCAACCCTGCATGGGTCTTAGGCTCAAACTGTGTCTGGGTGCTGCTATTTTCCTTAAGCCCCAGCTGTTCACACCGCTCCGCCACCGCCAGGAAAGGGCACCGCCGGGCAGAATTTCACATCACTGGAAGCCACCACAGTCCCTAGAGTGCCCTTAACTGCAGCACAGGGACAAAGGTGAATACAGGGGCCAGACCTCAACCGCCCGGAGCGCGCCACCCAAACCCTGCTCAGGGCCTCCACAGACCACCAGCCAGCAGTGGGCACCGGGGGCTTTATCGTCTTTTTCTGCAGGCCCGTAGGGGACCACACGGATCCCCTATGGGTGCGATACCCTATTCCGCTGAAATTACGGCACCACAGGCCAGGAGGACACAGGATGTAGCAGGATTCTATTCCCCTCTGCAGGAGCCATCCGAGGGTGCATCTAGGGTGCCATTTTGCTGGGGCACGCACCCCCTCACAAATGGAGATATACCAGTATGTGGCATAGTGCACTTTGCCTCCAACATATGTAGAATTCAACCTGTTCACCATGGCCAACTGCAACCGGTCCTTGATCACCCTATTGAACCGTTCAACCAGACAATTGCTCCTCTGGTGATATAGTTAAGTCTTATTGTGCTTCACACCAAAAGACCATACATAATTATCCATTGCAGCAGACACCAATAGTGTTCATTGTCTGTAAAAAAATGATTCTGAAAACCATTCTCTGTTGAACACAACCTCTAGGAATTTGATTATTTCACAATCAATAATATGGTTTACAAATCTCACTTCGAGACACTTTGACGTATGATCTTTTATAAAAAAAACATTTAGAGAACTCAACATACTAAAAGTACCAGCCATACGCAAAGGCCGTTTACTCAATGGTTAAATTGGAACATTCAAGGGCTTCAGAAGACACTAAGGGCCATATCAGCAACGGCCAGCGATAATTATCGATGGCCATGCTTAGCGATAATTTTCTTATCGCTGGCTATCTCTGCTTTTTATCGCCCTGGTAGTGCGTTATCAACGCGCTGCTCCAGGGCGATACAAATTCCAGAGATAGCGATGTTATCGCCGTTTTGCAGGGAACATCGCTGGTTTCCCAGCGATGTTCCCTGCAAAAGGGCGATAACCTTGCTGATACGACCCTGTGGTCGTTTCAGCATAATCCACCCCCAATGTTAGGGGTGGCTTAGTCAGGATTTTAGCAGACGTTAGCTTTTGGAGAAAACAGCAGTTATCCCCAAAAACGAACCTCTGCTAAAATGCAAGGGCATCCTTGCTGATAGCGCAAAGACGCGTTATTGCTCTCCTGACATGTTGTGTATGTCAGGAACGCCCACTTTGCATCTCATTAGAGATACAAAGGTAGGCGTAGTGTAAAAGGGTGCTAACATGCGAATACGCATGTTAGCACCCTCTTGCTGATAGGGCGTTGGTTTTATCTCCGCTTTTCTGGCTTTTTAAGCCAGAAAAGCAGAGATAAAGCCCTTGATGACATGCCCCTAACTTGTGACACATATGCTCCAATCCTTTACACAGTGCCCCACTGCCTTGTTTAGAGTAGGCCATGAAAGGTCTTCCCAAATGTTCCTCTTCATGACTTCCATGCTGCTGATTCAACCCTCGCATCTCTGCCTCAATCCTGTTGGCACAACCATTAATTCATCCGCCCCCATGGTCATATGCCTCCTCTTTCAGCCTGGCTCTCCTTCCTAATGTACTTTATTACCTAAAGTAAAAAAAAGGTATTCCCCAAGACTGTGCTTCCTCATCCATTAATCCCTTTGATCTCATTAAGCTGGCTGACCTTATTCTCATACTTGCTGTCAACACTAAAATCATCCAAAATAGTCCCCAAATCTGGCACATACTCAGTTTTGTAGCAATATTCTTGTAGTCTATATTGACATGTTGCTATTCTAGTGGTTATCACAACCAGCCCCCTTCCTACTAAACATGTCCACTAAGGGCTTGTAGTAAAAACCATTGTCTTATAAATATGTCCAGAGATGGTGCGTGCCCCACTGATGCGCTAGTGCCTCTTGTTCTGTTCTGTTAAAGCTGCTGGCTTTAGTGCAATCCACACCCTCGCAGGAGCACGGCCACACACCCAAGAATAGGTCATGAGAACCAGAAGTCTTCAGTGGCCTACCATTTATTACATCATTTTTCATGTTTGAAAGCATACCCACACTCACTCCTCCAGTGAAAACGCTCATTATTTCCGTCAGAAACCTACATTCTGTCTTTTTACGGCAAATGGCATACTTTCTCAGAAATTATTTAATAAATAGACAGACTATTCCCTCAGGCGTCAGACTGGATCCAGAAACCCTGAAGCAGTACTCCTGTGCGCTAGTAGGAGGCCTCGCGTGGCTTGTTCTGCTCCAGGAGTGATGAGGGAACCTGCATTTAAGTGCCACCCATTCGTGCGGACTCCAGTTTCTTTCCTAGGCTGAGGCGGAGCCCATCGGTAGGTTGGCATGACCAGGGTGTTTCTAAATTGGGACATTTTTAGATGAAAAAGAGTTCAGTTCACAGAACTGGGAGGCGGGAAGACTGGCGAGGAATCTATGGTTAGTATCCACCAGAAAGACCATTACTGAATGTTAGTAACTTGTTCCTTTTCAAAGGACTTGACTGTTGAGGCAACAGTGTTTCATGAACCTATGCACCTATGCCCATGTAGCTGCCCGACAAATGTCCGGCACAGGTACTCGCGTGCCAGCAGCATTATCTCTGATGAAATGACCTCGTAAGCCTTCTGGACGTTACTCCTTTGTCAGTCCATAGCAGATGTTGATGAAGACAACAGTCGGTCTGGAGATGGTACGTTTGTGCACTGCTTTGTCTTTCTTTGCTCCGGAGAACCCTACAAAGAGCGGATTGTTCATCCAATATTCTTTGGTGTCATCTATATAAAATACTAGTGTCCTTTTACGGTCCAAACGGTGAAGTCTCTTATTTCTCAGACGAATGAGATGGAGGTAAGAATGAAGAAAGGCTGCCTTACATGAAATGGAGCAACCACTAAAGGGAAGCTTGGGACCTCAGCCACAACATATCTGGAAAGAATGCCGTATAAGGTTGACTGACCGAAAGAGCCTGCAGCTCACATGCCTAGCCAATGTTATTTGATGAGAAACATCGTCTTCAACGACCGAGATCTTGATGGACAAGGCTCAAAAGGGATGCACATAAAACAAGCATTGGAAATGCAACAAGTCTCGCATTTGCTTGAGTTAGAGCTATTGGCTTTGTAAATTATGTCTTTAACCCATGTGTTATAGTGCATGTATGTGGTGTGGGTTGGATTTGAATTGTTAGTTGTGGAATTGTGAGGTGTAGAATGGATTTGTGTAGTGGAATTAGGAGGCATAGTGTGCAGTGAAAATTGAGAGTACTGTAATTATTTATGTGTAGTGGGATTGTGTGTTATGGACTATAATTATGTGGAGGGGGATTGTGTGATATGGAGTGTAATTATGTGGAAATGTATTTTGTGTTGTGGAGTGGTATTTGGAGTTTAATTATGTGTTGTTGAATTTTGTGGCATGATGTGGAATTTTGTGGTGTGTATTGAATGTATGGTGTAGTGTCAGACCACCAAATGTTGACTGTTGGATTAAAGCTATGGTGGAATGGGGACTGTGAAAAAAACATCAAATGAAGTGGGTTAGGTACGATGAAAAATTAGCTTAAGAACTGATGGTATGGGCAGAAATAATCTGGTAAATAACGAGCCCCCCAGATATCACCATAATCTTTTGTGACTGGGAACAAACCCAAGAATGCAGATAATTATTAGTGGGGAGGATGATGACTGGGATTCAAGAGGGTCATCTGATGGTATTTCAGTGGGAAGGGAGTGCAGTACGGGGAGGTAAGTGGGCAGAAATGTTGTTTTTCCCATGGGATTTGGATTAGGTTGTTAGTTCTGTTGTTACTTGCCATAACTATGCTGTTGAATATGATATATGTATTAGCTACATTATTTTTGTTGCCACAATATGATAGGCATGAAAATTGCATAAAATGTGTGTGTTCAAAACAAATAAAAACACATTTAAAAAAAAACACTTTCATTATTCATGGAGTTACATGCAATACAAATAAATTTGGAACCCCACCAGGAGCTCAGCTCAGCCACCTACTAAGGTCCTGCCAAGTCAACAACTGTACACTCTGGGATATGGAATCACCTTAGCCTAACACCCCATGTATGAAGCTTACTACAGCAAGACTAAAGCATCCTCGCACATCACACTGTTACACACATGCAGTTCATAGAGGTGACACATTTTTCCAGCAGGAAAGCCAACAAAACAAGTTACACCTTAAGATGCTATTGGCATTCATACCCACACAAGCCGGCCAACCCAATGAGCCACAACAGACACGATTCTAGGGAACCATAACAAAGACCTCATTCCAGCCACAGAGGAGCCGATAAAACGCTAAACAAAGCAGAAAGCATGATTACAGAAACATTCAAGATTAAGAATACAGTTCTTTGAAAATTTAAATGACATCCTCCCGTGTGTGTGATTGCAATCAATCAGATAATTTGTAAAGCGCACTACATACCCGCAAGGGTTTCAAGGCGCTGAAGGGTGGGGAGGAAGAGGGTGCTGTTGCTACTGGTCGAACAGCCAGGTCTTGAGTTGTCTCCTGAAGGTTAGAAGGTCTTCGGTTTGTCATAGTATGAGGAGGAGGGTGTTCCATGTCTTGGCAGCGCGGTGGGAGAAGGATTTGTCTCCGGCTGTGAAACTACAGATGCGTGGGTTGGTAGCCAGGGAGAGGTCTGCGGAGCGGAGTTTCCTGTTGGGTACCTAGAAGGAGAGTCGACTGTTGAGATAGGCTTGGCCGGTCTTGTGGAGTGCCTTGTGTGCGTGGATCAGGAGCTTGAAGGAGATTCTTTTGTTGACAGGGAGCCAGTGCAGGTTCCTCAGGTGGGGGGTGAGGTGGTCGCGGCGTGGGACGTCGAGGATCAGGCGTGCAGAGGCATTCTGGATTCTTTGCAGTCTGTTGATGAGCTTGGTCGGGGCTCCGGCGTAGAGGGCGTTTCTGTAGTCGAGTCTGCTGCTGACTAGGGCCTGGGTGACTGTTTTCCTTGTTTCTGTCAGGATCCATCTGTAGATTTTGCAGAGCATACGGAAGGTGTTAAGCAGGAGGAGGAGACAGCGTTGACTTGTTTGGTCATGGTGAGTTGAGTCGAGGATGACAGGTTGCGTATGTGGTTGGTGGGTGCGGGGGGAGTCCCCAGTGATGCGGGCCACCAGGAGTCGTCCCAAGCTGAGGGGTTGGGCCCGAGGATGAGGATCTCCGTCTTGTCTGTGTTCAGTTTAAGGCGGCTATCCTCCATCCAGTCGGCGACGGCCTTCATTCTCTGGTGGAGGTTGGATTTGTTGGATTTGGTGGTGAGGGGGTCCTTGGTGAGGGAGAGGATCAGTTGCGTGTCGTCGGAGATTATGTTGAGGTTGTGATGTCCGGAGATGCGTGCGAGAGGCACCATGTAGACGTTGAACAGTGTCAGGCTGAGGGAGGATCCCTGCGGGATGCTGCAGATTATCTCGGAGGCTTCGGAATGGAACGGGGGGTAGCGGACTCTCTGGGTTCTGCCGGAGAGGAAGGAGGATGTCCAGTCCAGGGCCTTATCACGGATCCCTGCGTCCTGGAGTCGTGTGCGTAGTGTGCGGTGGCAGACGGTGTCGAAGGCGGCGGAGAGGTCCAGGAGGATGAGGGCCGCCGTCTCGCCGTTGTCCAGTAGGATCCTGATGTCGTCTGTGGCGGCAATGAGAGCGGTCTCGGTGCTGTGGTTGCTGCGGAAACCTGACTGGGAGGGGTCCAGGATGCTGTTGTCTTCAAGGTAGCGGGTGAGCTCGATGTTGACTATCTTCTCGATGACCTTAGCTGGGAACGGAAGCAGGGAGATGGGCCGGAAGTTTTTTAGTTCACTCGTATCCGCCTTGGGTTTCCTCAGTAGGGAGTTGATCTCGGGGTGTTTCCAGCTTTCAGGGAAGGTCGTGGTCTCGAAGGAGAGGTTGATGATGTTGCGTAGGTGGGGTGCGATGGAGCTGCCGGCTTTGTTGAAGATGTGGTGTGGAAAAGGGTCAGACGGCGAGCCAGAGTGGATTGTGCCTATGGTCTTGATTGTGTCTTCGATGCTCACGTTGGCCCAGGTTGTCAGGGGGGCGTAGTCGGTGGGGTGAGGTGGTTCCGACGTGTTGGGGCCTGTTAGGGTCGTCCGGGGGTTGAAGCTATCGTGGATGTCGTCGATCTTGCGGTGGAAGAAGGTGGCGAGGGTGTCGCACAGGGCTTGCGACGGCGGGATGTCGTTGGCGTTGGAGCTGGGGTTGGAGAGTTCCTTCACGACGTTGAAGAGCTCCTTGCTGTTGTGTGCGTTGTTGTCGAGGCGGTCTTTGAAGGAGGTCCTCTTGGCGGTCCTGATGAGGTGGTGGTGGTTGCGGATGGCGTCTTTGTGGGCTGCGCGGCTGCCCGGCGACTTCTCGCTGTGCCATATGTTCTCCAACTTCCGGCAGGTGCGCTTTGACGCTAGGAGTTCTGGGGTGAACCAGTTGGCTCTCTTGCTGGTGTCTTTGAGGGTTTATTTTTTCAGCGGGGCTAAGGTGTTGGCGCAGTCGTCCATCCAGCGTTTAAGGGTGCACGCATCATCGTCGGGGTTGGGCGGTGGGTTGAGTGCGAGGTTTGTCTGTAGTTGTACTTCGGTGATTTTGCCCCAGCAGCGACAGGGGATCTGTAGGGTGCGGTGATGTGCGATGGGTTTCCGGAAGGTGAAGTGGATGCAGCGGTGGTCAGTCCAGGTGGGTTCGGAGACGTGGCTGAAGGAGACGTGTGGGCTTGAGGAGAAGATGGCGTCGAGCGTGTATCAGGCGATGTGGGTCGGCGACGTGACGAGCTGTTCCAGTCCGAGGTTGGCAAGGTTGTCTATCAGGGTGGAGGAGTTGCTGTTGTCGTTGTTCTCCAGATGGAAGTTCAGGTCTCCGAGGAGGATGTAGTCGGTGGAGGTCAGTGCATGCGTGCTGATGAAGTCGGCGATGGCGTCGCAAAATTGTGGTCGGGGTCCGGGTGGTCTGTAGACGAGGGTGCCTCTTAGGGTGGTCTTGGGGTCCGTGTGGATCTGGAAGTGCATGTGTTCGGCGGTGCTGAGAGTGTTGTCGGTGTTTGTTGAGACCCTGATGGCCTTCTTGTGGACGATGGCGATTCCTCCTCTGACTCCGTTGGTGCGGTCTCTGCGAGCGATCCTATATCCGTCGGGAATGGCTATGGCGATGTCTGGAGAGGAGGCTTCGTTCATCCAGGTCTCGGTCAGGAAGGCGACGTCTGGAGATGCGGTGTCGAGTAGGTCCCAGAGCTAGACGGCATGTTTTCGTATGGAGCGGGTGTTGATCAGGATGCATTGGAGCGGTTTGTGTTTTGTCGTGGCGGGTGTATCTGCATCTTCGATACAGGAGAAGCTGCAGTTCTGGCAGGCGAAGGGACCGTGGGTGCACAACGGGGTGGCTCTGCAGCAGGTGGGGGTTCGTCCTGGGTTGAGTGCGTTGAGGGTGCTGGCGTTGTATCGGAGGCGGTCTTCATGGCTGGTGCGGGGGCCAGGGGTTCTGGCGCTGGGCGCGGTCCAGGCACGGACGGGCGCAGACAGGCTTGCCTTAAGCGCGCCTTCGGCATGCCAGCGGTGCGGCCGCGCAGCGGCCGCCATTTCAAGGGGAGGTGGGAGGGAGGAGCAGCTGGGAGGCGGGAGGCTGGGGTCAGCGAATAGGCACGGGGGCGGGAACTGCGAAAGAAATGGGCACGGAGTAGCGAGGAACAAAAAGCAATATGGTCACACAGGGAAACAGAGAGCGAAATGGGCACACAAGGAAACAAAAGGCAAAAATGGGCACACGAGGAAACAAAAAGCAAAAGTGGGCACAGTGGATTAAAGGGCACAAGGACACTCAAAGCGCTGGTGGAGCTGCAGCGGGGGGGGGAGCGACCTACCTTGCAAGGTCAAGGGTCGC
Source organism: Triturus cristatus (assembly GCF_964204655.1). Taxonomy (NCBI): domain Eukaryota; kingdom Metazoa; phylum Chordata; class Amphibia; order Caudata; family Salamandridae; genus Triturus; species Triturus cristatus. The sequence continues at coordinate 440,692,554 of NC_140579.1, read as the reverse complement.
TCTCCTCACCGCGCAGCGGCTGCCATTTTAAGGGGAGGTGGGAGGGAGGAGCAGCTGGGAGGTGGGAGTCAGCGAATGGGCGTGGGGGGCGGGGCCGCAGGGGCAGCAGCGGCGGGAACTGCGAAAGAAATGGGCACGGAGGAGCGAGGAACAAAAAGCAATATGGTCACACAGGGAAAGAGCGAAATGGGCACACAAGGAAACAAAAGGCAAAAATGGGAACACGAGGAAACAAAGCAAAAATGGGCACAGCAGAATAAAGGGCACAAGGACACAAAGCGCTGGTGGAGCTGCAGCGGGGGGGGGGGGAGGGGGGGAGCGACCTACCTGGCAAGGTCAAGGTTCGCTCTCCTCACCGCGCAGCGGCCGCCATTTTAAGGGGAGGTGGGAGGGAGGAGCAGCTGGGAGGCAGGAGGCAGGGGTCAGCGAATGGGCGCGTGGGGGGTGGGGCCGCAGGGGCAGCAGCGACGGGAACTGCGAAAGAAATGGGCACGGAGGAGCGAGGAACAAAAAGCAATATGGTCACACAGGGAAACAGAGAGCGAAATGGGCACACGAGGAAACAAAAAGCAAAAATGGGCACAGCGGATTAAAGGGCACAAGGACACTCAAAGCACTGGTGGAGCTGCAGCGGGGTTGGGGGGGGGGCACCTACCTGGCAAGGTCAGGGTATAAGAGCTGAATTTCCAAAAGTGCATACACAAACACCACAATCTGTATTCAATCATTATATATAGACAATATATAAGATTGTAGAACTGGCCATTATTCAGGAATCAAGTACTCCTCAATAACAGAACACAGGTACAAAGCAGTGATGTCTGCACACAAATCACAACAAACAAAGAAACATAAAACGCATTTATTTGCAGAACTGACCCCTTGATGAAGCTAAGGTCTGCAAGGAAACTATCAGCAGGGAATTTTAGATCTCGGAAGCGTATGGTGAGGAAATCCAACAGTCAAGCAGGTCAACTGCAGAGAAAACACCCTGGGCGAGGGTCCACAGACCCTGCGTAGTTTGTGGTGGGTGCAGGGCTTTGGTGGAGCCTGGGAGGGTCCGACTCCAAGCTCAGGTGGCTACCAGAGGAACTGCTGCTGCTTGACAGCCAAGCAGCTCAACTGCACAGAACATAGCCTGGGCGAGGGTCTACGGACACTGCGGAGTTGGCGGTTGGCGCGAGGTTTTGGTAAAGCCTGCGAGAGTCCGACTCAATGCCCAGGTGGCTGCCAGAGGAACGCCGGAGGAACTGCTGCTGCTCTATGTCTAGGAGCAGCAGCAAGGGTACTGCCCCACGACAGGGGCTGCCATGCCAGTGCCCAGCGAGGCTGGCTGAGCAGTGGAAAAAGTTGATTTGGGTGAGCCGCGCAGAACCAAAGAAAGGCGTGCAGCCACCATTGTAAAAGTTAAAGCCCTTCATCGCGCTGGGAGGCCGTGGGTCACAATGTTTTTGCCACATGGAGACTGTTGCTGTTGGGATCAAAACAGCAGTGGCTTCAGAGGGGTGGTGGAAGCCTGGAATAGTGTTGTGGGAGGGGTAAGGGGGAGGCACGGGAAATTAAGGGAGGGACAGCAAGCAAATGAAGCGATGGGACCACAAATGAGCCACAGAAATTTCATTGCACAAGTAAACAGAATACTTAAGGAGCAAAGATGCAGCCCCACAAACAAAAAGTTCTTTCAAAGTATAAATAACCTGAATGGTAGGACCACATGTAGGAGGGCCAGTCCTCATGGGAGGATACAACATTTCTAAATGAGGGACTGCTAAGTGTATTCACCAATAAAAAGCAGGCATTTCTGAAGTACAGCTACAGGAACCAATGAAAAAGTTGGACGTTTTTTTCAAGCCCATATTCAAGATACAGCATGTCTCGAAGAGACACCCCAAGCGCTGCCTAAGCGAGACCTAAAAAGTGAAAACTATGTTTAAGTTCCACTGTGGCATGAACATATTTGGAAGAAAAAAATGCTGCAAACCTTTAAAAAAATCTCATCACAGCAGGTAATTAAAAAAAAAAAAGGTTGGTTCAGCAACTACAAAAAAGCCGAAAGAGCTGAAAATTAGCGTTTAACAGTGCCCTAAGTAAGTCCTTGTTGGGCCAAGGAAAAATCAATTAAACTTTAGACAGCTTGGCCTGTAGTGTGTTATTGAGTTGGGTGTCACACCGAGCATCAAAATTAGTCGACAACCATCTCCAGCCAGAGGCAAACTTCCTAACATCATCTGGGTTCATTATCTACGTGACGAAGTACCACCTGACTCCTTCACGAATGCTTTGGTTCATCAGAGTCATCATGGATACAGTGCAGTTTTGTGCCTCCTGCCTGGAGCAGAGTCCAGGACATTCGGGCTATGATACCGATGTTTCAGCCTCAGTCCTAGATCTCAGTGCAGATGACTCTACGGTTGCTAAGTATATTGGCTTCCTGCCTCCCCTGGAAAAGCTTACCAGGTGGTGGCTACTGGACTGCAAATGGGTCAGTGGCAGACCCCTATCCTTACCCTACCCAGAGCCGACAGTGGTCATGGATGCATCACTATCGGTTGGGAATCTGGGAGAGGTGGAAATCAGAGACCACTGGTCTCTGGTGGAGACTCAACTCCATATCAATCTGTTGATGGCATTTGCTTAGCGTTGGAAGCCTTCGTACCTCCAATTAGGAGAAAGCTGGTGCTCACGGACAACACCACAGTCATGTGGTCCTTCAACAAACAGGACGGATCTTGGGCCCTGTGTCAGTAGGCTCTACACCTCTGGAAGTGGCTGGACCACCAAGGAATTTTTGTTGGTAAATTACCTAGTGGGATATTTAAACGCCATGGTGGACAAACTCAGCCGCAGGAGCTTGGCAGATCACGAATGACAGTTACATCCGGAGATGGCACTGTCCAGCAATGGGGAAAACACTGGCTTGTTCTCCTCACCACCATTGAGAATGCGCATTGTCAGTATTTTTGTGCTTTGGAGTTCCCAACGCAGCTCTCTCTCAGAGACTCCTGTCTAGAGTAAAGCTTGGGACTTCAGTATGCCTACCACAACTGCCTCTCATGCCCGAGTACTGAAGAAGATCAGGAATGAATAGCCCAAGTCATCCCAGTGGCACCCATTGGATTGAGCCAGGAGAGTGTGGTACCTGGAACGCCTGGACATGAGCATCTGTCCTCCAATCAAGCTGCCGCTTCTTTTGCAGCAGCAAGGCAGGGTACTGCACCTGGGCATGCACAACTTACATCATTATCCTTGAAGACTGAGCGGTGCCATGTGACTTCCTTCGACCTGCCCCCTGCAGTTGTCATCTTGGCAGCGAGGCCTCCCTCCACAAAATCAGTGTGCGCCAGTCGTTGGGACAAATTTGTGGATTGGTGGGTTATCCAACTAACTGACCCATAAGCAAAGTTGTCTGGAGTTTTATTGTTTGCTCTCTCTGTAGCCAAGCAAGACTTGTTTTGGCCACTATTAAGGGATACTAATCATCATCTCTATCAGCTTTTTTTGCAGGCTGCAGGATTGGCGTTCATTATTTAAATCACCTCTTGTGATGAGAGTTTTGAAAGGTTTGCAACATTAGCTTCTGCTTCTGCTTTGTGATACTTCGTTGAGACTTTAACTGGTTCTCACGTTTTTGATGTGCTCCCCTTCTGAGGCGCTGTATAGTTGTCCTTTGAAACCACTAACGTTGAAGACAGTCTTCCTTATTGCCATAACACTGGCTAGATGTGTCAGCAAACTGCAGGCTCTTTCTGTTAACCCATTGTATACCTCTATATTTCCAGATAAGTTGGTGTTGAAGATCCAACCTTCCTTTCTTCCAAAAGTTGTCACTTGTCACCTCTTTTAATGTTGGGCAGCCTATCATCCTTTACGGCATGCTTTGCTCCACCTCATCCCCCTAAGGAGGAATAGAGATCCTAAAAGGACACTGTGGGGCACATGTATAAAGTGCCACGCAAGGCAGCGCAAAACCTAGAGTCAGATTCACCAAGCCACTTAAGGCCACCATGCATGGTTTAGTATATCTGGTGTAATGCAAGGCACTACAAGTCGCTGCCTTGTGTTACACTGCATGGTGGAAGCGTTACATCGATGAGCATGTATGTTTCCACGCATTCACCAATGTACCAGTGGTGCAACAAGAGAAATATCTTTCTTTCTCCTTGTTCTTTCCTCTAAGTGTGCTGCAGAATGAGAAAGAGGAATTGCCTCTAAAGATTGTTTTTGTGCAGGAAGTTGTCCCTTTCTGCACAAAAACCATCCTGCGGGGCATGGTCTGGCCACATACTAAGATGGCCGCTTGATTCCAGAGCTCAGCGTTGTGAGGGGCCTCGGACGGTGGCGTGGAGACTTCCTGGTTACATTATGCCAGTTTGAATCCTGGTAATAGATGGCGGAATAATCAGAGATGTTCCACTGGAAAAACTACTGATGGCGGATACCCCCAAGTGAAGTTTTCTCGAGAAGAGTTGCGAGCCCGAATTGCTTGCTAGTTGAAATTGGGGCATCCAGTTATATCATTGGTGGGGACTGGAATCTGAGTGGAAAATAGCTGCCAATTACGCATGCACGGTGCCATAGTTGGGACCCTATGAGGTACGTGCATTGCGCATTAAGACTCACTGGCACTTCAGAAGCCGAGTCTCGCCCCTTTTGGTGCGGTGTCCTGGACCGGCTTTTCTTTGTCTCTCGGAATTGAAGTCTATGCTGTTGTCAGTCCTCAGGGGGCCTCCCTGCTCTCCTCAGGCTTCTTGTTTGTCTGCGTTTACCGACATGCCAGGTCAAATTTGGACTGCGGACTGTGACACGTGCACAGAGCTCAAGTAAGTAAAAGAGCTGAGAGGTGTGTGTGCGGTGCCTCCAGGCTTTCCAGTGACTTTGAGACAGAGTCTTGCTCTCTCTGACGACACGATGGAGTGAGGTGTCTTGGTCTGAGATGATCTGTGCTGTGGTTGTGTTTAGAACCTTCCTGAAAGCCTCTGGGCCGCTCTGCTGTGCTGTACTGTGCTATACTGAACAGCATTGAACTGAACAATGATAGCTGATATCCCTAAAATAGCCCTAATAATCTGAAATGTTAGATTTTTTACCCAGCCACCTGTCAGACCCATATATATGATCCAGGACCCCTACGTACTTATCAAATTACCTTGCCACCCAGTCCTCTTCAAAAAAAGAGAACTCACGTTCCTAAAGGAGGTAAAAACTATTTAAAAACAAAGAAAAATATGCCTTTCCCAACAATAACATGTGAACCGAGTCATTACAAAAAATTACCAGGCAATGGCATCATTGACTTTGGTGAGTTAATTGACCCTATACCCTAAGAAGGCCACTTAAATTTAGGATTATCGACAACTTCAGCCATACAGAGTGTATTGTCAACTGTTGATATTAAAAGATCCGGGGCCCAATACTATGGCCTTTGATTTCCCTTTTCTGATAACACAACGCCTATTCGCCAGTAGTGAGTGAATTAATGAGTGCGCTGTTTAACAACCTCTCTATAGATGGTCCTGGCAGGGGTCCACTTGTAGAGATTCACCCTAGATGGAAGCATAAAAGAAGGACTGACGGCTATAGGTCAGTCTCATGCTCTTTGAGGACGATATATACCATTACACGCTCACATAATGCTCACTTTACAGATGAGATGAGTTGATCTTAAACGGCAGACACAGATGTAAAGAAGATAGCCTTGCTAAGAATCCGGAAAGACCGAAAAAAAGTAATAGAATCTGATCATTGCCTTGCGCATTCACTTAATAGGTCTGAAGAGTTGTCATTACATCAGTACTCTCTCTTTTGCCCTGCCTACACGTATCAACGTTCACAGTTTACTACGTAATAAACATCAACTGTGCGAAAGAATTAACACATTAGAAGATTGACACAGAAGAGTTGGTTATGCCTTCTGGCAGGACATCTGATAAACTTGCTAAGCATCTCCTCTTTTTGGAAGCTTTAAACCAGGGTCGTTCTACCTCAGATACACTTGGTGTCATTCACCCTTCTCAAAAACTATCGAATACTATGATAGCAGCACCATCGAACTCCACCATGGAGCGGATACTCCAAGAAATTTCTGCAGTAGGCAAACGCTTGGAGGGCATGGAGACCTCTATATCCTACCTTACGACTGAGACTAAATCTATACCCTTAGACATTTCTGGATTCCAGAACCAGATGGATGGTCTTACTGCATGGGTTGCCAGGGTAGAGAACCGTCTTGATGTTATACAGGGCCAGGATCAAGAGCTTCTGTTCCTCAGGAGTAAGGTGGTAGATTTAGAAGATAGAAGCCGTCAAGATAGCGTCCCCTTTTGTGGCTTCCCAGAGAAGATAGAAGGATCAGACGCCAAATCCTTTCTTAGAGAGGCCCTCTCAAAGCTCACAGGTCTTACATTTGACCCACCACTAGAGATGCAGAGAGCACATCGGGTCGCTCAACACAGGAAAAAATACGCGACCGCGTCCGCTCATCGTCTGTTTCCTATGACATGAATAGCCCGTCAACAGATCACAGCAGCTCGTACCCATGGCCCGAATACATATAATGGAAATGAGATTAGAATGGCATCGGATTTCTCGAAAGAAACTAATGACCGTCGTAAAGCTTTCCTTTCTCTTAGACCTAGTCTACGACAGCTTGATATCAAATAACAAAAATGGAAATGAAATATCCAAAGAGTTCTTTAATCCACAGGACCTTTGTCATTTCTTGGACAATCTTTCTCCTCAAAATATGGAATGTACTGCGTTTACCAGAGTTTGATTCTCAACTTCTATCATTGAACTCTAGGATGCCCTCTCGTGGGAACCGACGTAAACCAGGCTGGTCCCAAAGTAGGGGACAAGACCCAGATTGACCGGTCTGCTCCATGGGAGATCGAGCACAGGACCTTCAGGCAGTAGCTGCTCTCACACAGGAGAGAGAAATCATGCTCTCCTCTAAAGCCCCCTTCATCAGAGGAGGGTGTGTCTTGAACTGTGTCTGATTGATTGACCTCCCTACATTATCAAGAAGATGGAAGTTCGCTGCCTTGACGTCCGCTGAAGAAGTCGATTGCGCATAGGTACTTCAGGCAGTGGCTGCTTTCACACAAGACAGAAGCAGAGACAAATCACACTCTCCTCTAATGCTCCCTCCATCTCAGGAGGGAATGTTTTGAACTTTGGCTGAGCGTTTTACCTCCCTACATGGATGAGATGATGGTACTCCGTTGCCTTTTTTTTTTTTGCCTTCTGGAGACAATGATAAGTACCTGACTACTTGCCTACTTTGTTATGCATCATTTGCTTTATATTGTTCCTATTTTATTCTATCCCCTTTCCCGTACCCCCTTCCTTTTTACATATACTTTTTTACATGTACCTAAGATAGCGTTTAAAAGTGTTTTTCAAAACCTGTTTGCTTATACGTTTTGTATTTTATTTGAAATGAATTAGGATGGCTCGCTATTTATTTAAATTCCTATTTGCTTATTCTACATTATATGCTCTATAATTTTCTTCTTTTGATCCCTTTTCGCACCTCCCCCCTCTCTTTAATAAGTATTTATGATGATATTTAACTATGATAATATTTAGATATGATATTTAGCTATGATAATATCGAACTGTTATTACTGTGTTATGTTATGACTGTTATTTGGGTAGCAGCGGTAGCAACTATTTGTGGGCAACTGATGAGAAACGCAGCAGAGGCCAAAAAGTCAACATCCCTTTGTCGTATTGAACTCAAGAATCAAATTATTTCTCTCCCGCGCCTATCCCATCCAACAGTGCCCAACCGCCAACACCTAGAATTTGCCAAAATGGCGCTAAATAATTTGCACACTTCCAAAGCGGAGTACGCCCTTCAGCGTCTAAAAGACAGACATTATAAACAAGGGGAGAAAGCAGGCTGCTTACTTGCAGCACAGCTGAAACACCGTGAGGCAGCCATGGCTATCCCTGCCATATGGACGGAAACAGATGTGATTGTCACTAAACCACAAGAAATTGTAAATACTTTTGCATCATTTTATGAGAAACTTTATACCCGAGACCCTAGCACCTGAAGATCAATTATCCACCTATCTTGAAAATATTGATCTCCCACACCTCAAAGATGAAGGTAGAGATTTACTTAATGGTGACATCAGCGAAGTAGAAATCGCTGTAGCCATTTTTTATTTTTACTGAGTTTTATATAGTGCTTATCAGAGCACTTTACATGGAACCAGTTGCGTTACACGAGGATAGATTCATTTTTTTTTTGTTCGGCACGGGGAGATTAAGTGTTTTGCCCAGAATCACAGGATGTTCAGCGTCGTTGCCGAGACTCGAACCCAGTTCCCCAGATTCGAGGACGACTGCCCTAACCGTTAGGCCAACCCCTCTCCCCATTGCTAAATTACCTTACCACAAATCCCCAGGAGAAGATGGATTTCCTGCAGAATATTATAAATGGTCTGGGGAGGAAGCAATTGACACACTACATTCTGCCTTTCATGAAGCTGTCCAGACAGCTTAGCTAGGCCCTATTTTTAATAGAGCGTTGGTTGCGGTTATCCCCAAGTCGGGCAGAGACCCGCTTGCTTGTAGTAGTTATCGTTCTATCTCCCTAATAAATGGCGCCGTAAAAATTTTGGCAAGCATTCTGGTGGCACGACTTCGCAAAATCATTCCATCCCTCATACATCATTCACAGGTTGGCTGCGTCACAGGCCGTTCCTCCAGAAATCATCTTCGAACACTAGCCCATACTTTGTGGACTGCAAAAGAGATGACGGAAGATGTGGTAGCTCTTTCATTGGATGCAGAAAAGGCGTTTGAGCGCATTGACTGGGGTTATCTTTTTACCACCATGAAATGCTTTGGCCTAGGCGATAGGTTCATTTCTAAGGTTCGATTGCTATATGACAATCTTGTTGCCCTGGTCAATTGTGGTGGATTAATTTCAAATCCTTTTCCAATCTGAAAGGGTACCCGTCAAGATCAGGTCATACTGAATGGAGAGTTGAAATCTTTTTACCTGCTCCGAGAGGAATTTTATCTCCCATTGCACCAGGCTACGCGACACTTGCAACTACAGAACTGCCCGAGGCAATGCCTGGGTCCTCATCCCTGGATGTTAGAACACTTGCCGATATTGAACTATCTTCTTATTTGGGGACGGAACAAGGGAGTGATATCGGGACTGTATAGTGCATTAACTAATCATTTATACTCTCAACCACTCCTTGAAGCTCTCCGCGAGAAGTGGCAGGAGAGTCTACACAAGGGTACTCGGGAAGCACATTTGAAATGCTGGCTTTTCAAAACTTTGCATGACTGGTATTAGATACCTTTGAAATTACACCTAGCAGGGTTATTGCCACACTCTAAATGCTGAAGGTGTTCGGGAGTTAACTATGACCTTTCCCATATATATATTTTTTTGTGAGGATTTATATAGCGCAAACTCGACCCAAAGGTATTGGGGCACTTTACATGAGCCTCGGTTACGTTACACAAGGACACATTCATATTTTTTGGGTAGGCACGGGGAGATTAAGTGATTTGCCCAGAATCACAGGATGTGATCCCGAGGCTCGAACCTTGGTTTCCCAGCTCCAAAGTCAGCAATCTAGCCGTCCCACATCCTCTATATTTACTCATACACTCATACTATGTGACTGTCCTTCTATACAGTGTTTCTGGGCCTGCGTAGGGGATACCCTGCGGGAAACAATTCCCCTCTGATTTCCCCTTATACCTCACATTATTTTATTGCATGATCTTGGGAATTCACCTGACATTACGTGCCCACAGCGTCACCTTTTACATACTGCGTTCTCTACAGCTAAAATTTGTATTTTAAGACAGTGCCAATCACCCAATCCCCTCGCAGGAGGTTTGGATGGCAGCAATGATTCAGACTGCATCCCATGAATGTGTAATATACAGACTGGAAGATCAGAAGGAAGTGTTCCAACAAGTATGGGCTCCTTTTCTCCGAGACTCCTAAATGTTTTTTTCCCTTTGCCTCAACCTTCCTTTCCCCCCACATTTCATTCTTCTCCCCCTCTCCTCTTCTATCTTCTCTCCCTCCCTCATTCTTCCTTCTCTCTTTCTCCCCATCCCTTCTTGTCTTCCTTTCCCATCTCTCATTGCGCAGGTGCCTTTCCCCTTCCCCTTACCCCCCCCCTCTTTCCTTCCCCTTTCCTCCCTACCCTTCCCCATTTTTCCTTTTTCCTATCGTTCTTTCGTTTTCCGGGTAAGGAGACGGTAACCGTTCTCATTCCTGACTTTCTAACATCCCTAATGCCTATCCCCTTTTACATGTCTAATATTTTCTAGGTCCAATTTTGCTCCCCCTATCCATGATCCACTCAGCCGAATTCATTCTGAGGTTATGAGCAATGTAGGCTGTGGGTTACTATACATACAATACACAATATCCTTTTCGCCCACTATTTGCTCTATGTCTTCTAGTCTACCCCTTCTGCATCCAATGAAAGAGCTACCGCAGCTTCCGTCATCTCTTTTGCAGGCTCACTACACTAGGGCCAAAGCTGCTACCACTGCATTAGCATGCAGAGTGCCACTCCTGGATATTTGTCAGGCAGCAATGTGGGTATCAGTACATGTCTATGAAGCACCGCTGCCTCGACAGGTCAATTGAGTCAGACACTTTGCCTGCTTGGTCCTGCAGGACTTTTTGTTCTGAGCCAATTCACAGAGCCACCACCTTGGGAGGTACTGCTGTGATACCTATTCAGAAGATGAGGAATCTGTATTTAGAAGTATCCATTAGAAGAACAAGTAACCTTTTGGTGAATATTCTATCTTAAAGCAGATTCCTCATCGACCTTCCTGCCTCCCCATTCTGTGAGTTGGACTCTTTTTTTCACCTACGAAGGTCCCAAGTATTGATATCTTCACAGTGGTCATGTCAATCTGCTGATGAGCTCTGTGTCCGTGGACAACCTAGAAAGAAACTGGTATCAGTAAGCATGGGTGGGGCTTACACACAGCTCCACTTGTCACTTCCTGAGAAGAACGACGCTGGCACACAGAAGTACTGCTTTTTAAAGTTTTTGGATCCAGTTTGATGCTACGGGGAATACTTGCAAGCAGAGGAATCTAGGGTTATCCACCAGAACGAATGTTACCAAAGGCAATTAACTTGTTCTGCTGTGACAGATTCTCATTCTCCTTTGTTTCAAAAAGCGACAACTCAGTGAGTTTAAGCTCAGTCACATGAGAATCTGACAAAAACGTCACAAAGGCCACAATATTTTAAACACAACCCACAAACAAATCTAGAATGAGGGATACTAAGGAAAAAATTATTTATTTTACGCACAAGTATTCCATTAGCAGAGAAAACTGATGCACTGTTATAAAGTTGGTCTGCTTTGTGTGAAAAAATGCAAAAATCGTTCAACAGAAAGTCACATTCGCTTACATTGGATTATGAGAATTTGAAACCTGTCCATCAAGATCTGTTAAGTATCTTACAACATTTAAATATTTAGATTGTGAGAAAGGCTGGGCAGAAGAGAAAGAGAATCATTAATTTATCAAGGGCCACGAAGTGAATTGAAGGATGCATTGATGCAGGTGGTAAATATGTTCCTATTAAAAGCACATCACAGATGTCTGTGGCTGCCTGTACTTTTACCAGGGAAGAGGCGGGGGGCCACACACGCACACATACACATTCACTCATGCATTCACACATGCATGCATGTACACACTTCCATTCACAACACTCACTCCCAAATATTCATGCACGCACCACACATTAAAAATAAATTCATACTTACCTGCGCAGCTCTGCCTCAGAAGTCCCAGGAGGGTTGGGGATGCTGCCTTCCCTCATTGGCTGACCTAAGGTCAGCCAATGAGGGAAGGTAGCAGTCCTAAGCCTCGGAGGGCCAAGAAGGGTTGGAACTGCTGCGTTCCCTCATTGGCTGAACTTAGGCCAGCCAGTGAGGGAAGATAGCAGTCCCTCACTCGTCACAGAGTGGGATGGGGTCAGTGAGACTGCTGACCCAACCCCACTCTGTGACGAGATGTCAGTGATTGATACTTAACCCTGGGCACTTCAGGGCTTAGAACTGAAGCCCACGTCCAAGTCAATCAGTGACGTTTACCCTCCTCATGAGAAAGAGGGCCGCATGGGGCTTTTCCAGGCTGAAGATGTCATGCCCAGAGGAGCTGCAACTTCTTCAGGCCAGCAAAGTTCAGCTCAGGCAGCCAGGAGCCTGCGCATTTAGCGCATGTCTAGCCTAAGGCTGCCTGACCTGAAAATAAAGTGTCTGTCAGGCTGACCTTTGCTCTGCTTGACAGACATTCATTGTAGTGGCCATTAGGACGGCCTGTGGCTGGAAGACATACACAAAAATTAAGCATATATTGTGAAACATGAGGCCTTTTTAGTGGGAGTTCAACTTAGCCCATGTACAAAAGCTTCCATTTAATAAATACATGTTTAAACTTGTCGTATTGTTTTTAGACTGACTTTTTTAACATGCTTTGCGAGTACATGATAACATACTCCTAAAGTGGTTTTGAATATGTAAACGGCCTCTGAGCTAAAGCTCCTCAGAGGAGCACTTCTATGGCCAATCCTGGAACGCTCAAACATGACTGAGGTCCAGCCCTGCAGACTCCAATCTCTTTCCTGCAAAGGACGGCGGCCTGTTCTACACCAGGCTGGCTTCCTGATACATCCTACACAGTTATGGGGAGTTTTGGCATCCCAAGCAATTTGGCAGACAGCCCTCTCACTATGCTCTCAATAGTATGGGTAGGATTAGGTAGGAGTATGACATATATTCATATCACTGTAGCTGTTATAACGGTTGAATTGTTTATCTTTTTCACCATTCTTGTAATGCTGGTAGCAATGCTTTGTTTCCTCCTGATAATAATTGCAGCTCCTGTTTTAACACAAGAATACAATTGCTTCAGTAATGTTTGAAAGGCCAATTCATGTATTTGTGTTGCCCTGTGGGCATGCCTAAGTTATAACAAAAGGGTAGATCTGTTTCCACGATTTCCTTGGGGGAATCAGAGTGGTCATGTTCTGTGGTTGCCGACTGTATCTGATACCCTGCAAGGTTAGGGCGCACTGTTAGCAAGGAATTGAGTCAACATACTCTAATTATATGAGTGGACTAAGTCCCCATATGTTGATGTTTATGTTGTCCAGATGCACAGTCCTATTTAATCAGTATGAAATGGGAAACACCATTTTGTTAAAGATAAGGAAACAATGGTAATACACCTAGTATGGCTATGAACCTGGGTGATATATAGCATAAGTAACAGTGGATCCTTTGAAATTTAAGAGAAACAAAAATAGTCAAAATTGTCAGTGTCCAGGTCCAGATATCAGACTAAAAAGGAATAAAGAGCAACCAGGACTTAAATGGTAAGGCATAGAGTGCAGATCGTCTCTGTCAGAGATGTAAGTATGCAAAGAATCAGCAATTAAATGCTGTACAAACGCCCATTTAAAAAGGCTGCACCCATTCTGATGCCCACTGAAATCTGATAGAAGAATACATATATTATCTTTGAAAAAGTGATGAAGCCTCATCTTGCATAAGAATCTCTAAAGTTAAATCTTCATGGTGAAAGGTTTTGACATGGGCCGCCCCAATTTTTAACCTGTCTTCTTACATCTTTTCCTCTTCCAAGCTCTCCATTCTAAGCAAAAACCTATCATTTGTGTCCACAGAGAAACCCAATTCTTTAATCTAAAGGTAGTTTCACACATAAGGGTCCCGCACTGTAGCAGCATATGAAAACATACAACATCAATAAATCTCACAAAGAACTGCATTGACTGGAGCTGTTAGTGGATGAGGGTCTTCTGTCCTTTTAAAGAAGAACACAACATATCACCTGTCCTTTTCCAAACAGTCTCTACAGATGTGGTCATTCCATGTTATTGGGAGTTATAACCTGCAGGTTTATGAATTCATGTTTGGAAGGATGTACAACATATCCATGATAAAATCCTTTTACTTACTCTTTTCTTTGGTTTTGGATATACCAGTTATCACCCTCAGACTGAAGGACAGATTGAAACGATTAATTAATGTGTTGAACATTATATGCAATGTAAAGTCTTGCAACAAGATGAGGGTGGGAGTGAGACTTACTTGTCAGAGTTAACACACAATAATACTAAACATTCATCTACAGCAATGCCACCTTTATATGAATGGCAATCATCATCCTTATCTGCGTCAGTCCCTTTGGTGCAGGATCAATTTACAGAGTTAAAGGAAGTGCAGAAATTACCCAAATATGCTTCTAGGTAATAAAGTATGGTTAGTTCCAAAACATTTGCACTTGAAAAACAAAATCCACTAAGGTACTATCAAAATGTTTGTCCATTTATTTAACAGATTGTGAATCCAATTATTGTACAGTGAAATTGCCCCATCCTATATTCCATGGATTTTTGTTGAAAACTTCTGTGAAAATACTTCTTGCTCCACATCCTATGCCTGATCAGGTGAAATGGTTATTTGAATTTTATGTAAAAAAAAATCTTAACAAACCAAGAGCCATACCAGAGGGCACTGGCAGGATTTATGATTCATCTTTGGAAGGGACACTATCAAGATTCAGTACTCCCCGTTATGGCTCAGCAGACATGTGGATACAATACGTCAAACCACCTACGCTCATTCAGAGGATGCAAAGGCTGGCGGGGGTCACTGAATGTTGGCACCGATTGCCAAAAAAGCTTAGTCACTGGAGAACATATAGGGGGCCATATTACACATTATCACGGTTTGCGCCCTTCGCACCTTTTAAAAGGTGCGCCAGGCGCAAACAGTCATAATGTGCTCCATTATGGTGTATGCGCTGCCCCCAGGGCAGCCGCGAACTCGCGCTGCCCTGAGGGCAGATCATTCATGTGAAAACACAGAGCAGCTGCACCGTGTTTTCACAGTTCAGGCGGCACCTGCATGCAGTTTCAAATGGGTTTAGAGATCTCCTTGCAGGCGGGTGCAGTCAGTGATCATGGGACCCCTTTTACCCCCTGCAGATGGCGGCTGTTAGGAGGTGTACTGACAGTGTGCCACATTTTAAATGGCGCACTGTCAGTGCGCCACCTGAGGGCTTCTATGACTCTGCGCCCATGTCTATAATATGGAGTGGGCGCAGAGTCAAAGGAATTCCCTCATTTGCATAGGGCACGCCCCGGTTAGCGCTGGCGCTTTAAGTGCGCCAGCGCTTTTGGTATTATAGAAGGGGATGCTCAAGCGTCTGTGTCCCCTTCTATAATACCAATGTGCCCCGGGGCGTGCAAAGAAGGCGCAAATGCCCGTTGCGCCCCCCCAGGGCACCATCTGTAATACGGCCCCTGATGCGTGCAACTACATTGCTCATAAATCATTGAACTCTCCCATTGTTTTGAGATTGCGGTGGCCATTGTGAACCATTGGCTACAAGATTATTTGTGTTCCATAGCGTGCTTGCCAAGCAATTGTGATACTATGTTACTACAGGCAGCAATCTTGCTACTTGAAATAGTTTGGAGAACAGTTAACTTTCTTTAAAAGCTTGCTGGAGAACAGTTATGGGGAAATTTCATATTATGGAAATTGAGTTGTTTTTGCTAAAACAAATTTTCAACAATATGAAAATTGACCGTCAAATATCTGAAGACATTATGAACTTTGAGATTTATTTTTGTGAGGAAAAAGATAGGGCAGGGGGGAACGTCTCTGCAATCTGGATTTGGAAACTGATGAAAGGAGTCGCAGTGACTGGAATCCTTAAAGAAAGCTACTTCCTTTGTCATCAAGCCATCTGATAAAGGGGGGAATGTAGTTTTATGCGAAGTGAAGAAATACATGATGGAAGCTAAGAGACAACTGGATTTTTCTGGCAACTATACAAAAACGAATGCTGCTCAATATGGTCTAACTATTGATGTTTTTCATACTACGCTTTTGAACTGGCACTCAAATGGGCTGTTGAGTCAGGATGAATTGTTGTTTTTAACAGTTAAGAAAACTGTGACCCCCTGCTTCTATATAGTGCCTACAATTCACAAACACAGCACTAACCCACCAGGTAGCCCTTTAATATTGGCTAATGACAGTCTTTTGGAGAATACTTCTAACTATCTTGACCATTTTTCATTCCCATGTGTGTAGCCTCCCTTCATACTGTCGTGATAGCATGGATTTTATTTCCAAGGTTTCAGGCATCCCATGGAAATCCAGCTACATTTTGTCAACAGTGGATGGAGTTTCCCTATATACCTGCATCCAGCATGAATTGGGCTTGCAAGCATGTGGGCATTTTTTCAGGGACAGACCAATAGCGTCATATGACCTCACCATGATTCTCCTCAAGATGCTGCAGTTTTGTCTTGAGCATAATTATTTGCTATTCGGCACTCAGTGGTACAGGTAGTTGAAGGGAACTGCCATGGAAAGCTGCTTCACGCCCAGTTATGCCTGTATGTTAATGGGCTGGTGGGAATCTGAATGCATCTGGTCAGAGAGGTTTGACAAATACACTCAACACCTGGTTTTGTAGACAAGATATATAGACGATATCTTTCTCATTTGGGATGGCCCACAAAAAAGCCTAGATGATTTTCTGGAAAAGATATCGGATAACAAACTTAATATTAAGTTTATGAGTAAAACCAGTGTAAGCTGAATAGATTTTTGGGATGTACTGGTGAAGTCCAGAATGAAATCATGCAGACCAGCTTACATAGGAAGGCAACGGCAGGAAACAGTATCCTGCATGCTAGCAGCCACCATCCTACAAAACTCAGACGGAGTATTCCCTACGGGGAACTGCCAAGAGAAACTACAGCACTTCAGAAGCCTATGCAACAGAGAAGAAAAATATGGTGAAGAGATTCCTTATAAGAGGGTACTCACACAAGGTGGTGGAGACTGCCAGACTGAAAGTGAGTAAGATTGACAGAGAAAGTCTGCTCATGCCAAAATTACAGAAGGAAGGGAAACAGGAGATCCGAATGATTACGACTTTCAATTCCAATTCCAAAGCAGTACAGGCCCTAGTCAGGAAACACTGGCATATAGTGAGGTTAGACCCCACAATTGGCAAACTGGTTAGCCCGAGACCGCACATAACGCATCGTAGATGCAATTCTTTGAAGGACATTTTGGTACACACATGACATATTCTATGACCATTTATTATATCACTAATGACTTATCTAAAAACATCATTGATGACATGACTCCCAGGTCCCCCATCTACCAAGGGCAATGCATTTTTTTTAAGGGGAGCGGGGCCAAGTGGCGCTCTCTCTCCAAGCCTTAAAAAATCCCTGGGGACCCCATCCCCCAGGGCTATGTATTTTCTTAAGAGGAGGGGAGCCACTCCCTATTTTGTTAAATTTTGGCCCCAGAGGTAGGCTCCCAGGGCATTTTGAGGGTTGTGAGGGATGCCACACAGCCCCCTTCCCCATTTTGTTAGGTTTTAGCCTCAGTGGTGGGCTCCCAGGGGCCTCTGGATGCTCTGGGGAGGGGGGGGGGGCAACATAGCCACTCGAGGCCTAAACACAGTAAATGATTTTGTTTTCCTTTTTGGCCCCAGGGGGGTCCTTCTGGGTCCCGCTATGGGGCCTAAGAGGTCAGGTTATACCTGCCCTGCTCCCTTATATATTTTAACTTGTTCATGACACAGGACTAAGTTTCCGAGTCTTGTAACAGATGCCAGCAAAATATTTCTCATGTTGCTGGCAGCCAATAAGAGTGCTCACTCCCGCTGGAGCGAGATGGCCCAAGGAAAATAAAGCTTTTTGGGCCAATCAGAACGCTCTATTTTTAAATTGTCGCTCCCGCAAGAGTCTTGAGTCTCTCTCTGACCCAACCGTCCAGATATACAATTATTTTCCAACATCAATTTCTCAAAAACTACTGAATGGAATTACACCAAATCACAAAAGAACACAATATGCGGAGCAAGATCTAGCTTCCTGCCCAATTTGGTTAATTACGTTCAGCAGTTTTTGCTGTAGCCTTGTTTAAATAAGTCTGCGGAAAATATATGGGGATTTTGCATCTTGGAATCCCCCACCCCCCTTTTTTCTTTTCCGTCCCCACTTGACGGATCACCCCAAAACCTTCCATGCACAAACTTTCTGGAAAGTTTTGTAGTGATATGTCAAACAGTACCACAGTTATTAGCAACACAAAAAATGCTTTTCCTATAGAACAGCTGACCTGACTATAACTATCTAGTGACGACTGCCACTAGTTAAATATATATCTATATATTACCTAGTGGCAGTCACCAGTAGGTAGTCATAGGTAGGACCATGTTTCCATAGGAAAAGCGTTTTTTGACTTGCCTATATCTTTGGCGCCGGTTGACGAATCTTCATGAAATTTTCCAAAAAAGTGCACTGCTGTTGTGCATGGAAAGTTTCAGGGTGATCTGTCAAGCGGGGCTGAGAAAACGGGGGTTGGTAGGTAAAAAAAAAACAAATTTTGCAATGCAATAGGTCTCGCATTTATGCAAGTTTAAGCTATTTGTATTGTAAATGACAATGCCTTTTATTTATGTTTTAAAAACAAAAATAAAAGGCATTGTTATTTGCAATGTCAATAGCTGAAACTCGCCTAAATGCAAGACCTATTGCATTGCAAATGCTTGTTAGATTAGTGAGTGGAAGCGCTCCCTTTCGGCCCGTGCGTCAAATTAATTAAATAAACAAGCGCGGCCGCTAAAGTGAAAGCGGCCCACTCTCTGAATACATTTTTAAAAAATAGTGCTTGCGGACTTATGAAGGAGACTGTGTAACGATACAAGTAAAAGATCCAGTCCTCATGGGAATTAACAAATGGCAACAGGGCAGTAACAAGGAGGGACTAACAAGCCTCATTATCAATCGGAAACCAGCATTTACCAAGGACAATGACACCAGCCAATCAAAAATATGTGCAGAGAGAAGGCAGGGCTTTCACAGCATACTCGACCACTGCATGCCTCGCAGAGCGAGCAGTATATGCGTGCTGCCACTAGGCTCGACCTAAAAACTAGCATTGCCTCTCAATTAAGTGACAATCTGATGTACTAAATTGAAATGGTTTTGCATGTTAAATGCACTTTTTTTAAATTTAAAGAGATGACCTTTATCACAGTTTTAAATGAGGGCTACTGTATGATTTACATGGCAAATCAAATTAGGGCTCCGCTAGTTAATCCGCCAAGTTAGACACTTTGCTCGGCTCTGGCTCGGCTCTTTCTGTTAATTTCTTGGCTCGCCAGCCTCTATAAATTAATCTGCCAAATCATGTAGGAAAATAATTCCAAATATCTCCTTGACATCGGAATGGTTGTGCTCTAGGAGGAAACGGACAAAAGTAGATAACTATTAACATTTTGGGCTAAGAAATAGAGTCAGTTTCCAATTACCATTAAAAAAAAAAGCTTTGGGCATACAGTGCCTCTGCTCCGCGCCAAGTCCATCAGCAACAGATTCTCCCCCACACATCGGGCACTCTGAGGTCCGCAAGTCCAGGCGGGTTCAGTGAAAGAACACCAACAACCAGGCAAAAGAAAAGGTCAAGCACGCAGGTTCTTCAAGTGTTTACTTTAGTCCTTTTTTGGTGTCACCAGTAAGCAGCAACGTAGTGCCTCTTCCCCAGCTGTTTATGACCGCTGTCAAAAGTAAAAGGTGTTCGTGGTGTGCAAAAACCCTCTTATACAAGGAGCAGTCATCGTTTACTGTTTACCAATTAATATGCCATTGGACATTTAATTAGTAAAATATAAGCCAGTGATCAGTTGGAGGCACTTGACTGTCAATGTGCTGCGAGTGTTTACTATTCTAAGATGGTGCCTACAATTCGGAAAATGTAGAGGTTTCGTAGTTCGGTATTCACGTTCAACCTCCTACGCCGTTGGTGATTATGATGGCGAATTATTCTGACATATTGAAAGGCAGCAGCTTGATAGACTTTGGTCCTAAGTGTACAATAATACACTGGGCGCAGAAAGGACCAGGTTGTTGTGTCACTTACAAGGAAAGGGAGCTTGAGAAAGCTAAGTGCACTGTCATGTTTACACGGATTTAGAAAAGCAGATAGTTATCAAAAAAAGAAGATGGGTATCTGTTTTCATAACAGCCCAGTGAGTGAGAACATAATTTTAGTCCTACATCTGTGTCTACGCATGCCCAGGACTGCCTGGAACCATGAACAAGCTGTCGCCATTGTGAAAAAAATATAGTGCTTTCCGACTAAAGAAGGAGATCGTGTAATGCCGCAAGTAAAAGATCCAGTCCTGATGGGCAATCACAAAAAAAGATAGGGCGGTATCAAGGCGGGACTAAGAAGCCTCATTATCAATCAGAAGCAAGCATTTACCATGGACGATGACGCCAGCCAATGAAAAATATAGGCGGAGCTTCCACAGCTCTTCCATATCTGTCCTTACTACAATATGCCTCGCAAAGCGAGCAGCGCATGCACTGCAACGCTAGGTTCGACCTAAAAAGTGCATTTCCCAGAGATTTTAGACACGACTACAGCCTGAACTGATGGACAGAATTACACCAAATTTGGCACAAAGCTCTTGGTCAAGAGAGTGCCCTTTTTGCTATCTGGTGTAAATCTGTTCAGTAGTTTGAGATATTAAAGAAAATCCAAATTTGTATATCTAGGTGCATGAATATTTCACAATTATTTCACTACGAATCATGAATGCGTGTGCCAAAAGGTATGCTGTGCTTGCCTGGCCGCAACCTGTGTACAAATTTGCAGCTGCCATTTTAAATAACGGAGTATGGCCCTTGGGCTGAAACTAAAGATGAAAAGTGGCATAAGGGGTCAGTGTAGAGGTACCATGACCCCATGGCTGCAATACAGGGGTACTTCGGAGACCCCTTATGTATGAAATATGTCAGAAAACTCACGCACTCCCTCACACATCCACTCAGGGACTCATGCACCTACTCGCAGATCCACTCAAACATCCACTCACAGACCCACTCAGATTCACGCACCCACTCCCAGACTCACTCAGACACTCACACATCCACTCACACACACTGAGACACTCATGCACTCACTCACATTCACTTACTCTCAAAGGTAACAGTTAGGAAATAAAATGTGAAAAGCGTTAGAAATTCACACACAAAAAACAAAGGACAGGGACGTTACAGTTAGGAAATAGAATTAAAAATTCTTTAGAAATTTACTGGAAAAACCACAGGTTACAGCATTGGTAGTCACAAAAATATTCTCAAGGGCCTAAACGCTTGATCTGTAGTGTGACCGAGGGCTGCATAGTTACCAACCGGGTGGCAGGAAGCTGTGATGGTGTGAGCACTGTAAGGTGGGTGTAGGTGAAGTGAAGCATGCACATCTAGTGGCTGAATTGCATAATGTGAAACCAGAAAACCTGGCTTCCCCACTTTGTGGGATTCTAGGCAATTGTTTTATTTCACTTTCCCCCTTTTTCTACATGTTCACATATAAGAGGACCTTGAAATAAAGGACTTCGTGAATTTAGGATGTGCACTGTACGAAACCTTCTCATGTGTATGATTTAATACAATATAATGTTGTCTATGTATAATAGCAACCCAGGCCACCCAAAGAGTGCACAAGTAACTTGCCTCGAAGTTCACTATTGCGATTTTGTCAGTTTGGGTGGAAGGAAGCATGAATTATTCTTAAATTAATGATTTAAAAACAGCTTTTAAAAAAACAAACACTTCTCAATGCATTGACATAATCTGATGTACTAAGGTGAGCCGCATTTTAATGAAATACACTTTTGAAGAAGCTTTATCATATTCTCATAGGTTTGTTGCAAGAGGTCATTAAAAATTAAAGTGTTCCTAAAGTTAATTGTTGTAGGAAACCTTAGTTACTTTCATCCTATAACTGCAGCTAACCGGAAAACAAATGATTGGCCCTTTATTTAACATTTTTTAATGTTAGTGCTGATTCGAGTAAACAGCAGCCCAGTAATGCCGTGGACCAGGGGGCCACATCTAAAGGTCAGGAGGGCTCCATGCGACCCCCTGGGCCGTACTTTGAGTATCACTGGGTTACAGGGACGTTATAGTTAGACTCAGATTTCACTCGTACAAAACCAGTGAAATTCAACAGTTATAGTTAGCTGAGATAACTATAACTTAAGCCCCTGCAATGCACTGCTTATGACCTCACATATTACATCACTTATGACTTCTCAAATGACATTACCGATGACATCATCCAGTGAGTGTAAGTGTTTTTTAAATGTTTAGCAGTGTTAAACATATCTTCTAAGGTACTACAAAAGTTACATTTGTATGCTTTGTAGACTACTGAGTGATGCTATTTCTAACATATATTATGTGAGTGGCTGTGTAAATCTGTGTGTGAGTGGGTGTGTAAGTGACTGTGGGTGTGTGAGTGGTGGTCAGGGTGAAAAAGGGAAACACTTTCGTGACCACCCTTTTTCTAGGCCCCGCTTGACAGATCACCCCGAAACTTTCTATGCACAATTAGAATTATATATATGGATTATGCTACCTTGTAAGCATTTGTTTGTTGCATGTAGTGCTGTAGATTCACATGCTCTACATATTTTTGCCATCTGGTGTTGGGCTCGGATTGTTGCATCTTACTTCTCTTCAAAGAAGCATTTTGAGTGCATAATGGCGGCGTTGCTGGATGTGAGGGGGCTAGGGCGGTGTATGGAGATCCACGCCTACATGCGTACCTGAGGATTCCCGGTTCCTGACTCCTCCCCTCCTCCACGAGGTTGTGCGGTTGCAGCAGAGGCTGATGGCGGCTGGCGGGCGGCGTTTTTCCTCATCGTGTGGATTTCCTGTCCTTTGAAGCCTGAGTTTGACGGGAGCGTAGCGGCTCTTTTTGTCGGAGTGGGGCAGCTCTCTACATCTTCAACTTGTCTGTGTTTAGGCATCTCCAGTCTCCAGTTTCCAGCCTCACGCCGTCGGCCGTTTCTGCTTTGTGGTTGAGGCAGAGGTTGAGGGCGGCTGGCGTGGCGGCGTTCTGAAAAGTTTGAACTTGCTTAGAGCGGCGTGCCTTTTCTTATCGGAGCGGAGCAGCTCCTTACATTTTCAGTTTCGCCTGCAGCGCGGCGCGGCGCTGGAGAAGCTGTTAGTTTACCTGAGACTCTGTGGTTTTGCCTATACGGATTAACAGTATCCGGCGATGTGGATTTGGAATTTGAAGTCCTATTCTGTGCTCAGGTAGCGGAAAACTATTTTTTGAAAAAAAATTTTTACTGCCACTGTTGCTGCTTTTCTTTCACTCCGTGTTATTGGACCCCAGGGACCTAGAGGTACCGGGACTAAACTTAAGGGAGCAACCATTACTACTGTTCTTTTCTCAACATGGGGAAATTAATGAATACTCGTAAAGCAAAGGCTCTGCGCATTCAAGTCAAAGAAGCGAGGAACGCAGCCAAATTACTAAATAAAGATGCTACTGGCGATAAAGGTGATGTGAAGGAAAAAAGCGACAGTGCGGGAAGTTCGGAAGAGCTGGAGGAGTCTTTCGGGGAGACTCCGACTCCGGATTTAGAGGCTTCTCACTGTGTAGAGGCAGCACGCTCTTCACCTATTCAGGATTTCACTTCCAAGCAAGACAGCTTAATGGAGGTGCTTAAGGGCGCTAAACCATTCCCTCTTTTTGATAAGAAAAGTGCTGTACCTTGTCAAAGCACCTCCGCTCAAGTTTGTCCTTCTTCCTCTTCTTCAATTATTCAACCTCCAAATTTCTTGCATAAGTCTAACCTTGTGGCACCTTCTGTACTTTCTACAATTTCGACATCTTCACTTAAAGATAACCCTTTGGTACACTCTTTGAAAATTACGGATGATATTCAGAAAGACGCTTTGACTTTGGGAAATACAGTTATAGCTGAATCGCTTACTGACAAGCTTCCAATTACCCCAGTGGACTCTGTTTCTAACGTCAGTCACCTCAGTCCTTTATTAGATTTGGACACTGAGACCGTCGGGGAGATTCAGATGTCAGTTAAAGATATGTTAAATCTAATTCTCGATGAGGTCCGAGAGTTGAAGAGGTTTCAAAAATCTGAGCTCGCTTTGATTAATCAGCGTCTGGACAAAATGGAGGATCTCTTTTCTACATTCCCTGCTCGGCTCCAAGAAGCCGAAACTCGCATCTCTAATCTGGAGGATCAAATGATCGAGGTAAAAAAAGACGCAAATCAGCTTTCCCTCACTTCACGTTTACTAGAATCTAAATTAGATGATTTGGAGAATTATAATCGTCGATCAAACCTTCGTAAAGTGGGGATCCCTGAAGGTCTTGAAGGTTCTAGCACGCTGCAGTGGGTTACCTCTTTTTTAAAATCCAAAGTGATTCCCAATCATGAGGGTGACCTAACCATTACGCGAGCACATCGAGTTCCCGCTCAACCTTTTCCAAATTCCTCCCTTCCTCGAACAATTCTATTAAATTTTTCTGATACACGGATTAAAGAGACTATTCTCTCGACGGCAATTCAGAAAAGACAATTTTTTGTTAATGAAACTGTGAAATGTTGCATTTTTTCAGACATGTCCGCTTCTGCTGCTCGGAGAAGAAAAGAGTTTGTCCAAATGGTACAGTTATTTAAAGCTAAAGGGGCCCAAGCCACGATAGCGCAACAGTCCAAGCTTAAAGTTTTAGTGAAAGGCAAATTCTTTATGCTATCCGACATTGCAGCAGCACAGGACTTGCTCAAGGAGATCTCGAATTCTTCATCAGGTTAAAATTAGGAGGAATTTGTGTAGAGCTTTTTTTGTGTTCATAGATGTTATAAGTTTTGATTTTTTGTGGGTGCAGACTGTATGGAAGGGTTGGGTGGGGGGGGTCAGTAGAGCATGAGGGAGTGTGGAATCCAGGGGGCCCAGGGGGTGCAACAGGTCACCCCAATGGAATGGGGTAGGTTCCGATGGTCAGCGTGGGAAGGGGAAGTTGGGCCATTGGTGGGGAGGGCTTGGGGGGATGAGGGTGGTGATGGTTGGGGGAGAGTTCTGAGGGAGGTGAGGGAGGTGAGTCAGGGTGGTGATGGGTGGGCTATAACAAAAAATGAAGTTGATGGTGCCAGGCGTTTTTTTTAATGTAAGTATGTGTCAATTCAAAATGCCAGAATGTCTACAGTGGGCAAGGTGAGGCCTGATGAGGTTTGCTTACAATTAGATAATTTAAGATGTCTTTGTCAAGCAAGGAGAGTTTGAAATTGTTTTCTCTCAATGTTAATGGTTTAAATAATATCAACAAAAGGCGAGCTGTGGAAATTTGGATCACGGCAAAAAATCATTCTGTAATCCTATTACAGGAGACTCATATTTTCTCTCTTAAGATAGATCAGTTTTCGATGTTTAAATCTTGGGCTTCGTTCCGGTGTTTCGCATCATGTAACGAATCTAAACGAGGGGTGGCGATATTTTTAAATAAGAACATACATGCGGAAATTATTCATTCAGAAGAAGGAGGCTCAGGGCGTTGGTGCTGGGTCTCATGCAGAGTTAAAAATAGACAGAGACCTCTTATTTTTCTTAGTTGCTATGGCCCATTAAATGATGATTCTAATATGTTTGAAGATATGTTCCAATCCCTATTGACGGTGTCAGGGGATATTGTGATGGCTGGTGACTTTAATGTCTTGATGGATCCCAAATTGGACTCATCGTTCCAATCAAAAAAACAACTCAAACCTAAAGTTTTCCAGACTATTTCCAATTATAAAAGACTATTGGATCTTTCTGATCATTGGCGTCTAGATAATCCCTCTAAAAAGAATATACTTGCTGGTCGAGTAGATTTAAGTCTTCATCCCGCATTGATTTTTTTCTTGCCTCACGCAATCTCAGGTTAGGTTATTATAATACGGTGCATAATGTATTTTCCGACCATGCTATGCTTATTCGGGAGTTTATTTTTGGGGATAGTAGAAGGTCTCCTAAAAGGTGGGTCTTTAATAAATAATATCTTAACGACGAAATATGGGTCTCTGAATTCAAAGTCATAATTAGAGAACTTATAATTCGCAATACTGGTACCGCCCCTCTTAGTATTATTTGGGATGCCCTAAAAGCTTTTATTTGTGGAATTATTATTGGGAAAGATGCTGCCACATCTATTGCTGTTAGGGCCATAAAATACTCCTTTGAACATCGTATACAGGTTCTTAGTGCTTTAAGACAACAAAATCCCTCTAGAAATATTAAAGATCAACTGAATGAAGCTAAACGTGAATTTAGTACATATCTATTTGAACAAGGAGAGGCGTTTTTTCGTAGTCAATAACAGAAAGTCTACGATGAAAGTTATTTTACGGGTAGATTTCTGGCCTGGCAGGCTAAAGAACAAGCTACCTCCAATCTAATTCGGGGTTTAATCTGTCCCGTTACCAATCAATATATAACTGACACGGATGGGATAGGTAAGATAATGCATTCCCACTATAAAAAAATATATAGCCATCAGTATGAAATAGATCAGCTAAAACTAAATGCTTTTCTGAGAAGGGATGTGGTCCCATCCCTCTCTGAATCCAAGTAACTAAATATGGTAAGTGAATTCTCCTTAGAAGAGGTACAATCGGTAGTGCAAGAACTTCCATCAGGGAAAGCTTCCGGCCCAGACGGATTACCCGCGGAATTTTGTAAAGTTTTTTTTCCTGCCTTTTCTGATATTTTTTTTACAACTTCTCAATTCCATGCTCATTGGAGCCTCCATCCCAGACTCGTTTCGCGAGGGCACTGTGGTTAGCTTTCTGAAGAAGGGAAAGGATGCTAGGGATCCTAATTCATATCGTCCCATTACTCTTTTAAACTCGGACTATAAGATTGTTACTAAATTACTCGCTATTCGATTTAATCATATTGCTCCGGATCTAATTCATGAAGATCAAAACGGGTTTATTGCTGGCAGACAATTGATGACTAATACCCATTATCTTTCGGAAGCCCTGGATTACTTTCACACACTGAGGATACCAGCTTTAATTATGCTATTTGATGCGGAAAAAGCTTTTGATTTGGTGGTCTGGGAGACACTGTATTATTTTGCAATATTTTCATATTCCATTAATTATTATTAATTTTATTCGTAATCTTTACACGGGTGCCAAAGCAAATATTATTATTAATTCACTAACAGTAGGACCAGTGTTAGTCAATCGAGGTACACGCCAGGGCTGTCCCTTATCACCGATTCTTTTTGCTTTTTTTATCGAACCCCTTGCAATCGCAATTCGGCAGTGTGTAGAGATTTCGCCCCTGATTCCATTAATGTCAAAGATAAAACTATACGCTGATGATATTATGCTTCTTATTAAATCCGATTTGCAGTCACAAGTTCGTGTATTCCAGCTTTTTGAGTAATTTGAGACTTTCGGAGGCTATCGTATTAACAAAACAAAAACAGAAATATTGGTCTGTGGCAATCATAAACCCGAATTACATCCGGATTTAAGGGGCTGCATCAATAATAAACCCAAAAGATATCTCGGGGTTTTTTTAACAGCTTCAGTTAAAGATCTCTACAGTCTTAATTTTGATCTCCTCCTTCGGAAAGTCGGCTCAATGCTCACTCGCTGGAATAAATTACCACTATCAATTTTGGGCCGAGTTGCTTTGATTAAAATGTCAAATTTACCATTGTTCAATTTTTTGTTTTCAACGATTCCCTGCTTTCTTCCGGGTATTTTTTTTACTAAAATTGAATCCATGTTTTTGCGCTTTTTGTGGGCACATAAAACGCCTCGTATTGCGCTGAATATTCTCTATGAGGAATTAGATAATGGAGGCCTTGCACTACCGAATATTAGAGATTATTACAATGCTTACTTTGCTCAGTATCTGACCCGATTTAAATCTCCAATATTAAACTCTAACGCATTTATTAGTTTTTTCTTTGATTTAATTTTTTCGGAAAGTCAAATTTCTCTCCCCCTTCAAGTTCCTAAATCTCCCAAACTGGTTAGGTATAAAATAATTGCCTGGTTCTTTAGGAAGCGTACGGCTATGCTTAGAAGATATTCTCTTTCTCGGTTTAATTCTTCCTCTTTATTGATTAATTTATTCTCATTTTATGGGCATGGGTTTGGCTCTGATTTAATGGGTCATTGGACAAATGCTGGATTTAGTAAAGTGGGTGACTTTTTGGAACATACAAGGTGGATAACTCCGCTGGAGATGCGATTATTAATTTCAAGAAATCTTTTATCAATTCCTGCTGCAACATGCTCCCATATCGTTTACTCAGATTTCTTCTCTTAACAATGATCTTTTTTTTAATAATACTTTGATAAGGAAACCCGGAGAGTGGAAGCGTTGCCTTGCTCAGTCTAGACAAAGGGATCACGGCGCTAAAGTCGTAAAAAAATGGTGGGAACAAGAAAATCATGTATTGACATTGTCCACGTGGCGAACCATTAATAAGTTTAATTTTTCCACATTACGGGGAGCTAACTGGCGCAGAATGTTATTTTTTGGAAAATGGCTTTTGTATCGTACTCCGGCGGCAATAGCCAAAATGTATAGCAACCATCTCCCGAATTGTTTCCGATGCTTAAATTTCGTCCCTGCTAATTGGACTCATGTAATAGCCGATTGTTGTATGGTAAAAGCATTCTGGGATGACATTTTTGTTTTTTTAAGCGCTAATTCTCATATTCAGATATCTTCAAATGTCAAACTGATGCTCTATGGCTTCGATCCGCACCTCAATTTATCTGAATCCTTTGCTAAATTAGTTTATATATGCATGGCAGTTGCCAGATCGTTGTTACTTCAAAACTGGCGTACAAATCAGACTTCAACCATGTATGAATGGTTATTTAAAATGCGTAGAGTAAAGATAAGTGAGCAAAGCTATGCTTTGAGGATTGGGGGGGGAAGAAAGTTTGAAAAATTGTGGGGGGGGTTTCTTTGATTAATTTGTAAACATCTTTTTGAAAGCGGGGTATACTATATGAGAAAGTACTTAATGGTTTGTTTTTCTGTATTTTGTATATGTATGACACTATTCAATTTCAATAAAAAAAATAAAAAAAGAAGCATTTTGAGTCACGAGGTCTTGGTGACTCCTCTTCTGGTTGAGAATGTGCATGGGCGCCAGCTCCCCTGTTAGATTATTTTTTGCATAGCGGGTGGGAGTAGGTATATAGTGTTTATGATCGAAACAGTGGGCATGCATGTACAATAACGAATTTGGAAGGTTAAAGATATCTGTAGTAAACTATGGCTTGTGGGTAGAAAGGTGGGCGCATGTGAATCTACAGCACAACATGCACCGAACAAATGCTTACAGGGTCATTAGTATAACCCGTTCGTAGCATGTGTGGCTCTAGATGCACAGCTCTGTATCAACTTTAAAGCAGTACTTATTGTGGCTAGCCGGAAGATGGTGCAGACGTCTGAAACAGAGTTCTCAGATGGCTTGGTGTGGCTCACTGGTTAGAGGCAGCAGACCCGGAAGCAGAGGACGGCCCGGGACCAGGGTTCAATTCCCGACGCGGCAGGGTCGTGGACCATGGCCAGCGGACTCGATAATTCTCGCCTCGGTGCCAACTCTAACCAGGGATCACACTCGGCAACTCTGGGCATTAGCTTGCCTCATCTCCACAACAGCCCCCCACATTCGCCGGGGATGCCTGGTTTCACCTTGGAGATACCCAGGAGGGACCATCTCACAGGGATAACCAGGACGGGTTCCCCAGCGGTCTACAGCGCCACGCCGCCTCAGGGCAGCAGTGCGCTTTACAAAAACACATCACATCACATCACACAGCTTGACCCACTCTCGCTTGCTGCCTTACAAGGATATCCAGAAAATAATGCTTTGTGAAGGTGTGTAAAATGGACCAATTGGTAGCTTTTCAGATGTCCGCTATGGAATTGTTTTCAACAAAAGCCATAGTGGCACCAACAAAAAAAGCTGCTGCGTTTTACAGAAAGGTTTGGTCTTGTTTATATAATGCATACAAGTACACTTGACATCAAGTGGGTGGAGTGGTCTCTCAACTATGGAGTCTGGTTGTATAACAAATGACTGGGAGCTCAATTGTTTGGTTAAGGTGCAATGGAGGGATCACCTTAGGCAGGAATTTAGGATTAGTCCTGAGAACCGCCGTCATTAAGGACCTGGCAGAAAGGTTCTTGCAGCATGAGGGCTTGGAGCTCACTAATACGCCTAAGAGATGTTATGGGTACCAGAAAGGCGACTTTTCAGGAGAGGAGCTGCAGAGGGCAAGAATAAAGTGGTTCAAAAGGGAAAGGGGGTTGGGAGGGTGGAACCATGTGTCTTGTGGGGATTCTAGACTGGGGCAGCAGGCACCCTAGATAGAATGGCACTTTTAAGGCCCTTCATAAAGTCCTAAACAGGGTTTTTGAGGAGTGAGGAGTGTTCCTTGTTCTGTATATATGCAGTGATAGCAGTTAGGTGCAGTCGAACATAGGTTTATGCTAAACCTAACTTTTGCAGATGTAGGACGTAGCAGATATTGTCTTGTACTGTGGGCGTGAGGGATTATGTGTCTCTGGGTACAATAGTGGACAAACCATTTCCACTTAGTGGCTTAGCAGGTGTGTGTGGTTGTTCTACTGGCTTTATTGAGTATGTCCATATACTCTTGAGGTAAGTTAAAGTAACCAAACTCTCAGACCTCAGGAATCAAATCGCTAGGTTGAGCTGTCAGGGGTCCAGGTATCTGACCGTGCTTAGATTTTGTGTTCGAAGGTACAGACTGTTGGGGAGCTTCTCGTTTAGGGCAATGGACATCTCTAGTAGGGTTGTGAACTATGGATGAAGGCCCACGTAGGAGCCACCGGGATGAAGGATGCTTCCCGCAGTTTCCTCACCAGATACGGTAGAAGTGGCAGCATTACCAGAGGACTGGGGGTGTGGAAACCTGGAAAAGTTTGGGTATTTTACGTCCATGTCTGAGGTGCCCCACTGACAAAAGAGGAGTAATGAAATTAAAAAAGGATTTCTAAACCACAAACATGTGCATGTCCAAATATAGGGCATTCTAATAATCTAGCCTAGACGTGACGAGCACCTAGATCGGTTTTCCTGGATGTGGAAGGTACAAAAGAAAGAACTTTAACTCCTTAACCGCGGTGCAAATTCCGCCGCGGTGCGGGAGTTTTATTGAGTGGGCAGGGCCGCGTCAGCCAACGAACGTGCGCAGCAGCCGCGAGGTAGTTCTCGCCGTTGGCCGACACACGCACGCAACGGGTTAAGAAGAATTTTCAACATGCCAAAGCAGGCAGCTGTTTAATGACTGGATCAGCTATCTAACAGATAGCTAAGAACCAAATCTAACTCCAAGGTTGCGTACCCAGTAACTGCACAAGGTGGCAGCAGAGTTGCTGATGAGGGCTGTTAGCCCGAAACCGGTCCCAAGATGCTTGTTTCCGGTCCAGAAAAGACATGGCTTGGCAGTTCGGGCTGGACTGTTCCATTGAGGCACAGGGTCAAGACTGATTTGCATATAGCTGTCTCTGAACTGGGGTGGCGAAGTGAGCTAAAGAGTGATGATGGATTCAACCCAGATCTGTGACTGGAGGTGAGGGTCTGAAAAGTTTCAGCACTCCATCCACCATCTTCTTGTGTTTGCTTTTAGCAGAGTTCACATGACCACTAGCCATTAGTTCAGATTTGTTGGATGGGGCCTAAGAATAATAACACTGTCTTATCAGAATGGGGTTTTAGATGACTCCGTGACATCCACGTTGCAATGAATATCATACATAGTTTAATCTGCATTTGGTTAGACCATCATCATTACTCAGGGGGATGATCAGTTGAGTATCATGTGCGTGAGAAAATACTTCAAAGCCATATATCCCTTGGTGAGTTTGGCCTTAGGGGCCATATACATTTTGAAAAGAGTTTGGCTCAATGAAGAGCCCTTTAACGGCATTTCAGCATGTCAATGAATAAGAATCTTATGGGAAATGGTGTTGAAGGCCACAGACAGATGTAATAGTATGAGGGCAGCCATGCCATTCTAATCTGTTTTTCAGGCTTTCATCCACCATAAGAAGTAAAGATTCTGTGCTGTGGGCTGTACGAAAGCCAAGTTGCGTGGCATCAAAGAGATTTTTAGTATCCAAACATTTAACGAGTAAGGAGTTGATAATTGATTCCAACATTTTAGAGGGGGCTGGCAGAAACGAGATGGGACTTAAGTTAGCACTAATTGACCGGTCAGCATAAGGCTTTTTCAGAATTGGAAACACTGCAGCAGATTGCCAGGGAGCTGGAACCGATGCAGACTCAAAAGACATTTAGTAAGGCCTGGAGAAAAGGCACTGAGGCAGGAGCACCTAATTTTAGGATGCAAGGAGGGCATGGATCGTTGGGTGACCCTGAGGAACATTTATTGAATCATTTCAACATCTCGAAGTCTTAGATGAGACAGAATTATCTCAGATGAGGGCCTTCACTAACAGCGCTACGATGAACAGATGTTATCATTGGCTCATCAAAAGAACTTTGTATGGCTGCGATCTTATCTATAAAGTAGGGAGCCAAAGTGTCACAGGTAGCTTGGGAATGATTAACTTTTTGTGTGGCTGCAACAAGGGGTGGTTCATGGATTTTACAATCCTGAATATGGCCTTGCTAGAATGCTTAACTGGTTCAAGCCTCGTTATGTAATTGGCTGATTTAGCCAGTCTAATCTCAATGCGGAATGACTGGATGAAAGCCACATAAGTTTCTTTGTCCACACTCATGAAAGACTAGCAGCATTTCCTTTTGAGCTGGCGCCCATGTCTCTTGAATGTTAAAAGACTAGGAGTGAACCAAGAGAAGTGATGAGCTCTACTGGTTGTAGGATTTATTTTCGAAGGAGCCAAGATGTCCAAGGTTGATGTAATCCATGTTTGGAAAAGATTCTAATCCACCGATATATCACCCACTAAGGAAGGTGAGTAAGCTGCCAAACAGGAGTTGAAAACGTGGTCTGTCACACGATGTCAAGGTGTATTGGAGAAACCCATGGAGGGCCAGTTGAATTTGCCATACTGTAGCAGGGGGATGACATCCTGTAGGGTGACCATATGGAAATGTCCCAACAGGCTGTATCTGCTGAGGGGCCCGAGTTTGAGGATTGACCTGAGCGAGCTGTGGTTTTTGGGGATGAGAAAGTAGAGAGAGTAGACACCATTGTACTAGTGTTGAGGGGCATGGCTTTATGGCCCCTTTGGAAAGGATAGCTTGAATCTCCGTCTTGTGAGAGAACCAGGTGTTATGGGCTCAGGGTGTGTGCGCGGAGTGGGATATTTGGTGGGGTTGACATGAGCTCTGGGCAGTAGCCATTTTGGATGCTGAACAGAATCCACTGGTCTGTGGTGATCTCCTAGCTGGGACGAAATCATTGAGTCTCTGCCAAACAGGTGCAGTGTGATATACGGGTATGCGTGGCAAGTTAGTTCTTGGAGGTAGAGTGTCCCCTGGCAAGACTACCTCTACCTCGATATTTGAAGCGGTTTCCTCCAAAGCCATGCGAGGAACCTCTACTGCCCTCAATCAATCAATCAACATTTTATAGAGCGCGGCAAATCACCCAAGAGGGTCTCAAGGTCCTGGAGCGTTTTGTTGCTGTGTGGAGGATGTTTATTCCACCAACCAGGTCTTTAGATCTCTTCTGAATTGTTGGAGCGATGGTACGGTCCTTCGGTGCAAGGGGAGATTGTTCCAAACTTTGGCTGCCAGGTCCGAGAAGAAGCGTACCCTGCTGTTGGCTTGATGGATCTGTGGGGTGTCTGCGATAGAGGGAGGCTGAACTGAGGCGTCTGGATGGTTGGTGGAAGGTTAGATGGTTGTTGATGTATGCTGGTTCTTCGTTGTGCAGGGCCTTGTAGGCATGGGTCATCATCTTGGAACTGGCATCTCTTCTGGATCGGGAGCCAGTGTAGTTTCTTGAGATGGTGTGTGATGTGGGTCCTTCAGGGGAGGTAGAGTAGGAGTCTTGCCGCCGAGTTAAGTATTGTTTGGAGTCGCTTCAGGAGACGTGTAGTGATTCCTACATAGAGTGTGTTTGCGTAGTTAGGAATGCTGGTGATGAGGACCTTTTCAATAGAAGCGTTGGTAATCCATGCTTTCCTTTTCAGGAGGAGGAGCATCACCTGTGGCCTTGGGTACCATTCTTTTGCATGCAGTGGAATGACCAGGGAGTCCAGTGGGACGTGACCCCTGATGTAGAGTGAATATGAGGGTACCGGGTTAACTTCTTTTCAATCCTGGGTGTTACCACCTAGTATTTCATTGGATCCATAAAGATCTGAGAGGCTGATTTTACCATCCCTTTAAGCATGGGTAAATAATTGAGGGAGCATTCAGTTCTGGAGAGCGTCTCCACCAGAAAGTCATCATCCTCTGAAGTGACATACATATCCACCTTGTGATAGGCGGCTGCACGTTGGGTAACAATATGGTATGCTGTGAATGTTATCTGGAGGAGAAGACCTATCAGACATGATCAAGGTCAGTGTCCATAGAACAGGAATGTCCAAATATGGAGCGTCCTCAGAGAATGTGCTTTTTAGCAAAGCTTTTTCTGAAATGGAGATCTTGCCTGTGTGTGAGTTGATAATGATGATGCACCGCTGTCTTTAATCCATTTCCTATTTTAGCTTTTCGAGGATAGGCCTCTCCTTAGAGTCGGCTGTCAATGGTCTCGTCAGAGATGATGTTTTTGGTGTTGATGTTAGTTTTGGCCTAGTATACGGTGTGACCGCGAATGCCACAGCCACTGCAACGGGTAGAATCAACTCAAGTATACTAATTTGACCCCATGCCTGGATGAGAGTTTCTGGCTTAAAGCCAGTAGTGCAACAGCATGGGGAGCATCTCTTTGGACTGCAGATTAATAATTGAGAAAAAAAAAAAAAGATACACAGCCAAAGCCATGGGTGCGCTCCAGACACCTTCTCCCCATGGCTCATTTTGCAGGTCCCAATACCGTGGAGGTGGCAAGCCCACGTAGCCTCTACCTCCTTGCAGAGGCAGGAAAACCAACAGTGGGCAGACGTCACCTCAGATCAGTGGGCCCTCACCATCAATGAGCAAGATTACTATATCCCACCACGCGCACACAACCTCTTCAGAATACCAGTGCATCCTCCAAGAGGAAGTAGAGGCACTTATTCGAAAGGGGCTATAGGGCCCGCGCTGCCACGCGGCAAGAGAATGTACTACTTCTACTTTCTCATCCCCAGGTCCCTACTTAACATCAAGCCCCTCAACAAGTACATCCTGTCACAGCACTTCCATATTGTGACGCTCCTGGATGTCATCCCTCTGCTACAGCTAGGCGACTTCATGACCGCCCTCGACCTAATGGACGCCTCTTCCACATCCTGGTTCTGCACATCGCTGATATTGCCGATTTGTGGTAAGTGGCCAGCATTTTTGGTTCAAAGCACTGCCCTTTTGGGGTCACCACAGCCCTCACCGGGAAAGCCTATCCCATCCCTGCATGGGTGCAAGCTTTCTACTCGTTGCTCCCCTTTTTTCAGCCAGCTCACCAAATAACAGTCAGAACTGTTATGTGCTTCCTCTGCATGATGGCTTCTTGCGTTGGCTCTTAAACTGCCATAGTTCCTAATGCCATGTTACATATGCACTATGGAAGAACTGGTCATGGATATTTGCTTATGCTTTACTGCCTCTCCTGCTTCATCTAATGATGGTTCAGAAGCTTCAGTAAACATCCCTCACTCTCCTCCTGGTGGGTTCCACATGGGCCAGACAGCCCAGGTTTACCACCCTATTCGAACTCTCCTTACTGCCCCATGAGCGGCTGCCCAATTGGCCAGACCTTCTCATGCAGAGCCAAGTCAGTCAGACACCCAAAGCCCAGGCAGCTCAAACTTGCAATTTGGCTCCTGAGGTCCTAGCATTTGGCTACGTCAACCTCCCTAAGGAGTGCATGAACATCCTTAAGAAGACGTGCGTACCTACAGTCTGAGCCTGCTATGCAGCCAAATGGAAGAGGGTTATGCACTACTGTCTTTATAAGCACAGTGACCCACTCAAGGCAGCAATCCAAGAGGTTATCGGTTATCTACTTCATTTGCAAAACTAAGGCCTTGCTTATACTTCCATCAGACCATTTAGCCACAATTGCTACTTACCTGCAAAACATAAAACACACTTCACTGTTTAGGGTTCCAGTCATTAAGGCCTTCAAGAAAGGCCTTAAAAGGGTAATTTCAACAAGGGTACCCACCTGCCCCAGTGTGGAACCTCAACATTGTTCTCACAAGACTTATGGGCCTTCCTTTCGAACCACTTCACTCTTACTCTTTGAAGTTCCTTTCCTGGCAGGTGGCCTTCCTAAGGGCCATCACCTCCTTCAGGCTTGTGAGTGAACTTCAAGCTCCAACGCTGGTGGAACCAGTCTTCCAGGTTCACCAAGATAGGGTAGCTCTCAGGATAAAACTCCAAATTCCTCTCTATGGTGGTCACTACGTTCCACCTCAATCCAACCAACGAACTCCTGGTGTTCTTCCCACATCCAGATTCAGTGGCAGAGATGGCTCTTCACACTCTACATGTAAAAAGGGCACTCATGTATTACACTGACGTGACAAAACCCTGTCGTAAAACATACCAGCTCTTTGTTTCCTTCTCAAAACCACACAAGGGCTGTGCCCTCTCCAAAGTGCGAATCACACAGTGGTTGGTTGGTTAGACCTTGCCAAAAGGCCAAGAGACCTTTGCCTGTCCCTCGCTCCCAGAATTAACTCTACCTGCAAAAAAAAGGGGACTCTATGGCTTTTTTAGGTAACATCCCTATAGCTAACATCTGCAAGGCAGCTACCTGGTCCACTCCACACAATTTCATCAAACACTACTGTGGGATGTTTTAACAAGCTAATGTTGACTAGACTGTACTCCATACACTTTTCCAGTCCTCTGCAACATCCTCCGGCTAGCCACTGCATAGGGAAGAACTGCTTTACAGACTATGCACAACATATGTATCTACAGCAACACATGCCATGAACAGCAAGGATAATGTTACGTACCCAGTAAGCATCTGTTCTTGGCACATAGAGCTGTAGATTCACATGCTGTGCATAGCCCGCCATCTAGTATGGGTTCCGGATGTTTGCACTTTGGTTTTCTTCAAAGAAGTCTTTCAGTCACAAGGTAGTTGATTCTTCCTTTTGGTGATAGTGCGCATGGGCATTGACTTGATTTTTTTCCCGCAGAGGGTGAGAATGGAGTAATAGTAAGGAACGTGTTACTTACCTGTAACTGCGGTTATCCAGTATTGGTATCTTTCATAGATTCACATGCCTGAATCATTCCCAGTCGTCGGGATGGGAGTCACCGGTAAATAACAAAGCAATGTCTAGAAGACATATAGAGTAACAGGCCCCAAAGGGCCCTAGCTTAGAAAGCTATCCACGTCCTTATGTAAAAAGGACCAAAGTTTGGCCAGTAGCCAATCAGCTAGCACCACCTTCTAGAACCCTCCTGGAAGGAGCCCTAGTCCCTCAGATTTTCGTAAGCACAGTGCTAAGTAGTTGTATCACTGAGAGATCCAAGAGAGCCCTTCCAGGGGAGGTGGGTGGGTTGCATGTGAATCTATGAAAGATACCAATACTGGATAACCGCAGTTACAGGTAAGTAACGCGTTCCTTATCCAGTATTAGGGTATCTTTCATAGATTCACATGCCTGAATCAGAATAGTAAGCAATACAAAGCACATTTTGGCAGGCACAGTAAATATACAGTCACTAGATAATAACATATCCATGTGAAAGATAAAGTATCAAAGAACCATAACCCAGGTAATGCCAACATAACAGTGTGAAATGTGCGTAAAGAGACCAGGATGGTGGGATGAAAAAGGAAAGGGCTCACCTCTATTGAAATAGATGACGGAGTACAGCTTGCCCCACTGCAGCATCCTTCATGATCTCCGTGTCCAGGCAGTAATGCCTGGTGAATGTATGCGGCGTCTTCCATGTGGCCGCTCTACAAATATCCACCATGGACACTCCTGCAAACAGTGCCATGGAAGTAGACATCGCCCTTGTAGAATGGGCACGAACTGCTGATTGCAGTGGACGTCCTGCCTGTTGGTGACAGAAGGTTATGGCTGAAGAGATCCAGCGGGAAATGCTCTGTTTGGTGAGCGGTAGTCCTTTTCTAGGCCTACTGTATGCCACAAAAAGTTGATTAGACTTCCGAAATGTTTTAGTCCTTTCAATGTAAAATTTGAGGCAGCGCTTAACATCTAATGAATGAAGAGCCTTTTCTGCCCCTGTGTGTGGATTCGGGAAGAATGAACGTAGTATGATAGGTTCATTGAGGTGGAACTGAGTCGGAACCTTAGGGATAAACTTCGGATTCGTCCGAAGAATGACCCTGTCCCGTTTGAACTGAATGAAAGGGTCCTGGATTGAGAACGCCTGTAGTTCTCCAACCCGTCTTGCCGAGGTAAGGGCCAGCAGGAGTGCAAGCTTCCAGGAGACATACTTAAGATCTGCTCTGTGGATTGGCTCAAACGGGTGTTTCATGAGCTGAGCCAAAACCGTGTTAAGATGCCAAGTCGGTGGTACAGGCTTCACTGGAGGAAAAGTTCAAAACAGCCCTTTAAGAAATTGTTTGATAAGCCTGTGAGACCACAAAGATGGACCTGTAGAGGACCTCCGAAAGCGAGATATCGCCGCTAGGTGTACTTTGATGGAGGCATGAGCTAGACCGGATTTTGCGAGATGCAGGAGATACGGTAAAATCTGCTCCGGGGTTGAAGAAAGAGGGTGCAACCCGTTTGTTTTGCACCATATGCAGAATCGTTTCCATTTCAGTGAATATGTCTTGTTGGTGCTATCCGCTCGAGCTAGGATTTGTCTGCAATCCGGAGGAATGTCTAAGCCCTGGAATTCTCTGTACTCCGGAGCCATGCCGATAACCTGAGAGACGCTGGATCCGGATGCTGAACCTGTTGATTGTGCAGCGTTAGCAGAGATGGAAACGGGTGCAGTTTGATTGGAGGTTCCAGGGAGTGGATGTGAAGCTCCGTGAACCAGTGCTGCCGTGGCCAAGCTGGGGCTATCAATATCAGAGTGCAGGGCTCCACTTTCATCTTCCGTAACACCCTGGGAATTAGGGGAAACGGCGGAAAGGCGTACGCAAAGACGTTGCACCATGCTATCGAAAAGGCATTCCCCAGAGACCCTTGTTGGGGATGCCAGCTTGCAAAGTGTTGGCATTTGGCGTTGATCTGGGTGGCGAATAGGTCCAGAGAAGGGGTGCCCCATTGAACGAAGATGCTGTTGAGGACTTGTTGGTCCAGTTCCCACTCGTGGCAAGTTGACTGCCGTCTGCTGAGGGAATCTGCCAACACGTTGTGGATGCCTGGCACATAATCTGCTCGCAGAGAGATGTTGTGAGTGAGTAGCCAACTCCAGATTTTTTGTGATTCTCGAGAGAGCGGCAGCGAGCGTGTTCCTGCCTGCTTGTTCAAATAATGCATTGTCGTTGTGTTGTCTGTTCTGACAAGCACCATGGAGTTCTTGATTCTTGGGAGGAAAGCCACCAGAGCCAGGTAGACGGCGCGCAGCTCCAGGAGGTTGATATGAAGTGCCCTCTCTGTAGGGGACCATTTCCCGCTTATCTGCAGCTCCTGAAGGAAGGCTCCCCAGCCCTCCAGGGAAGCATCCGTGGTGATTATGTGGGGTGCTGCAGGAAGCAAGAAAGGCAAGCCTTGTGAAAGGTTCTGGGGAGACACCCACCATCGTAAGGCCTTCCTGATTGCGAGTGTGACTTGGATGACGTCGTCGAAGGATCCTCTACACTGTACCCATTGATCCGACAGTTCTTCTTGAAGGGGTCGCATATGGAGACGACAATGCGGGACCAAGAGAATGCAAGAAGACATCATCCCGAGAAGGGATTTGAAGAGACGCACCGACAGCGTCCTTTCGGACATTATCCTGAGAGCCAAAGCCTACAGCTTGTCCTTCCGTTCCTTCGATGGAAAAGCTTTCCGTAGCACAGTGTCCAGAGTAGCGCCCAGAAAGTTCATGCGCTGAGACGGCTGAAGGACGGACTTCTCTCGATTGAGCGTCAGACCTAGTGAATCGAAGAGCGTTAGACAGGCGTTTGAAGACCTGGACGCGCCCTGAAGAGATGGAGACTTGACTAGCCAGTCGTCTAGATAGGGAAAGACCTGATGATGGTGATGTCGTAGGTAGGCCGCCACTGGAGCTAGACATTTGGTAAAAATGCGGGGTGCCGATTTGAGGCCAAACGGCAGCACCCGGAACTGATAATGTCTGCCGGCCACCACGAATCGTAGGAATTTCTTGTGGTTGCGATGTATTGGGATATGGAAATAGGCGTCTTGCAGGTCTAACGACACCATATAGTCGTTCGCATTGAGCAGATGTAATACCTCCTGAATGGTGACCATACGAAACGACTGCTGTTTCAGATAGTTGTTCAGATTCCGTAAATCCAATATCGGCCTCCATTTCTTCTCCTTTTTCCTGATAAGGAAGAAGCGGGAGTAGAACCCTTTTCCCCGTTGATTTGTGGGAACTCGCTCTATAGCCCCTTTTTGGAGCATAGTCTTCACCTCCAAGAGTAACAGACGTAGGTTTTTGTGAAGTGTTGGGCGGGGAGGGGTGGGAGGAGGGATTTGTATAAATTCCAGGGAATGGCCGAATTGTACTAATTGTAGGACCCAACGGTCCGTAGTTATTCTTCGCCAATTTTGGAGAAAGTGGGAAATTTTGCCGCCAATCTTGGAGGGTGGCGAGAAGGTGGAGGCCGGCCGTAGTTGTAAGTCATTGGCGTCTGGAGGTTCCCTTTTGCCTTCCACCTTTACCACGAAAGGAGGACTTCGTGTATGTGGATTGTTGCCGCTGTTGATATTGCGGCCGGTGTTGCTGGGAGGAGGAGAAAGAAGAACGTTGGTGGAATTCTCCCCTACCAGAGGATTGACCTCTTCCCTTGGGGCCCCGAAAGGAAGGGTTCCGGAATTGCAAAGCACCCAACGCTCTGGCAGTATCCGTGTCTTTTTTAATCCCCTGTAACGCC
This sequence comes from Triturus cristatus, assembly GCF_964204655.1. NCBI lineage: Eukaryota > Metazoa > Chordata > Amphibia > Caudata > Salamandridae > Triturus > Triturus cristatus. Next base: position 440,651,493 of record NC_140579.1, on the reverse strand, counting down.
TCATCAATGTGGGTGCCAAAAAGCAGTTGGCCATCGTAAGGCATGTCCAACACCTTAGTCTGGACCTCCGGTCTGAAGGAGGTTGCCTTTAACCAAGCCTGGCGTCGGAGAACTGCTGCGCCCGCTAATTGCCGGAAGCCAGTAGAAGCAATATCCATTGCACAGTCAATTATTTCCGAGGCCGATCTTTCTCCCTCAAGCAAGATCTTTTTTGCATCCTCCTTGGACTCCTCTGGCAGGTCTGCCATGTATGGTGCAATGTCTGCCCACATTTGGCGATTGTAACGCCCCAAAAGAGCCAGGGCGTTAGAGGCCCTCGCCGTCAAGGCCGACATGGAGGAGAACCGCTTGCCAATGGTGTCTAAGCGCCTGCCCTCCTTATCAGGAGGAGCCGTCAATAGAGCAGCCGGGTTGCTTGACCTCCTCTGTGCGGCCTGCGTAATGACCGAATCTGACTTCGGGTGGCCCGTAAGACAGAACGGAGCTGTGTCCGGCGCTTTATATTTCTTGTCCAGGCGTGGTAACACTGGGGGAACAGAGGAAGGATGTTGCATAATTTTAACTCCCTGTTCCCAAATGTAGTCTATCATTGGTATTGCTCGCACGGACTTCTTAAAGGGTTCCTTAAAGTCATAAAGGAAGCAGTCTTGTTGATGCGAGGGCATCGGAATTTGAAAACGCTGGGCCGCTCTCTCTAAAATGTTATGGAAGCCGCCAATATCCTCTGGAGGCGAGTCGGCCGTGGTGGGGGCAGGAGAAGTCGGACAGGAAAGGACATAATCATCCCATTCGTCCTGGGGAGAATGGATCTCCTGAAGTTCTCCCTCTTCAGGCTCATCCTCTTCTTCCTCATCTGTAATGGGGGGAAGTGGCGTTGCAATAGGCTCTGATTGCAGCACTAATGGTGGCGGTCTTGCCCTTGGTGTTGGAGGCGCCGGCGTCGGAAACCTCTGTTTGTAGTCCGTGATCAGGAATTGGAGGTCCGTGACCAGTGATGCAGGCAGACAAACCATGGAAGGTGGTGGCTGCACATATTGTGGAGGTGGAACCGGTTGGTAATCCTGGTCCAAGTCCTCATAATCAGATGTATCTTGGTATTTAACATGTAGCTGTGAAGGGCTTGTCGCAGCTGGGAACATACTGTCCTCCTCTGAATTTTCCTCCTCGAAAAGCTGAGCAGGTGGCAAAGTAGGGATCCGACTGGGTGATGTAAGGGCCGGTGTTAGTGCCCGTTTGGTGATTTTGAGGTGCACAAATGTATTTGGCGTCTCAGAGTCAATAACTGTCGACGGGCCCGTCGACAGTAGAGGTGTAGGCGGTGTAATAGGCCCATGAGACAGCGTCGACGAGGACAGCGATGGCGGTGTCGTCGTCAGTGAGGAAGACGATAGTTGTTTCTTCGACGACCACGGCGTCGACAACGGCGTCGACGACACTGGTCTGGTTGACGGTGTTCTTGTCGTCGTCGACGGTGTCTTCGTCGACGTGGGAGTCGACGATGGCGCGGTCGTCGACGATCCTGCTGTCGACGATGTCGTCGGCGGCTTAGCTGACGACGACTTTTTTATTTTCAGCGTCGACAAGATCATTTTACCAGCCGTCGACGATGGTGTTGTCGTCGTCGACGTGGTCATTGAATGGGATATGACCGTAGATATCGTCGCCGTCGACGAAGTTACAACGGCTGCCGTCGATGGATGTCTTTTCGTCGATGAAGCCACCGTCGACGAGGTGGTCGTCGGCGACGGGGCAGAAACTGGCTTCTTAAAAGTAACCTGGACATCTGGAGGAGCGGTGATTCCTGGCATAGACGAGTCCAGAACCTCGGAAGACCTTTTGTGTGGCTTCTTAGGAGGTGGCTGCGACGAAGGGCCTGGAGAGGACGCCCTTGGTCGCTTGCGTGAGGAGTGAGAAGATATAATAGAACTCTCACTCTCCTCAGAGGACACCACAGAGTCCTTGTCCTTCAGCCTTTGTAGCCAGATTAAAAGGCGCCCTTCTCTGTCCTTCAGGGTCTTGGATGAAAAGGTACGACATACCTTGCAATCCTTGGCACTGTGGCTGGGGTACAGACAATAAAGTCAGTCCTTATGCTGATCATCCACGTGGAGCCTTTTCTTCCCACAGGAAGCACAGGATCTGAAGAGTCCTTTCTTAGGAGTATCAGCCATGACAAATCCGAAAGTTTTGTAGTAGAAAACACTGGAAAACCAGAAGCAATGAGCAGAGCTCAGTGGAGACTCCCTTAGCACGATGTGCGGTAGAAAATCTGAGGGACTAGGGCTCCTTCCAGGAGGGTTCTAGAAGGTGGTGCTAGCTGATTGGCTACTGGCCAAACTTTGGTCCTTTTTACATAAGGACGTGGATAGCTTTCTAAGCTAGGGCCCTTTGGGGCCTGTTACTCTATATGTCTTCTAGACATTGCTTTCTTATTTACCGGTGACTCCCATCCCGACGACGGGAAATGATTCAGGCATGTGAATCTATGAAAGATACCCTAATACTGGATAAAGAATAGAGATGTCCCTGCGTATGTATGTAAATTAATAGAGAACTACAGCAGCTACAGGTATCCGGGGATGTGGGTGGGCGCATGGGAATCTACAGCTCTACATGCCAAGAACAGATGCTTACTGGGTAAGTAACATACGTTCGAGGCAAGTGAGCTGTCGATCACATGCTGTGCATAGACTATATGCACAAACAACAATTGTTGGACAGAATGCAGAACAATGACATACATTCACCCCAGAACAGAGATCTGGGCCTAAATCCATTGTTGTTTTGCTCACCATGCCATTCCAGTTTGAACCCAGCCATATGCAAATCAGTCTTGACCCTGTGCCTAATGGTAACAGTCCAGCCCGAACTGCCAGGCCAGGTCCTCCATGGCCTGGAAACAAGCATCCTAGGACCGGTTTCGGGGTTTCACCCCTCTTCAGCCAGGATAGCTTGATTGGCATGGAGAGCAAGGGACCCACGTCTAGGCATACCTGTCCCACTCGGGGTGACAAATCCAAAAACAACAATAGCATAGACTATATAGCAGTATCCTCCCAAAGAGGTGGCTAACCTGTAGCTGTTGGAGTTGTCTGAAATAGTGTTTTAAGTACTGCTTGACCCACATTGGCTTGTTGTCTCGCTAACACATCTACACAATAGTGTTTAGCGAATGTGTGCGGTGTAGACCATGTTGCAGCTTTGCAAATGTCAACTATGGGAATGTTTCCCAAGAAAGCCATAGTGGCCCCTAACTTACGGCTGGAACGTGCCCTAAGGGGTTACAGTTAGAGTTCTCTTTGCTTTCTCATGGAAGTTTGAATGCACTTAATCCACCTTGCAATACCCGATTTGGAGATAGGATTGCCCTTGTGTTGTGGCGCAAAAGCAACAAAAAGTTGTTTTGTTTTACAAAACAATTTTGTTCTTTCAATGTAGTAGTACAAGAGTGCTCTTCTGACATCTAAGGTGTGTAGAGCTCATTCTGTAACTGAATCAGGTTGAGTGAAGAATATAGGTAATAATACCAACTTATTTATGTGAAATGCAGATACTTCCTTAGGTAAAAATGTGGGGTTGGTACGAAGAACCACTTTGTCTCTGTGTAGTTGGAAAAAGGGTTCTTGTATGGTTAATGCCTATAGTTCACTCACTCTCCTTAATGAAGTGATTGCAATGAGGAAAGCGGTTTTCCAAGAGAGGAACTGAAATTCACATTTGTGCATGCGCTCAAAAGGTGGGCCCATTAATCTTGTGAGGACTATGTTAAGATTTGGAACTGAAATTCACATTTGTGCATGCGCTCAAAAGGTGGGCCCATTAATCTTGTGAGGACCATATTAAGATTCCGCCCTGGACTCTTTAGTCCTTCCATGAAAGCTTTGATTACAGGTACTTTAAACAACGACAAATGTTGTCTATTTTGTAGATATGCAGCTATTGCCGCTAGGTGTAGTTTAATGGAGATGTAAGCCAACGCTGACGGTTACAAGTGCAACAGATAGCAGATGAGGTTTTGTATGGAAGCATCAAGAGGATTGTTACCACAATAAATGACAAATCACTTCCACTTAGCTGCATAACAGGCTCTTGTGGTGGCCTTCTAGCCTCCCTAAGGATAGTCATACATTCTGGTGGAAGGTTTAAGTAACCAAACTCTAAGATTTCAGGAGCCAGATCGCAAGGTTCAGCTGTTTGGGATCTGGGTGTCTGATTTCTCCATGGCTCTGTGTGAGGAGACTGGAGGTTAAATACAGCTTTTGATGTGGGACCAGAGACCGCTCCAACAGGGTTGTGAACCAAGGTTGATGTGGCCATGTGGGAGCTACCAGGATTAGTGAGAGATGTTTGCCTGAGCTTCTGAACCACTAATGGAATAAGTGGGAGAGGCGGAAAATCGTAGGCAAATATCCCTGACCAGTTCATCCATAGTGTATTGCCCTTGGATTGCGGGTGTGGGTACCTGGAGGCGAAGCTTCGGCATTTTGTGTTTTGGTGTGTAACGAACAGGTCTATGTGGGGGACTCCCCAACTCTGAAAGTATGGGAGGAGAAGCTGATGGTGAAGTTCTCATTCGTGTATTTGCTGCCTCTGCCTGCTGAGGAGATCTGCAATTGGGTTGTTGACTCCTAGGAGGTGTTCCGCTAGGAGATAAAGTTTGTGGTGAATGGCCCACTTCCAGATGTCTTGGGCTAAGTGGGACAGTTGGAGAGAGTGTCCCCGCCCGTTTTTGTATGTAATACATAGCTGTCATGCTGTCAGTGGAAATCAAGACAGCTTTGCCCTCCAAGTGAGTCTGAATTGCCCTGAGAGCTAGAAAGATTGCAAGCAACTCTAAATGATTGATGTAGAGCAACTTCTGCTGTTGGCTCCATAGGCCTTGCAGTGTGTGTTGTTGGAGATGAGCTCCCCAGCCAGTGAGGGACACGTCCACTGTCAGTAATATCTGTGGAACCGGGTCTATGAAAGGCCGTCCTTTTGACAAATTTTGTGTGTTCCACCACTGCAGAGAGTGATGAGTACGGCCGCTTACCAACACTAGATCGGTTAATAGACCCTGTGACTGGTTCCACTGACTGGCTAAGCATTCTTGAAGTGGACGCATGTGCAGCCTAGCATGGGGGACGATTATGATGCAAGATGTCATCATTCCCAGCAGTTGCATATAAACCCGAGCTGGAAGCCAATGATTGAGTTGAAACTGGAGAATTAAAGCCTGAATATTGCGAATTCTGGCTGTGCTGGGAAACGCCAGAGCTTTTTAAGTATCTAGCGTGGCTCCTAGGTAGTCCTGAATATTGGCTGGTTAGAGATGTGATTTTATCACATTGATTGTAAACCCTAGTTGATGTAGTAACTGAATTGTTCTGAAAGTGTGCTGAAGACATTGCTGGTGCGTACTGGCTTTGATGAGCCAGTCATCCAAGTATGGGAAGACATAGATGCTCTGTCTTCTCAGGTGAGCAGCTACTACCGCTAGACACTTTGTGAAGACTCGGGGGCAGTGGTGACTCCGAACGGGAGTACCTTGAACTGGGAGAGTTGAACCGCTACCACAAACCTGAGGAATTTGCGATGAGCGGGGTGGATTGGAATATGAAAATAGGAGTCTTTTAAACCTAGAGTAGACAGAAAGTCGCCTTTCTGCAGAAGAGGTAGTATTTGTTGAAGTGTTACCATGTGGAAATGATCTGACTGAATGTAAAGATTGAGTTCTCTGGAATCAAATATTAGTCTGTGAGAACCATCTTTTATGAGTATTAGGAAGTAAAAAGAGTACACGCCCAACCAGAGGGATATCAGAGCGCTTTACAATGATGAAAGGAAGGACATAAATGCAATATCCACATCAAGTAAGAAAAAAAGAAAAAGAAAAATACAAGGATATTCGCAGATTACAGGACAATTGCATCCAGGAGAGTAATACAATAATACAATAAACCGGTGTAGGCGGGCAACAAGGGTGGGTCAACAGTATGCAGTAAAGAAGAGCCGTAGCAAATGGTGGTACAATGGTAATAGGAACAATGACAACTGGCAAGTGAGCCTAACCCTCTTAGAGTAAGAATTTGTTCATTAGGAATCTTTTGGCTTCCAATTTGAACGCTGTCACGGAGGAGATTCTGCGTACTTCCGGTGGAAAAGAGTTCCATATCTTTGGGGCAGGGCCAGAGAAAGCAATGTGACAAGTTCTCTTTTTGTTAAGGATGAGTGGTTTCAAGAAGAAGGTAGAGGCGCTTCTTGAGGCTCTTACCCCACAGGATAGTTCAAGTTTTTGAGCCAGGTACATGTAAGTATTGAAGTGAAGGGCTTTGTGCATCAGAATAGCAATCTTTAACTGAATTTGTGCTTCGTAGGGCAGCCATTTGGGAGATTTTAGTACTGGGGATATATGCTAGTTTCGTTTGGTATCTGTAACCAGTCTCGCCGCAGCGTTTAGTGATGCCCTTAGTGGAGCCAGGGCATATTTGGGAAGGCCACAGAGGGTAGCACTGCCGTAGTCTAGCCTCGGCAAAACAAGCGCTTGGAACACCTGCTTGAAATCATTTAGTGGAAGGAAAGGTTTGATATTTGAGTGATCTCATCAAGTGATTCGCTCCCTTACATACATTGCCGATAGGATTTTTCATATTCAGGTGCTTGTCCAAGGTGATTCCAAGTGACTTGGCTGAGTCTATGATGAGGAGTGCAGTTGAGAGCAGTGAGACGAGTCAGCCAGAGGTCTAGTTTGGGGATGTGGTTCGGAGGGGAGATGAGCAGGAATTCCGTTTTGGAAGTATTGAGCAGGAGGTGGTTCTCCGTTAACTAGTTTTGAGTAGATGTTAGGGTAGTGTTGAGTGAGATGATGTTTTCCGGGGATGATATTTTTAGATAGAGTGGCGTGTCGTCCGCATACATGGGGAAGAGAATGTTCATGGAGGTTAGTGAGTTAGCAAGAGGTTCCAAGAAAAGGTTGAAGAGAATAGGAGATAGAGCAGACCCTTGGGGGACCACCAGGAGTACAGGAGAGGGCTGAGAGAGTGGTTTGCCTTGACTCTTTTTGATCTGTGATGTAGGAAGGATGAGAACCATTGTAGCACCAGATCAGAAAAACCCATTCTGTTTTGCAGGATGGATAGGAGGTTGTCAGGATTAACTGTGTCGAAAGCGGAGGAAAGGTCAAGGAGGATCAGGAGACAGGATTCGTTTTCATCAAGCATTTTTAAAATGTCATCCATAACGTGAGTGAGAGCCGATTCGGAGCTGTGCCCCTTCCTAAAGCCGGATTGATGATGGTCTAGGAGTTGGTAATTGTCTATGTGAGCACAAAGTTGGGATTGCACACATTTTTCTAGGAGTTTTGCTTGGGTGGGGCTGTTGGAAATGGGGCGGAAGTTATTGAGATCAGATTTGTCAGCGTCAGGTTTTCTTTTAGTATAGGAGATACCTGAGCTGCTTTTAGGCACTCAGGGATGGTGCCTTTTGACAGAGAAGCGTTAACGATCCTTGTCCAGTGATTCTAAATGGGGTAAAGGTGCCCCATGACACATTGTTCTTAGTGTTCCGGGTGGTCGAATTGTGCATGTCAATGGGTGAGGTGGCACTGGAAGAAGGTAATAGAGCCTTCTTAGTGGCGAGGTCAGTGGAGATGAGTCTTGATTTCTCCGTGAAGAAAGCGGCAAATTCCTCGCATGAAGGTGGGTTGCCACCAGGATCCGCGTGGTTAGGACCGACGACTGATTGCCGTTTGACCAATTCGAAAAGTTTCTTGGGGCGGTTTGCCGCTTGATCCAGTTGGTATCTTAAATAGTCAGCCTTAGCACTCTTGATTTTTTTGTTGTAGAGGCTCCTGACATCTCTAAGGAGTTTTAGTTGGTCCGAGGAGGGATTAGATCGCCAGGAACGTTCAGCTGCCCTAAGGTTGCGGCGTTCCGTGTTTAAATTGTCGTTATACCACGGTTTGGATATTTTTGTTGAAGCATTTTTTTGTTGGAGTGGAGCAATGTTATCCATGATGTTGGAGATGGTCTAATTGTAGGCGTCGGTGAGTGATTGCACCTCAACCAGGTCAGCTTGGGAGGAGAGGGCAGATTTACAGTGGGAAGCTAGTTCGTCAGTTTATTGATCGGAGGTCCCTTTTCCATATCTTTGATTTCATTGGTTGAGTCTTCCTCAACATAACTTCCCTGTTAATGTAAAAGAGGATGCTGTGGTGGTCGGACCAGTCACACGGGGTAATGGAATCCAGGGTAATAGTCTGCCCTAGAGGTCTAGAGTTTCTCCTTTAATGTGAGTTGATTGGTCACAGTGCTATGTCAGTTCTTGATCATTTAAGAATGATTTAAGGCAAGATAAAGTGGGGTCATTGGGGTTAGACCAGTGAAGGATGAAATCACCAAGGAAGATTTGGGACACCACTGAGTCAACATTGCTGGTGATGATTTCCATTAGTTGCTCGGAGAAGGGGAGACTATCTCCCAGGGGGTGGTAAAAGGTGTGAAGTTTGCAAACCGGTAGGTTCTTACTTGAGATGCTGAGACAGAGGTATTCACAGGAGGAAGGCGTAGAGGACTCTAAGTGAGAAATCGAGTGTGTTCCTGTGAATACAGACTAGGCCACCACCTACCTTCAGGGCTCTGTCTAGCCTAATTATGTCATAATTGGTAGGTACTAGGAGGTCTAGGAAAGGAGTGGAAGCGGGATTTAGCCAAGTTTCAGTGTGAATGATGTCTAAATCATTGTGTTGGATGAGGTTGAAGATATCGGAGGTGTGTTTTCTGGCTGATCTACAATTAAGTAGTACACATTTAAGTCGTAGTGGATGAGGGGGGGGAAGGAGTCTGGGTGACGTTCATGCGGGTGAGGTTGTCAGTATTGCTGCATCTAAGAATACGAGGAGGTTCTCTGTTCAGGTTGGAAAGGATGGAGTGTATTTGTCATGGCGGGCTCATGTTAGATTTGGACCAAGTAGGGCAAGAGTTGTGTGGGTCATGGAGATCAAAGGACGCCGGGTGGGACTCACATCCTCTGTGGCTGGCGGGGGCGTTGGGTAGGGGAATGGATTTTGAGATGGAGGGGGTTAAAGGCTGACCCATGTGATCACTATCCCAAGTGGACGCTCTGGCCTATTCGCAGAGGTGATGATAGAGCTGATCATGAGGAAAAGATCATTTGAGAGGGTTTTCAGGTCATGTAGCACAGAAGTGAGAAGGGGCAACTGTAGAGATATGTCATCAAGGTGCGCAGCCAAGTCTGACTGTTGGGCGAGGGGTGGAGGGTGAGAGGGAGAAGCGAGGGGTGATGGGGGGCCTCGTGTATGCCTGTTGATGCCTGTGGGGAGAATCATTGCCCAGACCCTAGTCTAGCATGTGGCAAAGTTATAGGGATGGGGGAAGGAACATCGTTTGTTAATCCAGAAGACTGTGGGGCTTGAGGGATCCTATCAACTTGAAAGTCATCCTGTATCGGCCTTACCATCGGTGAGGAGATTGAGCCCATAGAACCGCCAAACAGCTGAGAGGGTGTTCTAGTGGGTTGACAAAATCCGATTGGAGACAAGACGGCTATGGAATCTGCAAAAGGAGGTGTGGGGTTAGGGGAGAGTGTGGTATTCACAGCTGTTAAGAGGGGAGTACTGGTTAAATCCAGCTGAGACGTGGTGGTAGAGTAGGGGTCAGTGGAATTGCCGGACACCGATTTTCTGAGAGTGGGGTAAGAATTGGCCATCTTAACTAGGTTGATATTAGAGGCTTGGATTAAGAGGTCACAATTATTGTAGAGGGCGATAGTGGTGGTGGCTTTGACGGTGGACGAGGGAGATGTTGTTAGTTTAAGGCCATGTGAAGTTTTCTTAGATCCTGTTATTCGAAGCATGGAGTGGAGCACAGTTCACCAGCAGGCCCGTTTTCTGGTACAGAAGATGAGGTCATTAACCAGTGTACCTTTGTTGGTGCAGAAGTAGGGGTCTGAGCATAGGGTTTCTGGTCTAGCTTTGAGTATATGATGTTTGTATATTTTTGCCGCATTTTTGGGGAGGTCGGTTGGGTAATTGATGATGAAGGTGTTGGAACCATTGGGGTCGGGACTTATCTCCATTGTGAAAAAGAATCCTAGTGGGGATGGGAGCCCAGAGGGGAGAATAAGGAGATGAGGGAACACAACATCACTCCTCGGTCTCTCAGTGGAAAGGTGAGGGGGCGTGATGGTAGCACATTGGGAGGTGCAGAGATCTTACTAAGCAGTGCCAATGACTGGGGCCCCCTAATTAACTGCAGTCGTGGCATCCCGTAAATCATCTCTGCTCTATAGACTGGCACTGGACGGCACACAGGTCAATTTGGGGCCCGTCTGGGATGATATAGGCGGGGAGCAGAAAGAGGTCTGCTCTGCGACCTGGGCACAAGACTGCGAAACTTCGTCTGAAAGGTACTCAACAGATGCTGATTTAAGGACAGGCAGTAGGGTCCAAGGGCTTCTGCAATCATTGTGACTTGACCAAAGGATTACCATAGTAATGAGATCAGTAGCGTGGTGGAGTGCTCCTCATGATCTACAAGCCTAGCATCAAGACCATATTATATCGATCACGATATAACTAGAGGGGGTACAGTAATCACAATGTCTTTGCACTGCTGCCATTTTAAAGTCAGGCAATGCAAGTCGATCGCGATGTCTTCTTATTGCCGCCATTTTAAAGTTAGGCAGTGATCAGCATGCAAAACATATGGAGGCTGTAACTGACCCAGTTAAAGAGCTCAAACAACAGGGCTGAAATGTGCTGCCTCCAAACACGCTTACATATTGCCTCTTGTGAGATATGTTTCAGCCATGACCAGTACAGTGATCTCAGCAATGCTTATGGCGCAATCATAGGTGTCAACAACATTCAGCCCGCGATCATGTAAATGGATAGTTATTGGCCACAGGCGGTTAAATAGCTGGCACCAGGCACGCGTCAATCAGTCGTATGCGGAGGGGAAGGACTCAACAGTCTGCATACCTACTGCCAAGCCGTGGCCATGGAATCCCGGCGTCGCACGGAAACGTTGGAACGCAGGGCGAAGACGGTGGTCGCAGGGAAGGTCGCCATGCGTGTTACTGGCAACCGGGTGTCCAGATGCAGGACGGCTCGGGCGAGCCCACATCGGGCAGTCAGGACTCCGGGCAGGAATTAGGCAAGGCAGTGGTAGAGGCAGCAGAGAGAATCATGCCGGCGGAAAAGTGGCATCAGTGAGCACTGGCGGGCAACCGGGCTCCGAGCAGGACTGGGGCGACGCAGTGGAAGAGGTAGCAAAAGGATTGGCGCCTGAAGTCAAAATGATGCCGGAGACCACTGCCGGGCAAGCGCGGCTACAAGCAGGTCATAGTGGTAGCAGCGTTAGAAGCAGCATAATGGCATCGGAGCCAGAAGGAGCTGTTACCCCTAGACCCCCTGTTGGCATCAGGCGAGCTGTCAGTCGTTCGGGGGCGGAGGAAAATGATTCACCAATCAAGGTATGGCTGTCTGGCTCCAATCAGGTCCTCAAGGGCGGGGATAGCCGGCCGCAGGCAGGAACAGGTTGCCGGAGCATTTGGGCAGCGGCAGAGACCCTGCACATGGCGCCTGCCTAGGGGGTCACCCACAGGCATAGGGAGAACTCAAATCTCTGGAGGTAGGCGATGCGGGATCGGAGGAGCCAGCAGCGGCAAAACCTAGGGGTTGTTGCAATGTAACCCTGTCCCACAGCAAGGGACTGGTTGGGAAGCCTGAGATACATCGAGCAGTGCTGGAGTCCAGGCGGTGTAAGTACAGACCTGGGCAGCCGTGGCGGGCGATCCAGCGGGTAAGTTAGGAGTCCGATTTAACTTCAACGGTGTGCTTCTGTAGTGGTGCGCAGTCCGGTCCCAGGGCAGGTGGGGGGAGAGCCGGTGAGACTGTTTATACGGGGATAACTACCAAATTGGTAATCCCCAAACCGGGAGCTCCTCAGGAGGCTCCTACTGGCAGCCATCTTGAGTCAGTTAAGGTACGGGCTCTATAGCTCCTTATAGAGGTGTAGGTGATCTGGTGAAAGTTTGGTGACTTTGGTGGAATGTTTGGAGGAGTGTTGATGAACTCCAGGCAGTAGCCAGAACAGATAATTTGTAGTACCCAATAGTCTGTTGTTATTGACTGCAAGATTGGTAGAAAATCTGAAAGTCTTCCCCTGACAGGTGTTAAGTGGTCGGGGGGAAGTGTAGGCAACTCGCTCTTTTGTATTGGAGGGGGCGGTGAGTGTGTTGGAACCCCTACCCCTGCCTTTGCCGTTGTTACCTCTGTTAACCCCTTAGAAGTATCCCCTAGAGGGAGAGGGTTGGTTATTGCCTTTGTAGGTGAAGGTGGTCTCCGAGGAGGTATTTTTGGAGCCTCCGCGGTAGAAAGAGCGCCGAAAGGAACCACAGCTTTGTGTTGAAGGAAGGGCTCCCATGGATTTGGCCACTTCAGTGTCTTTCTTCATCTTCTCCAGTGAATAATCTACCACAGGGCCAAATAGGTGTTCCTTATCAAAGTGTATATTTAATATGGAGGTTTGAACTTCAGGTTTGAACCCAGATATGTGGAGCCAGGCGTGTCTCCTTAAAAAGACGCTGGTGTTTACAGCTCTAGCAGCAGTGTCTGCAGCATCTAGGGAGCATCTTATTGCGTTGTTAGAAAATAAGTTGTCCTTCATGCATCAGGTCTTGTGCTTTAGATCTATGTTCCTGGGCAAAAATTGGATTAATTGCCCCATCGCGTCCCAGTGTGCACGGTCGTTTCATGCTAGCAACGCCTGAGTGTTAGAGATATGCCAGAAGTTTGCTGCCTGAGAGGCCAACCTTTTCCCCGAAGCATCAATAAGTTTGGATTCTTTATCTGGGGGTGGAGCATCTCCTGTAGTTTGGGAGTTGGCTCTTTTCCTTGCATTGGACACAACCAAATATATACACTGGGTCCGATGGTGATGGCTTGTATTTCTTATCTACCCTAGGGGTAAGAATACGAGCCCTGACAGGGTCGTTGAAGATGTCATCTACATGCCTGATCATCCTTTTGAGCATGGGTAGTGTGTGTGATGACTTTTGTGTGCTACTAAGTGTTTCAAAGAGGAAATCCTCTTCTAGGGATTCTTTATGTAGCTGCACCCCATGGTAGTTGGCAGCTCTACCCAGTAATTCGATGTTGCCTACACTGTCATCCGGTGTTGAGGGCTTGTTAGGGTAGACGTTGGAATCATTGCCTGTGGGCGAAATGATGTTGTAATCGTCCCATGGGTCCTGTAGTGGCTGATTATAATCCCCATCCCAATTGCCATCCCCATCATCCTGGTTGTCAGGTGTATGTGGTGGTGAATGCTCAGGTGAAATTGGTTGAAAATGAGGGGAAGAAGGTGATGGAAGAGGGGAAGGGTTAGTTCCAACAGTTCTCTTCTTCAAAGGAATGTGATATTCCTCTTCTGGATCAGTCCTTTTTAAAGTCACTTCAGTGGTGATGTAGCCAGTCTGTGGATGAATAAACAACACTTTCTGTTTCGGATCCGGTTTGTCGATCTGAGCGTCGAAACTGTACTTTTTTGGTGATTTCGGCACATCTGACTGTTTTCGGCGCCAAATGTTTTGGTGCCGGAGTCTTAGGCGTTGGTGTCTTCGGATCCGAAGTGTGTTTCGGTGCGGAGTGGCGTGGGTCGGTGCCAGATTTGTGTTTCGACCCGAAGGTTTTGGCTCGGAGCTTGATTGGGGAACCGTAGTCTCGGTGCCGACCGGGGCCCGAGGGCAGGGGTTGGACCGGAGCCTTCTTTTAATGTGGAGTTGGGTCTTGGGACGAGGGGGGCGGATCTGTACTCACAGTACTTTGTCCATGTGGGATGTCTTCCTCGTGGTTGGAGATGGCGATCGGCTCCTGCTCCTCCTAGTTTTCCATGTCCTCCCCGGCCCCTTCGTCCGATTGTTGCCCGAAGATGTCTGGAATGGAGCTTGTGTGCTGGCTTTGCATGTCGTGACGTCGAGCCACACGCTCGCAAAGTATTTTCTTGGAACGGAAAGCCTGGCACGCGTCGCAGTCCTGTTCTCTGTGTTAGGGAGACAAACACAGGTTACACACTTCATGTGAGTCAGGGTGCAGGTATTTCGCGTGACACCGAGGGCAGAATTTAAAGTGAGTTCGTTCCATCGACTGCAGGTCGGCCCGACGGCCCTCCACGAGCTTTCCAATCGAAAGACAGCTTTAATGAGTAAATATGATACACAATAGAATGGAAGACCCAATCGGAAACCATACTGTTGAAGGCGAGTGTCTTGCGCACCGAGGGAAACCGAAGGAACGGTGTCGAACCGGAGCAAAGTAATTCACGCCCGAACCCGATGGCGGAAAAAAACGATTTAGCAATGGAGTCGATGCCCATGCGCACTATCACCGAAAGGAAGAGTCACCTACCTTGTGACTGGAAATGACTCCTTCGAAGAAAAGTAAAGTGCGAACATCCGGACCCAACACTAGATGGCGGGCTATGCACAGCATGTGATATACAGCTCACATGCCTCGAACATGTTACTTACCCTGAAAGCATCTGCTGAGGTAGAACTTTGTGGTAAAGTTGTATTTGAACCACTTGTCCCTTGATGGGTTTTTGGAAGTCCTCTCCACCGGATGACAGTGTTGGCTACATTGAATTACTGGGTAGAGCTGCTAACTACCATGGGAAGGCTTTCTGCACCAGGAAAACTGTTTTTAGTTCAAGGAAATGTATATTTCACTGCATCCTCGGATTTTTATGTGCCTTGAATGTTCCGTTTTCCCGTGTGTGCTCCCCACCCTGTGTGGCACCCATCTCTAATGATGGTCAATGCAAGGATTTGGGTTTTTCAAGGGTTTCTCCACTCTGATGTCTCTTGTGTTCCACCATTCTGTCTCCTTCTATACTTATTCAGTTACAACCACTGGATCCTCCCAGCTTCCAGTTACCTGTGACCATTGTGCTTGTAATACCGCCAGGTGAGGTCCCACTTGTAGTCAGGCGTGTGGTACTAGAGAAATGCAGGATGCCATCATCCAAATTATTTTCCAGACTGTGCTCATGATTAGAGACAGTCCCTTCTGGTAGAGGCAAGCTTGCTGCACTAGTGTCACTGCTCTCTTGTAGTTGGAAATGCATTGGGTTTTGTTGAGTTTTAAGAACCATCCACGAAGATTATTCCCTTTGTGGAGTTGGAGATGATTTTTTTGGGTTTATGGTGAATCCCAGGTTGTGCAGTGGTTGCATAACTGTCCTTACATTCCTCTTGCACGGTCTGATCATGATCCCGCTTTTACCAGCCAGTCGTCCAGGTAAGGGTAGACATGGATTCTTTGTCTTCGCATGTGTGTCGCAATTACCATCATGCACTTTGTGATCATGCGTCCCCTCGACCACAAACCTCAGGAATCTTTTGTGTTTGTTGTTCATTGAAACATGGAGGTAGGAGTCTTTGAGGTCTATTGTTGCCATGTAGGCCCCTTGCTGCAGGCATGTTACAACTTCCTGTAATGTCACCATCTTGAATTTTTGTAACTGTAGGAACTTGTTGAAGGTGCGCTTATATAGGATAGGTCTGAGAGTGCTGTCCACCTTTGGTACCAAGAAATACATTGATACTCCTTGTCCTCTTGGTAGTCTTGGTACCTTTTCTGTTGCATTTTTGTTGATGAGGTTCTTTACTTTCTGCATTAGGCACAAGCCCTCTTTGCTGCAAGGCCATGGCCTTATGTTCGGGGGTGTTCATAACAGTTCTATGCAGTATCCATGCTCTATTACATTCAAACTCCACTTGTCCAAGGTGATCTCTTGCCATCTTCAAAGGAATCCTCCTATTCTGCCCCTACTGCTGTTCTGTGTAGATGGGCAGATAACACGGGGTCACTTCAAAGTGTGTGTCGTTCCTCTTTTGTGGTGTCTCTGCCCCTGCAAGCTGGGGTACTACCACTGTCGTGTCTGCAGTAAGGGGGGTGTTTGCTGCGCAGAACTGTGGGTAGTTGAATTAGTACTGTATTGGCAGTGCTGGAAGGGACAATGGGCGGTGCAGGCTGCTATGGCCTTCCGAGAAGTGCCCTTGCACTTATTTTATCACAAATTAAGCACAGTTCCAGACCTTGCAGTTTAACCTTTCAACCTGTTCTGGCAAAAGACCAATAATATGTAGTTTATTTGAGGTCCAGTGGGCTCCTGCAATTAGAAAGGTCCTGAGAAATTCTTCCGTAGCTGTGAAAGTATAACGGGATAAACCTGCAGTTCTTTGTACCCTTAAATACATTTTTGCAGTCGAACAAAAACACTGAAGAGATCAAGAGTAATCTGGAGTATTTCCTCTCCTTTATCATGTAGGTAGAATTCGGAAGATGGCATTGGGTGGAGCTTAAGACTATTCACCTGATTGGACGAACAGAAAACATGATTACATAACTTGTTGATCTAAGCGTATGCATTTTAAACTTTTTTCATGTAAAAAAATAAAAAAGTAAAAAATAAAAAAAACTAATTATACCACGGTTTTTCATCCAACTATGGACAATAATTCAAAAGCATGTGAATCAAAGAATGCTGGGGAAGCAGACATCTTGCATGGCATCAGCAGTCTAGAAACTTACAGCCTTCAAGCAGTTAACACATTGCACAGAGACTGCGGACTTCTTATCCTCCATCTCTTTAGGCAGAGAGAAAAGTGGGACTGAGCTCCCACCCTACAGATCAAGCCAAGAGGGTTAACTTAATGCACAAGTTCCTTTCCATTCCTGTTACAAGGTAAAAATATAGGTTTTTTCCCAATCTGGCTTTAAAAGATACTTACATTAACACCTTTTCGAAAAGGTATATTTATTATGTACAAGGGAATAAAAGAACATATACACAACATGTTATTAGTCCTTTCTGCAGTGTTTCCCCTGCACTGATTACAGACTGTTCCATGGGGAGCTCGTCAATGCACACTTGCAAAAGAACACCCATTGGTAGATCTATTGAGAAATGCCTTCAGCGCCGTCGTTTTGTGGCGGCAGGAGGTGGGGTACTACAATTGGCGGATGCTCTCTTGCCACCTTGTGGCTTGCTGGTTTGCTCCACAGAAGCAGTGCCCTCAAGACAAAAGGCATCCACATCGGTGACCTGTTGTAGGATCCCTGTGAGGATGAACTCAGGGTTTGTGATTGGAAGGGAAGCACTCAGAGCAGGTTTGCACTTAGCGAGGTCTTGTGAGCAGGAGACAATCACCCTCTTATCCTGGAATGATAGAAAGCAGGTCATGATAAGATGAGGACGAGAGGTGATCGAGTCGCTCCTGGGACCTGTACAACCATGAACATATGATGCTGGTATACATTTCAGAGACACAAAACCCATCTTTAACAGCAGACCATTCACTATCCAAGTTAGGGCCACAATACAATTTACAAACCAGATACCACATTTCTTTCCGGTGACAAATAAACAAGCATTGGCAATGCTGCTGGGTCTGCCATTGGCTTCTCACCTTCTAGCTTTGTGAATGCTTAGTTTGTGAATTTGTTTTGTAGGATGGCACGCACTGAATCCCAGAAATGGAGTCTGGCTAAGGAGAAGTTGGATAATGAAGCATGCCACCTAGGTTGGAGGGTGAAGGTTTGCATTCTTTCGGACAAGTGGAAATTGCTTTTCCCCCCAATCATTATTGCAGGACTAGGTTCTATGTCTGCAGAGCCTTTTCAATTCTGCTATATGTTATGGGAGGTCATCAATTTATAAAGGGCGGCAAATCACTCATGAGGGCCTCAAGGCGCTGGAGATGCTAGTTGCTTCGTGGTGCATAATTCAGACAGACCACTCCTCTCCTTTGATTAAAGCATACATTACAAACTCACAGGAGCTTCGTGCAGAGGAGAGGAATTATCATGGGGTTCCCAGCCACAGCCCAAGCATTCAATCCTCACTACATGGAACACAGCTTTATTATTGTCACTCATTTCCGCTTATAGAGTGAGCTGGTTTCAGGCCACCAATTGCCTTGAACTATTCCTTTAATCAGAGACAATTACCTAAAATAGATCCTTCATTCACTCGAGTGACCACACATCTCCACAAACAGAATCAGACTCCAGACTCTGTCTGAAACCTTGTAAAGGCCGGGAAAACCACGTCCAGACGGCTGAAAGCACTGCAGTACTGCTACTGTTGGAAACTGGAGATATACTGAGAGCAAATAACAGCAACCATAACATTAAAAGGGTAGAATGGAAGTAAGAATAGCACAAGAGAACAACATTTTCCACAAGGTAAACACAGCAGGGGCTCGGAATGTGGTGAAAGAATGACACTCCCAAATTCATCCTATAAGCAAAATCCTGAAATTCCATATAACTCGATCAAAAAGTTCATTCCTATGTACAGTAGTACGTGCAGAGGGTCAGCCGTGGGATTATAGACTTTCGATAAGCGTATGGTGGTCCCACCTCGCAGCAGGTTTCTCAGCCCAGCTAAGTGTTTCCCAGACCACCTCACCTTGTACTCTTTGGGCATCTTGGACAGGAATGTGGCTCCGCTGCACTGGATGATGTCCTTCATGTACTCCGGCTCTGGCTTCACAGATCGTGTAACGTGGATCTCATACCTCTAGACACGAAACAAGGGACACAGTGGTGAGTTCGGTATAAAAGTTGCAGCTTCCCTAACAGTTACTCTATGGGCCATAAATAAATCTAATGTACACTGAAATATGGGAGAGGAAGACAAGGTAAATTCTAGCATGACTCCTGACAAACGCTCTCCGATAATCAAACTCAGGGGTAGGGCTTGTGATCAGAAGCTTCATACACAGAAATATATGTATATTAAAAAGACTTAGGCACAAAGTCTAGGCTGATCATTCACCAACATCTGAAAACAAAGGATTTATGTGTAGAACAGTATGAATACAAAGGACTTACTTACTGAATTAAATGGCCAAATAAATGTTATCCATTGCCTTGTTTTTAAAACATGCTAAAGATGTTGCCTTTCGTTTAGTTCCAAGCTAAGTAAGAGTCTGTAGACCTATCACGTGTAAGTTCACACAAGTACAAACAAGAGCCAAATCCGTAGTCTACTATGATTCGATATTAAGCCCATATGGATGTGATTTGTAGCATGCGAACAGCTAATGTCTGATGTAAGCAGGAGAAAGGCATTTAGCCTGTCTGCCTGATGAACTTCGCTCTACCTTTTTTGGCCGTGGGGAGAAGCCATCAAATTCCAGTGGTTCTAACAGGGTGAGATCTAGTTTGTATTTGTGCTAGGTAGAGAACAGAAGCAACTCTTTTTTGTATGGCTTAAGTACAAGGATGTTTCCCACCACCCAGAATTGAAATGCACTGAAACATCTATGCAAAACAGATATATTCACTAGAACGGTTATTATAGCATACATCTGAGTGCTATACTGGTTGTTAACAGCCCCGAACCAGAGCTGTAGGCCTGAGCCATAAGTCAGGGCCTATATCAAGAGGGTGGGCCTGTAAAAGTAGGTACTGCCCGACTCAGAAGAGCTATAAGACTATTAGGACATTCCACCCACTGAGGACAGAACATTCTAAGTTAAACAGAGAGAAACAAAAAGGAACCACATTGGAATGCTGGAGCAGAAGGGCTCTACCAGGTAATACTGGCCCTGTGCCACTCTGTTGTCTTCAATGGAACTCTTCCCATTCCATTGGTTCTAATTTAAGGTATTTCTGTGTGTCATGTGTGTATTGGTGGAAATATACTCCTGCCCTCCCACGGACCAGACTATCAGGCTCCAGATATAAGCATCAGTGAGAGGATGAAGTCTTTATGTACCACACAGGACAGTGCGCTGTCATACAAGATGAAATCCCCCGGTCTGATCACTGGCTGTTGTTTAGAGAGGAACACGTCCTTTAATTCACTTCAGGTGTTCCATGGTGTGAAGAACCCTGCAATAATCAACTGTATCAAATGCCACCGATCGGTCCAGCAGGAATAGGTAGTATTTGGTCAGTGTTTAAAGAATCCAAGAAGATGATGTATGCGTTGACCATATGTGGTCTCTACAATATGGGGAAGTACTTAATGATCATAATGGAAGCAAGATTGTCTGCAGAAATAGTTGGGTTTAGCTTTTTAATGACGAAGGAGAGGTCTTCTCCCTATACTGTATTAATGGTTTTGCCAAGAGCTGAATTTATTTAAATGGTGGTGAGAGATATTGTGAGGATATTGGTTTTATCAAATGACTGTATCTTAGCCGAGAACATTTAAGGATTTACTCACGTGTCTTGTGTAATGATCCCTAATGCCAGGAGGAATTCTGTAGGGAATACAATTTATTTGTTGGTAAATGAAAATAGTTTGGGCTGATCAGATAAGCGATTGTCAACCGCAAGTTCCTGGTTTGTGCAATGTCCTGGCCCAAACGCCCCAAATAGTTTTTATATTAAGATTGCGTTTCCCCCCGGGGAGAAAAACTGCTTTTTGTGCAGGTTTGCTTTTGCCACACTATAATAAAGGCAGAAGCACATTCCAATCCTTTGGTTTTGTAGACACTGCAGTCTGCCAGTGTGCATGGTTTGACAAATACTTAATTGCACTATTTACGAGTTGTGGTTTATTTGTGCTTCAAATAGGACAGGCTGAGGAGGTGCAAATGGAGGTCAGATGGATGTTGAATACTTTGGATATTGGAACAAAACAAATGTAAAATAACCTTGGGTGTCAAGAATTTTGTGGTTTCTGCTTTTGATGCATACACTATAAAGCTGCAAAGAACCTTGACTGTAACTGTAGACTAAGTATGCTGACACCACCCTCCGTTTGCACTGAGCGAGGTCTCACCTCAAAAAGACTATGCCTTTGTGCTTTCTGGAGCGACTCGCTTAGGCAGAAGTTGAAGTTCAGTTCCTGCTCACGGTCTTTGACCAGGAAGCTGGAAGGGGACAGGAAGCACTTGCTCTTCCCACACTAAGGAGTAAAACAGAGAGCACAGTGTGAAACTGAAGAACAAATTACATGATTTGCATAAGCTAAAAACTACATCCACACACCCAGATCAGTAAGTTTGAACACAATCTGCCAAACAGCTTCCATAATATATATATGTCAGCAGCCTTCATTTGTTTACACAGTCACCTCTCTAATAGAAATAAGCGCTATAGGTACCTTCTCCAGCCAGTCCAAAGTGACAATGGGGATGCCCCTGGCAACAGCACAGAGAAACTTCATAGTGCGGCGGATGCGGTCAGTCACCAGGTGAGTGCACTCATTCACTGAGTCTGCCAACTCCCCTCCAAGCCTCTGGACCACCTGCTCACCATTCTTATCGATCACTCCTGTGAACATAACCTGGGGAAGGAGAGCGAGAACGTGATAAACATGGAGCATCCCATTGCTCTGCACCCCCCACTGCAAACCCCACGTTCATCATATTGATACACACTCTCCACCGCAGAACCCAGGCTGGTTTCATTGCACAGCACCCTCCATCACAGAACGGAGGCTCGTTTAATTGCACAGCACCCTCTACCGCAGAACCCAGGCTACCCCTACTGCTCTGCACCTCCACAGCAGAACTCACACTCATCCTACTGGTCTGCACCCCACTGCAGCCCCACACTCACCCCACTACTATGCAGCCCCACAGAACCCACGCTCATCCCAATACTCTGCTCTCTTCTGCAGAAATCATGCACCCCATCACCGACACTCGTCCCATTGCTCTGCCCCACGATGCAGAACCTACGCTCATCCCACTGCAGAACTCACGTTCGTTCCATTACTCTGCACCTCAGATGCAGAAATACCGCACGTCCCTTTGCTCTGCACATCACATGTAGAACTCCCGCACGTCCCACTGCTCTGCACCTTAGGCGCAGAAGCCAGGCACGTCCCATTGTACTGCTCCCCAAATACAGAACATACACTCATCCCACTGCAGATTTCCTGCTCATCCTACTGCTCTGCACCCCAGATGCAGAACCCACACTCGTCCCATTGCTCTGCACCTCAGATACAGAACCTACTCTCATCCCACTGCCGAACCCACGCTCAGACCATTGCACTGCCCCAGATACAGAACCCACGCTCGTCCCATTGCTCTGCACCTCAGATGTAGAACCCACGCTCGTCACATTGCACTGTCCCCCAGATACAAAACCTACGCTCATCCCACTGCAGAACCCACGCTCAGACCATTGCACTGAGCCCCAGATACAGAACCTATGCGCACCCAACTGCAGACCCACGCTCGGCCCATTGCACTGCCCCCCAGATACAGAACCTACACTCATCCCACTACAGAATTCCCGCTCGTCCCACTGCTCTGCACACCAGATGCAGAATCCACGATCGTCCCATTGTTCTGCACCCGATGTAGAACCCACGCTCGTCCCATTGCTCTGCACCCCAGATGTAGAACCCACACTCGTCCCATTGCACTGCCTCCCAGATACAGAACCTACACTCATCCCACTGCAGAACTCCCACTTGTCCCACTGCTCTGCTCCGCCGATAAAGAACCTACGCTCATCCCACTGCAGAACCCACGCTCGTCCCAAGGCAGAAGCCACGCTCTGCCCCCATTGCTCTGCAACTCAGATGCAGAACCCACGCTCGTCCCATTGCACTTCCCCCAGATAAAGAACCTACGCTCATCCCAATGCAGAACCCACGCTCGTCCCATTGCTCTGCACCCCTGAAGCAGAACGCAAGCTCGTCCCACTGCAGAACCCACACTCCCCCATTTGCTCTGCACCTCAGATGCAGTACCCACGCTCGTCCAATTGCACTGCACACCCAGATACAGAACCCAAACTCATCCAACTTCAGAATTCCCGCTCGTTCCACTGCTCTCCACCCCAGATGCAGATCCCACGCTCATCCCATTGCTCTGCACCTCAGATGCAGAACCCACACTCGTCACATTGCACTGCCCCCAGATACAGAAGGATAAGTTACTTACCTGTAATCCTAGTTCTCTTCCAGGGGGTATCCTCAGCAAAGTCATAAGCACTGAATATTCCCGCCCATGCATGGGGAGCCCGGAATATATATATATATATATATTCACTGAAAAAAACAGAGGTTTCACACATGTTATAGTTAGCTGGAGATTTCACTCTTATAAAACCATTGAAATTTCCCCCGTTATAGTTAGTTCAGCTAACTATAACTCGCGTGCCCGCAATCCACTGCTGATGACTAGGCCTGGGCCAAAATTTCGTTCCGTTCGCAGAAATTGCGATATTTTGGCATTTTCGCGTTCCGCGGAAAGCGCAAAAATGTCAAAATTTCCGCATTCCGCAGCTTAGCAATAATTTGTTTCTTGCTCGCGCTGTAAAAAATACATTCTCGCGATCGCCTTACCTGAAACCCCGCGTTCGCCGACAAGTTTTCCCGACCCGGTCGCGTTCTCCACGAGATGTTGGATTTTGGTAGCCATTTTGCGCTGTCTCGCGACAGTTCGCAGCCGCATTAACGTCATTTGACAAATGACGTGATCGCGCGATCACGTCTTTCTTCTCGTGATCATGCACCGCGCGAGTTTGAGAAGATTGAGATCTCGAACATGTCATTCTACATCGCGAGCCAGAGGATGAGGACGCGGGCACGTCTAATCGAACGCGAACAGGAGAAAGAGACCCCGAACACGTCATATCCAACGCGACAGGGACAAAGAAGAGAACGCGATCATGTCGTTTTTGACACGCCGGCGGAAGTAATGTGAAGCTTGAGAACTCAACAACGTAAAATTTCCAATTTGGAGAGGAATATCGGCTCTAGCAGCATGAAACCATCTGCAAATGCTGATTTTGGATGAAAAGAACTCCTTACATTGACATTTGGCTTTCCTTTTTTGTGCAAGGAGTCATTTTTTTAAAAGGTGGAGAGAGGGAGGAAGTGACTCAGAATCTCCAACTTCCTGTGCCTGTCCAGCAGGCTCCTCCCAGTGCTTTGTCCATCTCCTGCTCATTCTGCCTTTGGATTTGGAGCTGGAAAGATCACTCTTTTTGTCTGCTGCATCATTGCAATTGGATTTGAGGATTTTTGGAATAGGATATTTTACAAGTAAGTGGTTGTTGTGTTTGTTTGATTGTGGGCATTGCAGTTGTTGTAACTAAAATGTATTTTTGATAATTAATTATCATCATTCCTTTTTTTAAATGTTTTTATTTTGTGGGTAGTAGTAGTAGGCCCGAGCTAGCCATGGGCATGGCCTCATGGGTGTGTGTGTGCATGATGAAGCAATTGTTCCTTTTGTTGTTTTTTGAATGTATTTCATTTTCAAGCACATTTAGGGCATGGATGGCATTGGATTGAGTTGGGGAAGTGTGTTTTTTGGGGTGGCCTTTGTAATGTTGTTGGGCCTGGCCATGTGGCTGGTGGCCATTTTGAAGCCTAGGCCTGCAAGCTTGCCTGGTCTTGTCTGCCAACAGGCCTGCTTTTTCATCCACTAGGATCAGAGCAGGTAGCCACAGCTTTATTAATCAAGTGTTTTCTGTGTGATCTGTTGAATTTAGACATCATTTAGGGCATGGATGGCATTGGATTGAGTTGGGGAAGTGTGTTTTTTGGGGGTGGCCTTTATGATGTTGTTGGGCCTGGCCATGTGGCTGGTGGCCATTTTGAGGCCTAGGCCTGCAAGCTTGCCTGGCCTGGTCTGCCAACAGGCCTGCTTTTTCATCCACTAGGTTCAGAGCAGGTAGCCACAGCTTTATTAATCAAGTGTTTTCTGTGTGATCTGTTGAATTTAGACATCATTTAGGGCATGGATGGCATTGGATTGAGTTGGGGAAGTGTGTTTTTGGGGTGGCCTTTCTGATGTTGGTTGTCTTAAAGACATGCTTTTGTTTTATGTGTCTGGTGTGTTGGTGTGCAATGCATGCACCCTGCAGACCTTTTTGGGGCCTGTGAATGTTCGTATTTCCATTTTGTTGCATTAAAAAGGCAGAGCAGTGTGCTTTAGCATGCATCCTTTACCTGGCTTTTATAGGCCTTTTGTCAGCTCCTGGTGTTTCCGAGGCCCCCGGCTTGTTTGTGATTTGTAAGTGTCCATGTGGGTGGTGGCCTTTTTTGGTGTTTGGACTGTGAGTTATTAGTGTCCTGCTTTTGCCATAGGCCTGCATGGTTTTCCTATTGGCTATTTGGCTTACTGCTTCCATCCATCCTCCCCCTTTGCCAGCAGCAGCTCCATGGATGCGGAGATGCTCAAATAATTTAATGGTCCACTCCACTTTCATTACATTTTTATTATGGTGGTTATTATTAACTTTACTATCCTTCCTGAGAGTGTAGTGTGTGGCTGTACACAGTAGTATAACATAGCTCTAGTTAAAAAAAAAGTCATAAATGGCTAGACTATCTTTTGTTTGCACTAGTACAGTACTAAGTAACTGAACCACAACAACAAATGCAACATTTCACTGATGTTCTTCTCCTGTCTTATTTGCTTTTTGGTGCACAAAAGACCGAGTAGGAGGTGTCATCAGCATCATCCGGCTACCTGTTGTACTGCCAGCCAGACAGAAGTCCTGCTGCGCATCACGTCCACGTGTGACCAGAACTTGTTGTGCATCTGCATCCTGACTGACGTCTGAAGAAGATGGCCCCAAAGAAAGGTACCAGGTCCAGTACCAAGAAAGTTGCCGGTGAGAAGAAGGAACAGAAAAAGGAAGTGCCATTAACCACGACTGGTAGTGTGCCGGCCAATGTTTTTTTGGGCACCAAAGCGTTGTCCGGGAACCAAGCTGGGAGCAGCACAGCAGTCCAACCCCACCAACCTAGGCCCAAGGGCTTTAGTGTCGTAGAGGTAGCCAGTCTACTAACGAGCAGCGATGTTGAAGAAATGTCATTACCGCAAAGTAGTACACAATCAAGTTCAACGCAGGCGCAAACTCAGCAGATCAGTGTGCAGCCGCCGCAACAAGAACAGCAGCAGCCGCCGCAACAAGAACAGAAGCAGCCGCCGCAACAAGAACAGCAGCAGCCGCCGCAACAAGAACAGCAGCAGCCGCCGCAACAAGAACAGCAGCAGCCGCCGCAACAGCCCACCATAGTAGTTGTTGCTCCTGACGTAGGGGCATTTCAGGAAATCGAGCTTCCTGCAGACAAAGTGGAGCAAAGTCAAACCACTGTTTCAGAAGAGCTATTGTCTTCCAGACCACCAGCAAGGAAAAGGAGGCTTAGTCCATCATCTTCTTCTTCAAGCCCCGCTTCTGATGATCGTGATGACACTTGGGTCCCACCAGCTCGGTCTGAGAGTGCTATACGCCACAAGACAATGCTTCTGAAAAGGAAGGTCCCAGAAAAACTTAGAGTTATGGAGGTAGATGTAGAAGAGGGGGGTGATGATGTTGATGAAGACGAGCCAGTCATCACGCACATTACTCCCGCCCCAAAGGGATTGGAGTCCAACATTCTCACCATATCCAGAAAGGCTGCTACTGAGCGGGATGTAGCACGGATCTCACCAACACAGGTTACACCACCACTACCTCCAGCTGCCATATTTTCCAAGGCCCGGCAGGGACCTACATCCAGCTCAACCATCTCAGTAGGAAGTGGTAGTGAAAGTCACAGTGTAGGTGGACAGGGTCACATATTTTCAAGCACCCCCTCAAGTTCATCTGGTGTTGAAAGTGGCACATCCAGCAGTGCCAGAAAGTTCTCCTCCCCAGTTTGGGACTTCTTTTCTGTTAGCGCCAAGGAGGAGAACGTTGCTATATGCTCAATTTGTCGGCAAGGTGTTCGGCGTGGTAAGCTTGGTACAAACTATGGTACCGGAGGACAAGCAAGTCATCTCAGAATACACCACACTATCGTGTGGGAGGATCACCTACTTAAGTTAAAAGAAAGTAGAAAAACTAAACCCATTGAAGTTGCTCAGGATTCAGAATCAGGGAGCGATATTATTGTGGTGGCAGGTGAAGAACAGGGAGGCATTTCTAGCCCGATCTCCAGTAGTGCAGTCACTGCAGTGGTAACGCCCACATCCTCCTCAGTAACATCGGAGTGGCACCGCAGTAAGAGCCATACTCAGAGTGTGGGTGAGACACCAAGGCGACCGGCGAGTACCTCAATGAGACAATCTGTGTCGGTGAGCCTTAGTGGGTTAATGAAAACAGCACCACTAAGGAAAGTAAGCCAGCCTACCATTGAGAGCATGTTTAGGTTGGAGGGGCAGTTCCAACACAACCACCCAACGGCACGATTGTACAATGCGAACCTGGCTAAAATGTTAGCGCTGGACCTTCTTCCTTTTTCATTTGTGGAAGGGGTGGGTTTCCTTGAATTTGTGTATGCCATCTGCCCGAAATGGAAAGTTCCCAGCCGGTCCTATTTCGCAAGAAATGCTGTTCCGGCACTACATCATGATGTGCTGGAATTGGTTGGACAAGCTTTGGAGAAGAGTGCTGTGCACAATATCCACCTGACAACAGACATGTGGAGCAGTTGCCAAGCCACAGATTACATGTGCATCACTGCACACTGGATCTCTTTTGTGGGGGTTAGAGATAAACTATCTGCACGAGGTGTTGTTGACACAGCTGCGATTTTTGAAGGTACTCGGAAGCATGCAACTGTAGCCATGTTCGCCATGGAGAAATATCATACGTCTGAAAACATTTTAGAAGAGTTTCGCACCAAGGTTTTGGAATGGCTGCGGCCCAGAGGGCTTGGTATTGGTTTTGTTGCCACAGACAATGGCAGTAATGTACTTAAGGCCATGGAACTTGGTTCCTATTTCAGGGTTCCGTGTTTGGCACACTGCATAAACATTATAGTGCAAGACTTTCTGAAAAAAAGAACCCATAGTCAGCAATTTACTGGCCATCTGCCGAAGAATATGCACTCATTTCAGCCATTCTTTTAAAGCTCGGAAGCAGCTGAGGATCATACAACGTGAATTTAGGATGCCAGTCAAGGCACTCATCCAGGAGGTGGCAACACGTTGGAACTCAACGTATTACATGCTTGATCGTCTGTACGAACAGCACAGGTCCCTCCATGAATATGTCTGGTACAGAAGCAGTGATGCTAGTGTTAAAGGCATGATCCTTCATAGGGAGCAATGGACCCTAATTAAATGCCTGACTGAGATGCTGTCTCCTTTTGAGGTCTTCACACGTGAAGTCAGCAAGGAGGACTGTACAATGGGCCAAGCTATCCCATTGTTGCAAATGCTAGAGCATGAGCTGAATAATGTGTCTGAATCCTACAAAGGTGTAGAGGACAGAAGGCAAGCCCATGACTTGGTGGAGAGCTTATCCAGGCGCTTAACTGAAAATGTAAGGATACAAAATAAAATTGTCACATGAACATTCCAGAATTGTGGCACAAATGTATCGACGTGCAAAATTAGGACTATTCCTTGCTTTTTCCGACAATGATGTTGCCCGCTACAAAAGTTGTATAGCTGAAGCAGCCATTAAGTTTGAAAACGAAGGGCTGCTAATTAAAAGCCCGCCACATCAACCCACAACAAGTACTGATACTGAAGCAGGCCATGCAGAATCAAGTGCAACTTCGTCGGCTGAGGGCAGTGCGGTTGGCTCACAATCACAACACTCACCATCACTATCGACTACAGAAACAAAAACTGGATCATTAGGCCGAGTACAATCATCATCATTACAGGATTGGTATGTAAAGATGGGCTATTGTAAGCACAGTGCTGATGCACAGAAAAAACAGCACAAAAGCTTACCATCAGCAACCCTGAACATTGAGCGGATGGTCCAGGCCTATCTGGACGACCCAACAGAGGTGTACGTTGATCAAAACCCATTGCAGTATTGGTATAGGAAAAGGTCTGAATGGCCACAGCTCAGCAGGCTGGCGATAAGCTATCTGGCTTGCCCTGTCGCAAGTGTCTCTTCCGAACGCGTTTTCAGTGCTGCTGGTTCCATTGTAACATTGAGAAGGACCAGTCTATCTCCAAAAAACGTGGAGAGGTTAACAATGATCAAAATGAATCAGCACTTCATACCACCGAATTACACAATGCATGAATCAACAGAGGAAGATGAGGACAGCGGCTCAGGTGACGGAAGTATTGTGTCAGATGATTACCTACTACTGGAAGAACCCCCAGAGTTTGAGGACGAGCTATACTTCCCTGACAATTAGGCTCGCACTTACTGTCTTCCTCCCTTTTTTCCCCCTTTGTTTATGTGTCTGTCGTTCCGGTTATAAACTTGTGAATCGCAACAAATCCATTATCACCGTCTTCTACTCTTCTAATTTAATATACAAGTTTCAGGTGTCTGCCATTTGACAGTACAGTCCTCCAAATCCAGCTCCTCCGCTCGATCATACTGAATCTCCTGCTCAATTCCATTTCCCTCATGAATGAGGATTGGATGATGGTAACAACAAATTCAAACTTTCCTCGTCCTTCCAAAACAAGTGGACCATGAATCAGATGACTACTATAGCTATCCTCCTTTCAGAGCCGAGAGAGACTGGCCTTTAACTGAAAATAAGATGGAACAGGTAATGATTGATGCCATGCATTGGATGCAGAGTCGCAGACTGAATGATTTAGATTTTATTGTGTTTGTTGCGCATGAATTTATGTAATTGTGCACTGCCACTAATCAAATTTCTACAGAACACACTAATTTTCCCCTTCTTGCAAATAAGAAATGCGTACTTCCCCTGCATCTTGGTGATACATTGCTTTTAATTCAATACAGGAAGGGGACTCACTCAATCTGCACAATGCAAATGACTGTGACAACAGCACCGTCCATGATGATGATGGCGAAATAGATGGCCCGTTAACAAGATGAGATGGAACAGGTAATGATTGATGCCATGCATTGGCCGCAGAATCGCAGACTGAATGATGTAGATTTTGTTGTGTTTGTTGCGCATGAATTTATGTAATTGTGCACTGCCACTAATCAACTTTCTACAGAACACACTAATTTTCCCCTTCTTGCAAATAAGAAATGCGTACTTCTCCTGCATCTTGGTGATACATTGCTTTTAATTCAATACAGGAAGGGGACTCACTCAATCTGCACAATGCAAATGACTGTGACAACAGCACCGTCCATGATGATGATGGCGAAATAGACGGCCCGTTAACAAGATGAGATGGAACAGGTAATGATTGATGCCATGCATTGGCCGCAGAATCGCAGACTGAATGATGTAGATTTTGTTGTGTTTGTTGCGCATGAATTTATGTAATTGTGCACTGCCACTAATCAACTTTCTACAGAACACACTAATTTTCCCCTTCTTGCAAATAAGAAATGTGTACTTCTCCTGCATCTTGGTGATACATTGCTTTTAATTCAATACAGGAAGGGCACTCACTCAATCTGCGCAATGCAAATGACTGACACAACAGCACCGTCCATCATGATGATGGCGAAAGAGATTGCCCGTTAACTTAAGATGAGAAGGAACAGGTAATGAATGATGACAATTAATGGCATGCATTGGACACCTGACTCTGAGCTATTGGTCTTTGTGTTTGCGTTGTTTGTTTGTTGTGCACAAAGTGATGTCAAAGTGTACTAGTAGTAATCTATCTTTCTGTACACAATAAAGAATGACTCAAGTCAGTAATATTTATATTTCTACTCTTGTTGTGTCATAAAAATTATACTTATACTGCAGGCCGATCTTCAGTCAGTCAGTAAAAGTATCAGAGATGATGATGAAGTCAGGAGGATGTTTCAGGAGTGGCATAAAACGGAAAAGCCTAAAGGTAAACACGTCAACAACAACCACAGCAGACCCAAATGTCTGTGTAGAAGTTGAATAGAGTGTAGCGGTGGGATGACTGCAGTGCATTGATTTTACTAACTTAAACTGTAAAATGCTATGTTTGGAATGGATAATGTGCTTTGCGTTTGTCCAACTCTTTGAGAGAAAAAAAAGGACTCTAAAGTGTTAACGTAGGATGTGCTAATGCTAAGCACTGTGGGCCTGCTCTCTCCTGTTACTGTTGAAGGTCAATGCTGGAAACAGACTAGAGTAGAGATGATGCATATGCATACATGCCACCTCGGAAAGTGTTCTTGTTGCACTACACCATCACTTGTGCATTTGTTTTCACTTTCTTTCTCAATATCCCCTTTGGTTTTCCATCTAAAATTACAGGCCGGGCCTTGCCCAAAACTTTGTAAAACATTACAATGCCTATTAATTACCTTACAAATCAATCACCTTTTTTTTTCCAGCCAGGCAGTGGCGAGGTGACACACCCAAGATTGATGGACGAGAGGAGCAAGAGGAATGCCGAGATGCAAAAATCCAGTCCACATTTTTGACCAGGATAAGACAGTAACATTATCCACTTTTAACTTCTTTTAAATAATTTGATTAATATCTTGTATACAATCTTTATAACAGTGTGTTCTTGGAGTTGTTATTATCAATTATCATTAGGTTTGCTCTGTGTTTACGATTCTTCCCTACCAATATTTAAAATTCTATTTGCTATCTGTTAAAGTATTAAGGCCGGAACAACAGAACAAGAACTAGAAGTGTATGTAATCCGGGTCTCTCATCATCATGCATGCATTGCCTTTTTCTCCCTTAACATATGGATATGGTAGTCTTCAATGATTGTCGTTTGTTTGTCTATGTATGCATACTGTTTTTCTATGTCAAACCTTTCCCAAAAACCCCCTTCCCATCCATTCAACAAACCCTAACCCTCTTCCCCCGGGCTGTGCGACTTATTGTCGAGGTGTGACTAAATTAAATGTACACCAATACTTAATCACACACTTGCTGGGGCGGATGTGGTGAAAGCAACACTACTTCAATTTCAAGGCAGAGCGATGATCTTCTTCTGCTTGCCCAGTTGCCCACCCATAAGTAGGATATTTCAGAGGCTATTTTATTTAACAAAGGAACATATACCTCAGCATGAATTGCCGCCATTGATTGGATTTGTTTGTTGTCATTCCTCATATACAGCACTAACTGTTAGACTGTAGGCATAGTCAAGTGACTCGACACAACTATAGTTTGTAACTCTGTCTAGTAGGCTATCCTCCTAACCACCATTCAGTTTTTTTGTCAAATATTTGAGCATTTTATTGTTGCTCGGTAAGTTCTGTACTGTACTTCATTCAACTACTCCTCTAACAGTCTCTCAAAGGCGATTGACTGTCTCCTTTTCTTTTTTTGGAAATGCTGCCGCCCTGCCAGTGTCTACTACTACTACTACTACTATACTACCACCACCACCACCACCCCAATCATGGCATGTATGAAAAAGAAAACCATCTTCACCATGCAGCCAGTGCTGTGCCACAGTTGGACATAAACATCAAGCACCGGTAAGAGAGAAGTTTGGGGGAGGCAGAATTAATAATGGACATGTTGTCAATGATTTCATTTTCACACACCACTCCAAAGACTGCATAGACTAGAGGACAGACTGAAAGTACTAGAAGGACCAGTCAATGAGTGAGGTGTGTCGCATCTGTCTGTTTGTGTCTTATACAGTCAGCAAATTATTGAAATCAAACACAGGCTATGGGCGGCCATGCACCAGCAAGGAAACAGCGTGATGTAAAACAGTTACCCCACCTACAAAACATTAACAACATTGCATGTAACATAGAAAAATATATTTAATTTACCCTAACAAAAATAAACTAAACCCACAAAAGCTGACCCACCCCCCTCCCTAACCCCAACCAATGTCCATAGAAGTCCGTAACACCCAAACAAGTTCCCACTCACCCACCCAAACAAGAATTAAAAAAGGGGCATAACAGGATGACAGGGACTAAGTGGTGGGGCGGGACTGAAGGAGGACACGCATCTGGCGCATCTCGTCCTCTAAACGGGCGACGCGGCGTCTAAGGCCGCGGCAGTTGCAGCCACAGTGGGGGGGGCACCGGAGATGGCACGGTGGTGGTGGGCAGCCGCCAGACGGTGGCGCCGTACCGCTGGAGGGCGGTGGCTGGGGCCCAGGGCACTGGAGGAGGCTTGAACAAATGCTGCCGCAGTCTCCTCCTCGGCTAGGACCACCAGCCGCCGGTATTCCCGCTGGATTGCCTCCAGCTTCCGGCGCCGTGCCTTGGCGGCCAACTCCTTCCGGTTGAGTTTCGGAGTAGCTGTGTATCAAAAAGAAAAAAACAAGACAATTGTAAAATATACTCTTAGAAAAACAGTAGGACAAGGTAATTATTTATACACATAGTGGCATGGTAGAGTAGCACTATAAAATAAAGCACAGTAGTACATAACATTTTAAATGTCGCCCGTCCTTCTTCGTTCCACCCGTCTTTCACTTTTTAGTTGAACAGTGCACCAGGTGCTCTTCTCCATAAAACTTTCAAAGCGGAGTTGAAATCAGATAGATGAGGCCATTGGTTACTCAATACTCCGGCTCCTAGTCCTATGCCAAATAAAGGGAATTCTAGTCTTCTAATTCACTCTTCAAACGTCCCCAACAACTCATACTTACTTACGACATCGGATAGCGGGCGGACTTTGTCCGCCCGCCATCCTCATGCTAAAAAGGGTGGGGGTCCCGTGGGGACAATTAATTAGGATGATGCGCCCGGCACAGTGGCGGGCGCATCCTGTTTTGTTTTTTACATTCTGGTTGGCTTTGCTGAAAGCAATGCTAAAATGTTGTGCTGCTTTTCCAAGCACAACATGACGGGCCCCGCACGGAGCCTGTCACGTTTTGCTTTGAAAGGCGGGGGGGGTACCATAGCATAGGTAGATACCCTCCATGGGGGCTCCCAAGCATACTTTGCAATGTCTGCATGCCTTTCCGTGGCGGACGGCAATGCCGCCACGCAAAGGCATTCCAAAATGCAGATTATATGGCTGGCGGTGTGTTCAGAGAGACACCACTGCCATATTGAACCCTTTTCCGCCTGGTCGACATGTGGGGGGGTCTGAATATTTTCTACAGGGATGGCGGGAGGTTTGCCCCTGCGGTGTCGGCAGTGAATTCCAGCTGGCCCGGCGGGGGCAATACGCCCACCATCCTAATGGGGCCCTAAGTCACAACTGTACAGTATACATATACATACAGTACACCCTTGCAGTGAGTGTACTGTCAAGTTCAACAATAGTTAAGGATTATGAATCTAACTTACCACCGCCCGCCACTGGTGCTGCCACTCCCCCTACTGCTCTGTTGCTATCTGCAGCAACTGCCGCATCCTCGCCCTCCGCGTCGCCTTCACTGGCCCCGGCAATGGTGGTCGGTAGTGCGCCTAGAAAACATTACACATTTATTAGGCGTCATATACACCTCCCCCTATTGATCAGTAGCAAGGTTGAAAAATGAGTTAATACTAACATACATCACTAGTACAAATCAGGTAGTAGTAGAGTAGACACTAATAGTTATATATGATCATTTTACCTTTGTGGCTTTTATTTTTGCACATGTGACATTACCTTTACCTTGCAGCTTCTTAAGACACCTTTGAGCCCACATGACCTGCCTCACACTGCTACTGTCTAGTCTACGCGCTGCGTACAAGCGGTCCACAAACATTAACAAGCCACTTTTTAGGAAGTACTGGTGTACTACTGTTACTGTTAGTCCATATTGCTTATCCATAGATGCTACACTTTTTGGCACGGCTGAAAAATGCTTGCAAGTTGCAATATACTAACGCACACCATTTCTTTTTTCGCATTACAGACGCAAGATTCCCTTCTACGAACCAGAGCTTCTGAATGATGCAACAACTACCAGTACTAGGTTCTTCTAAGGTGAGGGGTCCCTTCACTCACATCTTTTATAAATGTATATAAACTAAATTGCTATGGGATGGTGGTGCTGCCTTCCACCACTGTTCAGTTATCATGATTTAATTCCCAACTGTATAAGTGTAACAATGTATATTGTTTTAATGTTATTGATTTTCCGGTTGGTGCTGCTAAGAAAACAGTGTACAGACCTTCTCAAATTGAAATAAACATTTTGAACTTACATAGACTTGGTGGTATTTGGTGTGGACTAACTTACACGAGTGAGCAAATTAAAAGTAAGGGTGTGCATGTGAATTGCTTCCACGACTGAGAGGTTGGGTGTGTTATGTTCTGGGTTGTCTACTTGTTGGGTATCTTGTGGGGAGGGTTCCAAGACCTAATAGTTATGACAAGACAGTAATATAGTCAAGCAGTGGAATAAAAAAAGTGGAATTGTGGTGGGTGCGGAATTTCTGATTGAGGTGTGCAAGGAAGGTCCAACCTACAATCACCAACATCCTATTTTCTGGTGCAAATGTATGTGCAAGATCCCTACAACAGTAGTATGTCCTATAGGGTATCATATCAAAATAGTAATAAATCTGGTAGGGCTGTTGCTGTGAATTTTCAAAGCCTCAAGATCAATAACAGTAAAAGTAGTACAAGACGACGACCCAACGGATTGGACTCAATGGCTCGAGCTACTGGTGAATATGAGTTTTATATTACAACCTTTCACAAAGAGTGGCACTGGCCAACTGGGCAAGACTAGCTACTACAGTACAGACAGACTGATAGTATGTAGTAGTAGTAGTAGTACTCAGAGTCATCATAGCGGAGGCAGGGATACGATTTTTGAAATCGTACAGATCGAAGGATAATTGGTGGTAAAAAAATAGCATTTGGAAACCAACAATAGTTCAGGAAAAATATGGGGCAGTAAAAGTTATGGAATAAGAAATATTATTAAAAACAAGAAGACTTACTGGGGCCAGCAGAGGAACCCTCAGCGGTGTCCTCCTGGTGGTGTTGTTCCTGTCCCGCCGACTGCCCAGTCCCTGTCGGTCTGCCCCTGGGTGCTGATGAACAGGAAAGATATAAGAAAGAGACAAACATTGATGGATGGTGTCAAACAAATACAATATTTTTCAACAACGGTCAAAAAACACTTATGTAAACAACAATTGCAATAAATACATTGACCGATCTCATCTGGTCAACATGTAATAACGGGGGATTCGCAGTTTGACTACTTAAGTTACTATTTATCAACAGTAATCCAGTCTTCCATTCTGATTCCAGAAAACTAAGTTACAACTAAGCCTAAGTACAACGTACCACCCAACCTAGCCCACCTATTCCAGGCATGCCAATTGTACATTAAGTATGCATTTCCACTGTATTCCTCAACAATGCGTATGGTCAAATCATGGGGGACACATGAACATGACTACATTTTTTGTATACACCAAATTTTGGTTTGATTGATGCTGATCTGCTACTGCTAACTGCTAAGCCTACCACCACTCATTGAACAAACTAGAAAAGGTTCTAAAGACTGCCGTACTAGCAGCACGTCACGTAACTGAGTGAGGGGGCATCACGCATACCATAACAAATTAGAAGCTCATACAAAGTAGTGTACCTAAACATCAATCCGCCCCTATCTATTAGTGATGGGACAAAGTAAGGAGTGGACTACAGTCACTGTAGCATTACGTAACTTAATTTCTCTAAAATAAACTCGTAAAGAATCACGCTAAGCAAGCGCAAAGCTGCAAACAAGTAAGATTAGTAGTAGCGCAGAAGAGCACCATAATCACAGAAGACTTTTAAACGTTATTAACCTGGAATGTATTGTAAGCAGCAACATTCTAGCTGGTTGGAAGGAAAAATAATATTCACAATATATAACACAGAGCAGAAGAACAGACACAAAGTTGTAGTAATTAAATATGTACTCACCAAGCCCCGGGACCTCCACTCCTAGCAGGTCCAGCAGGTCCTGCTCACGGTTCAGGATGTCGGACCACCGGTGCGTCAGCTGTGCCTGGGTGCGCCGGACCCCAGAGATGCGCGACACTGCCTGGCGCACCTTCCCCCACCGCTGCCGACGCTCCCGGAGGCCGTACCCGGACCCAGGCCTGCCACCTGCTGCCAGGGTTGAGGGGAGGTGGCGCTGCACAAAGAAAATTAGTGCAGCCAACTCCTCCTCCCCAAATAAGGCCCGTGCCTGCACCCCTTGTGGGCGCCCCCTTCCGCAAGAAAGGCGGTCGCGGCTCTGGCTGCGCCGGCGAACAGCCCTACCCTTGGACATGGTTCTGGGGACGGGGCGGGAAAGAAAAGGTAAAATAAATAAAGGAGTAAAGGAAATAAATAGCAGGCAATAGAAAGAGGAAAAAGTAGCTAAAAAACAAAAAAGAAATAGACCAAAACCAAAAATATAGAAGCAGGAAAATAGAGAAATAATAAGTAATAAAGATCCAAAAAAAGTGGCTATAAACAAAGGATTGAAAGGATTTTGGGAGGATTGAAAATCAGGCCCCAGAACCATGCAATAGAGTGAAAATCAAGATGGCCGCGCCCATTGCGACCACATGCGCAAGTTCGCGCGATATTTTCTCCCCGAGCAAGCAAAAAGCAACACGATCAAGTAAAAGCGGTCGCGAACAGGAAATTTCGACCGCGAACATGCATTGCGCGACCTGGAACAGGAAGTAAGCATCGCAAGAGGGCGGGACAAGTGAAAACAAGATGGCCGCGCCCTTGAGCAACCGCATGGGTAAGTTGGCGACCTGCGATCACGCAAAAAATACCGCGAACAGGCGGGAAAAAAACTTCCGCGTCCCCGCGATATTTCCGGCGTGTTTGCGGAGATTTTTAGCCTTTTCGCGATAATTTGCGAAAGTTAATTTCGCAAATTCCGCCCACCCCTACTGATGACGTCACATATTACATCACTCATGACATGGTCAGTGACATCACTCATGACATCACTGATGACATCTCAAATGACATCACTGATGACATCATCCATTGAGTATGTGTTTCTGAACAATTTTAATATGTTTAATATATATAGGGAAAGGCCTGTTGAAGAATTAGTGGGTGTACAAGTGTGTAAATGGATGATTTTCTGTGGTGCGTAACATGATTCTATAAGTGAGTCATTAAATGTATCTTACTGCAGACTAGTGACTAAACTGTGTAAATGTCTGTATGTGTCTGTATGTTGGTGTATAAGTGGCTGCATGGTTTTGTGAATAGCTATATGAGTGTCTATATAAGTTATTGATTGCTTGTCTCAGTATCTGTATGGGTTCCTGAGTGTTTGTGTGGGTAGGGTGTGTGTGACTATGCATAGATGTGTGAGTGGGTGATTCTATGGGTGCATGGTTTTAAGAGTGCATCTGTGATGGACTGTATGAGTGAGTGTATGTATGGGTGTGTTAGGGATTGAATGTATATCTCAGTGGTACATTTGTGACTAACTACATATGTGAAAGGCAGTATTTGTGCGTGTAAGAGTATATAAGTGGGTAGATGTGAGAGATTGTGAAAGTGACTGTATGGATGAGTGTGTGCTTGTATCAATGATTCTATAAGAGTGTAAGAATGTGATACTATTTTTATGAGTAAGTGAACTTGAGTGTGTATAACCGCATAGGTGAGTAAATGGGAGTGTGATTATTTGCATGACTGAGTAGGTGTAAGAGTAGCTCTATGGATACTTGTGTGTGTGAGTGTCTATATAAGTGTATAAATGTATGTGATAGTTTTGTATGGAGTGACTGTAAGTATGAGTGACTGTACAGGTGAGTGAGTGGCGGTGTATTAAGACCTAAGAGTTAATAAGTGGGTATGTATTATTGGTATTGCAGTATGTATCGTTTTGAAAATGGAACTCTGAAATTTTGAGTCGGTGTATCAAAGGTTATATTAGGGTGTGAGAAGATGTGGTAATTTATCACATGGATGATGTCATCAGTGATGTCATCAGTGATGTCATTTGAGATGTCATCAGTGATGTCATGAGTGATCTCACTGACCATGTCATGAGTGATGTAATATGTGACGTCATCAGCAGTGGATTGCGGGCGCTCGAGTTATAGTTAGCTGAACTAACTATAATGGGGAAATTTCAATGGTTTTATACGAGTGAAATGTCCAGCTAACTATAACATGTGTGAAACCTCTGTTTTTTTCTGTGAATTTGCAAGGTTTTTAAAATGCTAATTCCCAACTATAACGTGTGTGAAACCTATGGTTTTTCAGTGAATTTGCAAGGTTTTTAAAATGCTAATTCCCAACTATAACGTGTGTGAAACCTATGGTTTTTTTAAGTGAATTTGTAAGGTTTTTTAAATCCTTTTTTAAACAATATGCTACCTATGTATATAATCATTGATTTACTGTATCCTGCAATATAGAAAGGTTCACCTTTTATTAAAAAAAATGGTTAGATATAGTTGAATAACATAGTTAATATATGCTACAAACCTTTATTTTTTTATTTTAGGATTTTTTTCCATGCGCGTACGGTAAGCTTACGGTACGCGCACGGTACGCTTTATGTACGTTGCGCATACGTAATATTTATGCTCCGTGTACGCATGCGTACGCAATTTACGTACGCGTCCGTACTTCCTATGCGACGCATAAGCACTTGCTCCCTTCGCGCACACGCGCGCTCACGTTACGCGGAACCGCCGTACATGCGTGCGGGCCTCTAATGCACATGCGCGCGTGCCTCTAATGCGCACGTGCGCGTGTCTTATGTGCTCGCATGCGTACTTTTACCGTGCGCGTACGGTAAGCGCACGGAGCGCGCACAGGAGGTCATGTGATCCAGAAACAACACTTTTCATTGGTTTAAACTTGTTTCATTTCCAGAAACTTCCAACACCACACCCATTCCCCTCATTACTGCTTGTGATTCCCTAGGAGAAGGAGCTGAATTGTCTTTGGGATACAATGGCAGAGCAGCAGTCCTCTTCTGGGAGTGAGCAGGGCAGCAGCATCATCAGACAGAGAAGGAGGAAACAGAAGAATTCTTTTGTTTGGGAATATTTCACATTTCCAGAGGGGCAGAAAAAGGTAAATGCTCCATTAGTCACCTGCTCAATTTGTGAGCGTGTCTTATCTAGAGGTAATCCAAGAAAGAAGTATTCCTTTGGAAATTACACTATGTTTAGACACATTAGGGATGTACATCCCAGGACTTTTGCTCGACATACTGAAGCAAACCCTCCAGTAAGTCACCCGAGCACATCCGCAGAAGCTCAGCCGAGTACATCTTCGGCAGCTCAGCCGAGCACTTCCTCTGCGGTGAGAGCATCACCCTCTTCTGCTCCTCTGGACATCTACCCTCGGTTTCAGAGAGTACATATAAGGTGCAACACTTGTTACTCTCTTATTGCTAGGGGGGAATCTAGCATTTCTCTAATAGATAAGATTGAGCAGCACAAGTGCGGTCCCTTCTAATATTCCCATTCTTTCTTTCCTCTGTCCCTGTATTAACACAAGGGCTCTTTTAAGAGCGACCCTACCTCACAATTTTGTAAAAATTTATTTTAGCAGTTTCTTTAAAAAAAAATGTTACCGTGCGCGTACGGTACGCGCACTTTTTTTTTTATTTTAAATAAAATATTTATTTCACCCTTCAATGTACTTGAGGGACCACAGGGGAAATGACAAAAGCAGAGTGAGGAGAAGTGAAAACAAGGGACTACGAAAGTAAATGTGTGATAAATACAGGTATTTCACACTTACCTGACCAACTTAATTATCATTAAATGGATTTTTTTTTTTTTTAATTGTTAGAAAAAAGGATTAATTTTCCTAAAATTTCTTTCTCGATCTGTAACAAAAGAAAAAAAGTATTAATATTTAACAATACATTTTAGAATACAGTACACATATTTTCATATTTAACAAAGACATGTTTTGACCTTTTTTGCTGTTTTCAGAATATATTGAATTTCACTGCAAATTGTGAAACCAATTGCATTCATCACTTAACAGCGGGCAAAAAAACTAACAATCTGAAAGATTGTTTAAAAAAAGCCCTGAATCTCTTCTCAGTAAAACATACCAGGATAGAAATATAATATATATAATAAAAATTTCATCTAACAACAATAACTATTTGCAATAAATAACGTCTGTAAATCTTGTTGCTTAAGCTCATACACCCAAATAATATCT
Source organism: Triturus cristatus (assembly GCF_964204655.1). NCBI lineage: Eukaryota > Metazoa > Chordata > Amphibia > Caudata > Salamandridae > Triturus > Triturus cristatus. Next base: position 440,610,619 of record NC_140579.1, on the reverse strand, counting down.
GTCAAAGAAGTCCACAAGAGAAATTTTTACCTTTCAATGGGGCCAAATGGTAATTTTTAAATTCTTTTTGGATGAAATATCCAAAGGTAATCCAATAAAATCGCAAACAATGATTTGTTCATATGTTGCAATTTGTATCTAAAATTTTGGTTTTAGAAAAAAATAAATAGGAATTTGGTAATTCTGCAGGCAAACGTTACTTGAAAATCAATTGAGAATCATTACACAGTGTCCAGCCTTTTTTCACATTTAAGATAAACTGTGTAATGACCAGAAGTTATCGAAGGTCCATCATGGAAAATTATTGCAACTGCAACAAAAGTTTTTCCTGATATTGATAATTGTTTTCCTACAAACTTCTTTATAGAAGTGTCCAATTTTGTTCCATCAGCTCTACAACGTTGCATCATTAAAATTACATACTGTCCATATTTCTTTAAAAATAACGTTGAAAACATGTCTGATTTACATTTAGAACATTCCATGCTGAGATTGGCATCTTTAACTAATTTACTAAAAGTGACTGATTGACTCTCTGGTAATGTTAAATATATGAACCTTTCAGAATCAACATTAGAGCTGCATGTGTTCAAACAGTTTTCACAACTATGTTCCCATTTATAAGAGAGACCAAACATATTTTCTATTTCTACCCCTTCATCTTCCAGTACCATACGCATATACATCAAGAATTCCTGTGCATCTTGCTGGACATTTTGAGTAAACTGTGTACTTCCTGAACATACATCTAAAAGTTTTCTAACATCAGAAGCACTTTAGTTTTATCATTACTCAGCTTCTCAAAAAGAAAACTCAGCAGAGAACAGAATCTTTTTTCATGATTTAGTATTATCTGCTCTTGCAAACTTTCAAGATATAATACAACATTCAGCACTACATTAGCGTAGCAGTTGACACCAGAGCTATTTTCAAAATGACAACCAACAACCTCTTCAGCATTGTCCTTTTTCTTTTTGCTTGCAATCACATCACTCTCCTTTTGTTTTCTCTTCTGTACATCCTCATTACAGATATTCTCAATTCTCCTTTTCCAACAAACACGTTTTTCAAACACAGGATACTGACCTAAATGAGGAGTATAGCTTCTTCTTAATCTATTATATTCCTTTACACAGTTTGCATCAGCACTAACTTTTGAGTCATCAAAGTCTATCATGAATAGACCAGATAATGTTTTCACTTGTGACAAAGCAACATATGCCATACCTTCTTTGAACACAGTTGAACCAATGTTTACAAAAGAACTATCTACAGTTAATCCTTGAGATTTGTGAATAGTTACAGCATATGCTAGAGAAAACGGAAACTGCTTCCTACGTACATATAAGTCTTTCACAAGCAAGAAACGAACTGAACAACGACAAATGTCTTTAACCTCTTCAATCGGATCAAATTTTATTTTTAAAAATTCAATTCCATCTTTTTTCTGGTATTTCACGAAACCCACAACTTTACCCATAGCTCCATTCACTAAACCTTTTTCTACATCCAAATTTCTTCTTTAAAATACTCGACAGTTCATACAAACACCATTTTTTCTAATCCAGCTGTTTTCGAAATGTTCTTCTCTAGAGAATCCAATTTATTTTTCAGTTTGCCTGTTAACGTAATAGTAATTCCTTCATGCTGAATTTTGTCCACTGCTTCCATTTTCTTAATCTCTTCCTTTTCCAATTTCAAAAGTTCCTCATTGAATATCGAGCATTCACGTAGTGTTGGCATTAAGCAGATTACAGTATTTTTTTCTGCAATGTTCTGGTATATTTTCTCTGCAACTATTTCTTCATTTGGAAATAAATTATGTAGCATCAGACTCTTTAATGCTTCTCTGCCAACTTCTGTAAGTAGTCCAATTCTGATACCTTTCAGAATACTTGCATAATGTTCATCGTTTGCTTGCCTCATATTGGTAGTGAGTTCTTTGTACTCAAAGAATGACCAAATATTTGCATTACCAATACTTCCTAATGACTTCTTTCTGTCTTCATGTGTCACAGTATTAAACACTGGTTGTCCTTTAACTGGAGTGAGCTGCAGAAGATCCCCAAAAACTATAACATGTTTTCCTCCAAATAACACGTCATAGTCTCTCTTTAGAATTTGCTGCATTCTTAAATGCACAAAGGCAAGCATTAAGTTTGATACCATGCTTACCTCATCAATAATGAGAACTTGCATCTTCTTCAACACTCTTGAAACTTCGAAGCATGCTTCTCCTGTTAACTTGTGATATTCTATTTTGTTCTCATGCTCCACTGGTAACATTAGCAAGCGATGTAAGGTAATTCCTTTTATGTTATATGCTGCTAACCCAGTTGGAGCAGTAACAACACAAGACAAAGTTGAATCTGTTTTTTGCTGTAGGTAGATTCGGATGACTTTAATTAAGAAACTTTTTCCAGTTCCAGCTTTTCCACTCACATACATCCTGATTGGTTGAAATGATGCACATGAGCACTCTTTCTTTTCATGTAGTAATCCATGATCAATTTTTTTTGTGACTTCTTCATAAATTTGTTTTTGTTCTTCATTCAGTTGCTGTTCCAAATATGTTAGGTCTACTAAATCTTCCTGAGCTTGATTCATAGCTGTTTCCACTTCAGTCATTGCTATTGCAGCTTCAATTTCTACGATTGGTTGTCCTAGGGGATCTTGACTGAGTGTTCCAGAACTTTGGCTGTCTTGAGAACTGTCTCTAGCTACTTCAGCTGCAATTGTAGCTTCCTGTTCAATTTCTTCATTTAACATTTGCACATCATTCGTGAAAGTACTGCATTCAATCGTATCTTTACATGCATTGAAGGAATCTTCATAGCTGTGAAAATCTCCAAGTAATTCATCCTCTGAACGCCATGGTTTAAACAGCTGTAAAAGTGCTAAGTGGTAAAATTCCTTCTTGTCCGTAGTGTCGCAACTCAGCTTCCTGTTAATCAAGCTTCCTTTTGTTTGCTTCACCAAACATCCTTCCTCACCAAGGACTTTATATTTTCCATTGTTGATGTCTTCTGTGGCATTCCGTTTATAAATGTAGTTCTGCAGCACTTCATAGAGACACATGTTCTCAAGATGACGACTTCTTTTTGGGTAATATGTGTCCAACATGTTTGATTTCAAAATATCTGTACTTTCCGGGTCATTCTCTGCCAAATATTCAATTTCTCCAACAGATTTCAGTACCCGATTTCGCATTCCTGCAAGGCCTAAACTTACCCAAATTATTCTTCTGGATTTGGAGTACAGACTTGCAGATGATAACCTATCTGAGCATTCGTAGGATCCAATTTCTCGATGCGATAACATCTTTAAACTGAAACTGTATAGCTTCTTACTGACAGTCTTCTCGTGAGAAATCTCTGCCCACATTTCCTTCAATTCCGTTTTCTCAGATTTAGTGATGTAAGATGTGACATACCGAGCAACATCAATAGAATTGTCAGCTACATACTGTATATCCATGTTAGCATTCCACATGGATAAAATGACTGGGTTGTAGTCATTTATATATTTTGACTCTTCTTTTCTTCTTAGGTTGTAGGTATTTTTAGGCGATTTTCTTGTAATAGTATGGTCGCACAGCTGACATAAAACTGTTGACTCTTCCTTTTGAAAAAACAGGTCGTGGAAATCCAAATCGACATTTTGTGTAGAATTTGTCTTTACTCTTGTACTTTCGTCGACAGTATTTTCCACACCGATGACTTTGGAAACGTAAAACTTGCTCTTTTAAGTTTTTCTCTTCTGTGCTTTTAGGTTTAGCACATGTTGCATATTCTTCGGTGAAACTTAAAACTGCATCATCAGAATCTGTTCCAAATTTTGGGGCATCCTTGATCCACAACAGCATATAAATATGAGGAGCACCTCTTGCTTGGTACTCTTTTCTCCAAAAGAAATCCACAACTTCTCCAAGAGGTGGATTTTTTTTTATTGCAGATGAAGGACATCATAGCCTCAAATCTATGATTAAAATTTCTGCAAACATTAACCGGATCCAATGAGCACAATTCTCCTGCTGTCTTGTTTTGGATGTTTTCAATATTTGAATTTGCCTCTCGAAGAAAATCCAGAAGATCATCGCAAGCGTACTCAGCACAGCTTAGGGTGAGAAACCATGTAGGAGTTCCTAAATTCCGTAACATACACTTCAATTCTCCATGGCGTCGGTACCAATATTCATTTGTCCCACGCTGACAAGCCATTAGATTAATCAATTGAGATTCCAAATGATCATCTCGCTGTTGCACTTTGTTCATAAAATCCTTTGCAGTTACATTACGTAGATGTACTCCAGTTTTCAAAATGTGATTTACTGCATAAGATGGTGCTGACAAGTCACTTTCAAATAAAAGATGGAACAAATAAGGAATACTTTGACGAAATCTGGGATCTTCTGCATATAATCTTGTAGTCCGATACTCAGAAGCAGGAATCTGTACTGGACGTTCATCATATCGTCCATATTTTCCTGTAGGAAACAGCTGGGGAAAACAACGAGCTTCCAAGCTCTCCTCCCATACACTCACGGGAGTTCCTTGTGCTTTTTTCATCTGAAACAGATCAATAGTGTTTGCCATAACTTCTTTTGAATGAAGAGGATGTATGCTGAAATGTTCATAAATTTCTTCTTCTTTTGACTTATCCACTTTTTCAATTTGCCCAGCTGGTATTCCTGAGTCTGGTAGTAGAACTTCTTCATCTTCATCCATATAAATTGTTTTATACCATTTATTATTTCTTTTCAAATATAAATTTGCTCTTTGTACTTTTCGTACATCTACCAGCTCCTGCCAAATTTTCTTGTTCTTTGTTGGTACTCCATTAACCAGAATAACTAATGGTTCAGTTTCCAATCTATCTGCATCAATAGTTTCCATATTTTTTCTCAAATCCAATGGCAAATAGACAACTCTTCCTTTTAAACCTCTTTGTAAATCCGAAGGAGGTAATTTGCCTGTTTTGGGCTCCATACGAACTATAGTCTGAAAAGGATGGACACATTGAATGAGTATACACTCATACGTATTTAAATCACTAAGTTCTGCAGGAATTTCAACCAATTCTTAAATTATTATGTACAGCTCTTGCTGGCATTTTATTTTCTTCTAACTGGTTAGAACAGTATTTACAAATAAGGCGATATTCACCCAAATCAAAACAATTTTCCAGAAATAAATATGTAGCAAAATCCAACCACTTAGTATTATTTTCTTTTTCACTTTTTTTATAGAGATCAACATACCTTGTTTGATTTTTATAATGGCTTCTCCGGCAACAAATACAAGTAATATTTGGTCTTTCATTAGAGATGATAGTAAATTTTGTTATTTGATCTTCAAAATTTTTACTAATAGTAGGTTCTACATTCTCTTCCACATTTTCTTCCACATTTTCTTCAATAACTGTCATTACCTGCACTTTCTTGTTCCGGACCAAAGTAACAAAACTGAATTTCATCAGTAACCTTCTCTACATCTGATACAGATCCACGGAACAGAGCCCTATTCAACTCATTTAACTTTAGTGCTGGACTTTTAGCAAAATACAATCTTCTCACAAACTTTCTCATTTCAGTATGATGAACTGCCAGCATCCTAAAATGGTGAAAAACACTTTGGCAAACTTTCCTAGAAAGACAAGCCAGAGAATGTCCTTGCAAACCAGTATTCTCTCACTCTACATGGATCTAGTCTTTGAAGCACCTTAATCTTCTGTTTAACACTTTTTTTTACTATATTCTCTTAGAAATTCACGTAATTTATCAATAGATTCTTGTTGTACAGTACAAATACTACTACAATTCCAAGTGTACACTGGGGCTTTAGGACGTCTCCCCATAACCTCATCAGCTATCACTTCTTCCTCATTTCTTGGAACCATTTTCTCCTTTTCCATTATACAACCATCTTTCACTTCATAAGCACGACCTCTGGTGTCAACTGCATGCAGCATACTATTACTTTGAAGGGCAACTCTCTTCATTAAAAAATGGTTCAGTACTTGAACTATGCATCCATTCTCCTAAAAACACTTTACAAAAGTTATTTCTTTTCACTACTCTTTTCGTTTTGCTTTGTGACTTCATTACATTGACCATTTTATCTAATGTACGGATCCTGTTCAAAATTAAAATGAATAGATTTCTTTTAAATCTAAAGCCTTAGCTACAACTGATTCAATATCTTTTTTTCGCTTATAAAATTTCGCTTTCTTCTTATATTTTTTCACATCCTTTAGCAAATTGGACATCACTCTTCTCTGAAACATTTTTCTACGAATGTCTTTAAATGCTGTTTTTCTTTTTAAGTCAATCTTTATTGCTTCTAATTGTACATTAGCATTTTGTAATTTCTCACTTGTGTCCTGTTTTCTACTTGAAACTCTATTTGCAGTGGGGACATTTTTCAAATTTGTTCTTTTTTTAAAGATATTTTTTAAAAAATCCTTGGTTTGCTTACCAGAAGACTTTTTCTTTTTTCCAACATGAGGATCTTCAACTAATTTGGGTCCTCCAGTTGTCTTCAAATATAAATGTTTTTTCTGTTCTTTTCTCTTCCTTGATTTTATAGGCATCTTTAACTTATTTCACTGTTGTTCAGCAACACCTGAAAGAAACTAAAAAAAAAATACCTTTATGTCATTTAAATTTATTACTATATTTTTTTGTGCTTTTCAAATCTTATAATACTATCTACCCCTTTCCTACAACTGAAAAACACAATAAAACCATCACAAATTAAAGCTTCCCCTTTCCTACGAATGTAATTCTAAAAGAACCAGAATACCACAAATTAAAACTCAGACAACCATTCCTGTGTGCGCACAGACTCATGGTGTGTTTCTAGGCAGAAAACAAAATTTGATTTGCAATTTGAAAGCACACTTACTACTGTGGTAGAGCAAGTGATAATTACTGTAACAGTCTGACACATTTTCATTTTATTTTTCAGAAACAGAAAATAGCACATGCCCAAACAGCTTTTTTATGCTGAATACAAACCATCACAGTTCCAAAAAACAAGCTGCCCCTTTCCTGCGAGTGCAAGGCTAACAGAGCAAGAGCAACACAAATTAAATCTCTGATAACAATTCCTGTGTGCATTCTAGGCAGAAAACAGTATTCCTGGGTGATACCAGTACACCTTAACTTATGGTGAAGACATACTCCATAATATCTAACATGTTCAAGGCACTTAAATATCTTCCTTAACATAAAATGTAAAACACAACTTTTAAAGTGGTAGGAAAATGTACCATGCTATTTTCAAATGTGTTTGCATTTGCCTCTCATTTGTGAGAAAGTGATTTCTACTGAATGCTAACCATCACACTTCAAGAAAACAAACTGCCCCTTTCCTGCGAGTGCAAGGCTAACAGAGCAAGAGCAACACGAATTAAATCTCTGATAACAATTCCTGTGTGCACACAGACTCATGGTGTGATTCTAGGCAGAAAACATTATTCCTGGGTGATACCAGTACACCTTAACTTATGGTGAAGACATACTCAATAATATCTCACAACTTCAAGACAGTTAAATATCTCCCAAAACACAAAATGTGAAAAACAACTTTAAAAGAAGAATCACATTTCTATTATTTATATTAAAATGCTCCACATACATTCCCTCTCAAATTCATAACTCACCTTTAAAAGTGGTTAGTTCAGAAATAAATGTGGCAGTCAAACAGCAGATTATCAGAGCCAGAATCTCTGAGCTGTACACCTCTCTCCTCTCACCAGAACAGTTAATGGCAATGTTTCCCTCTCTTTTTCCACACATATACATGTTAACTCCAAATCACAGTGCTTCCCACAATTTTTTCAAATGGAAACACATTTCTATTGGTTGCAAATTTCAACCCTTTCCAAATGATCCCTTCCCCCAACATGACTTCTGCCTGCTACCATAGCAACAGGTCATGGAACACTGGTGTGAGCAGAGAGGTCAGAAGTTCAGCACACAATGTTTCTAATCCAAAGAGCAAGATTGCTTGACTTTTCAAACCTAACAGCAAATCCAAAGTAATGTTCTGTGGGTACACATTTTTCTGAGCCAATGCAAAACATGCTTGTAATAATCAAAACATACAGCCTAGTTTTAACTGTAAAATGGTTTGAATCAGCCAATCAGTTCTTTAAAAAAAAAAAAAAGTATGTTAGCCTCCATTTTACATCTATCTTTCTTTTCATATTGCCATTCTACTGAAAGACACCTTCTGAGTGCATCCAGATCTCCTTGAAAGATGTTCACAGTGTGGATTGTAGGTCATAGCTATGTCTTCTGGAGTGAAAAGTTTGCAGAAAAAAGAAGTATTGTGAAAGACCTTGCTTTGCCAAATGTAGACTTTAAATGGATTAGTCAGAGAGGGTTAAAGTGGCACCAATTAATGCCTTTGGTGAAAACCTTTCTACATCTCCCACAGCCTAACCTTATTATTGTGCACTGTGGTGGAAATGACCTAGGCACTTTAACTGGGGTAGGTCTGGAAATGCTTGTTAAGGACACCTTTGTGCAATTGATGTCACTTTTTCCACAAACTGCCTTTGTATATTCTAATATATGCCAAAGGCAAAAGTGGAACTGGTCCAACCAATTTTGTCCGCAGATTGACAAAGCAAGAAAGCACGTCAATAAGTCTGTTTCTGCTTTCCTCAGAGACTATGGTATGGGTTCTATATACAACAACAACTTGCGTTACAACATGCAAGACATTTATAGAGGAGACGGTGTACAGTTCAATGATGAAGGGAACAGAGTCTTCCTCTTGAACTTTAGACTCTGCATCAGTACTTACTTGTAGGTACCAAAAAAACACTCACTGAACACAACGGCTCTTTTTAGAGCCAACCAACAGCCAAACATTTCATTTTGATTTTTAATTCTATTTTTTTTTTTTTTTTTTACCACCGTACGCGTACCCCGCGATTAAAAAAAAAAAAAAAATGTATTTCACACTTCTGGTTCCTTTTTGGACCCCCTGACAAAGGCTAGGGGGTCTGCAACTCTCTACCTTGCCCCCTTTTCACGTTCTCCACCTTTTGTTTTTTAGTGTGAGAGACACAAAATGGCGTCCGACACTTCCTGATTTCGACCGACTGGAATGTTTACTGTCATGTAACCACCAATCAGAATTACGCTCGTGCACGGCAGCGTGCGTGCACGTACGGTATGCTTACCGTACGCGCATGGTGCGCGTCTATAGATATATATGTACTTTTAACTGAAATTCTCAGGAACTACTGAACAGATTGACTCCAGATATTCAAAAGGCACATCCCTGACCTGAGGACTATCTCATTCCCAAATTTCAAATAATTCTGTTTAGCCGTTCGGGCTGTACCTTGGACTAAAGGTCCCTATGGAAAAATGCATGGGGAAAACGCGTTTTGGGACCCCCCTTTTTTCTCGGCCCCCGCTTGACTAATCACCCCGAGACTTTCAGGGTAGGAGCGGAGCGCCCCACCTATTTTTTAAAATTCGCGAGGATTCGTCAACCGGCGCCAAAGTTATTCAAAATAGAATTTTCAGATTTCCTATGGAAACACGGTCCTAACTATAACTATCTAATGGCGACCGCCAGTAGATTATATATATATTCACTGAAAAAAACCATAGGTTTTAGGGGTGTTATAGTTAGCTGGACTTTTCACTTGTACAAAACCATTGAAATTCCCCCGTTATAGTTAGTTCAGCGAACTATAACTTGCGCGCCCGCAATGCACTGCTGAGGACGTCACATATTACATCACTCATGACATGGTCAGTAACATCACTCATGACATCACTGATGACATCTCAAATGACATCACTGATGACATCACTGATGACATCATCCAGTGAATGTGTGTTTTTCTGAAAATTAAATATGTTTTATATATGTATATCTCAAGGTCGATGGAAGAATAAATGGGTATACAAGTGTCTAAATGGATGATTTTTGTTTTTGAAAAATTGATTGTGTAACTGACTGATTAAGTGTATCATAGTGAATACATGGCTTAGTGAGTAATGTTTAAATATGTAAATATCTGTATCAGTCTCTCACTTTGTGTATAAGTGGCTGCATGGGTTGGTGAGTAGCTACATGGGTGTCTATATAGGTTATTAGTTGGTTTTTTGAGTATCAGTCTGAGTGTCTGCATGGTTCGGTGGGGGGTATTACGTAGTGCATAGTTGCATGAATGAGTGACTCACTGTTTGCATGTGTTGAAGACAGTATGTGTGCAGGACTGTATGGGTGGATGAGTGTGTGTATGGGTGTGTTAGTGAGTGAATGACTGTCTCAATAGTGTCTTTATGAGTAACTACATATGTTGTAAACTAGTATATGTGACTATTTGTGTATATAAGTGAGTATATGTGAGAGTGAGAGATTGAAAGAGTTCCTGTAGGAATAAGTATGTTTCTATAAGTGATTGTTTAAAAGACTAAGGGCCTTATGTAGGTGGCCTGGCATTTACCACTTCATAAATACCGAATCATACCGATTCGGTATTTATGAAGTGGTAAATGCTATGTAGGTATTCATTCGGTAAAAATTACCGAATCGTAGAAATTCGGTAATTACCGAATCGGTATTTACCGATTCGGTAATGAGGCATACCTTCCCATTGATTGAATCAATGGGAAGGTATGCCTCATTACCGAATCGGTAAATACCGATTCGGTAATGGGGGGGGAGCACAATCAAGGGTGGCAGGGTGTCACATTGACACCCTGTTGCACCCCTGATTCCTGCATGTGTGCACATGTGGCACACATACATGCCCTAAGGGCATGTATGTCTGCCACATTGCACACTTCTAAGCGCTTGAAAATGCTTTTACAGAGCCATTCTTCATTTACCACCAACTATTAGTTGTTGGTAAATACCGACTCCACACGACACCCACACACTCCCCCTACATATCATTACAGGATTCGGTATTTACCGAATCGGTAAAATTACCGATTCGGTAATTTTACCGATTCTGTAAATTACCGAATCCTGTAATGTGCCCCCTACATTGCAAAAGCCTAAATACCGGTCGGTAACGGTATAATTACCGAAAATCGGCCGTTACCGACCGGTATTGGGCTACCTACATGAGGCCCTAAGTGTGTGTAAGTTTCCGTAGAAGTAAGTGTGGTGGTGTGTGTATAACTGTATATGCAAGTAAATGTATGTTTGATTCTTTATTAGCATGAGTGACTATGTGTGTGAGTAACTCTATGGATGAGTGGCATTGTGTAACAGGATGTATAGGTGTATGAGTACATATGATGAGTGAGTACATGTATGAGTGACTGTATAGGACTGTTGGTGAATGAGTGGATGTGTATGTGGATCTTAGAATTACTGAAGAGGTTGTTGTAACTGGTATTGGTATGTCCATTGTTTTGAAAATTGTAGTCTCTATTTTTGAATGTGTGTATCAAAGGTTATATTAGGGGGAGAGGAGGTCTGCCACTCCATCACAAGGATGATGTCATCAGTGATGTCATCAGTGATGTCATTGACCATGTCATGAGTGATGTAATATGTGACGTCATCAGCAGTGCATTGCGGGCGCGCGAGTTATAGTTAGCTGAACTAACTATAACGGGGGAATTTCAATGGTTTTGTACAAGTGAAAAGTCCAGCTAACTATAACACCCCTAAAACCTATGGTTTTTTCAGTGAATTTCTGAGGTTTTTTAAATGCTAATTCCTAACTATAACGTGCCTGAAACCTATGTTTTTTTCTGTGAATTTCAAAGGTTTTTTAAATGCTAATTTCTAACTATGCCTACAGAGATAGGACATGTGAAGAAAGAAGAAAAAATGCACAGAAAGAAAAAAAAGAAGTGCAGAAGGAAGCAACCGAAGTCCTCAAAGACGAAGAAAACTGCAGGAAGAAGGATAACGTGCAGAAAGAACAAAAAGAAGAGCAGAAAGAAGCCTTGTTGCAAAATCATCCTGTACCCTCAACTTTTTCAGACGGATACTGGTGGTAAATGAGTCTGACTAACCAGTCCTAGAGCCAGTGCTATGTTAAAAGACACTTAGAATACAGTGAAAACACCTACATACACTAGGGAACATTATGCGTTGGGGTCCCCATGTGATTAGCAGGACCTCCTCTGTAAGCCCCTAGTATATAATAGGGCAGGGGGATTAAAACTACCTCTTAAAACAGGCCACAGGGCGTTTTTGCACACTTTAACTCAGGCCCCGTCCCCTCCCTTCACCACTGTGTAAACACGCCCAGTGTCCGTTTTTAGTTGGGAGATTAAGTTCATTTGAATCCTGAGGGTCCCTAGGGTCCAACTAGCCCACTAGGTACCTCCAGTAAGTGCCACAGAGCTTCGTTGCAGAGAGGTGTAAAAAGTGGCACGGCCTGGACCACCTCTCTGCAATGCAGCTCAGTGGCGCTTACTGGAAGCACTTGGTGGGCCAGTTAGCCCCCAGGGGCCCTCAGTATTGAAGGGAAATTATATCCATAATTTAAAACGTGCCATAGTGCGTGTTTGCACGTCACCTCAGGCCCGTCCCCTCCCTTCACCACTGTGTAAACGCGCCCTGTGGCTGTTCTAAGTTGAGAGATTAAGGGGCATATCAACAAGGGCTTTATCTCTGCTTTTTTGGCTTTAAAAGCCAAAAAAGGAGAGATAAAACTAGCGCCCTATCAACAACAGGGTGCTAACATGCAAATTTGCATGTTAGCACCCTTTTACTCTACGCTTCCCCTTGCATCTCTAATGAGATGCAAAGGGGGCGTTCCAGAGTAAAATAATAGGTTATTATCAAGAATGTCGCTAACCCTGTTAGACAAAAAAAGCAGCGCTAACCGCGGATAACGCTGCTTTTTTACGTCTGGTATTTTTCTGACTTAGCCATGATATCCTATGGAAGGAGGATATCATGGCTAAGTTTGCCTGTCCCTATCAACAAGGTAACGTGAGATTATCGCTGGGTTTTCAGCGATAATCTCACGTTACACTGTTAGCGTGAGAATTTGTATCGCTATTGAGATAAGCGTTGCTAATAGCACGCTATCTCAGCGATAAAAATTCACGCTAGCCGCCGATAATTATCCTAGCGCTAAGTGCGCTTAGAGATAATTATCGCCGGTTGTTGTTGATATGCCCCCAAGTCCCCTTGAATCCTAAGGGTCCCTAGGGTCAAACTAGACCACTAGGTACCTCCAGTAAGCGCCACAGAGCTGCGTTGCAGAGAGGTGTAAAAAGGGGCTTGGCCTCAGAACACCTGTCTGCAGCGCAGCTCCCTGGCGCATACTGGAGATGCCTGTTGGGCTAGTTGGCCCTCAGGGACCCTCAGTATTGAAGAGGAATTAATTCCCCAACTCGCCAGGGGGCGCCTTTGCAGAGTGCTGCAAGGAGGGGGCGTCGCCTCCGGCACGATGCCAGTCTTATTTATTTTAATTTTTTTAAGAAGGGGGGCTGTGTGGTTCCCCTTCTTATTCTAATTTATTGGCCCTGATGACCCCATCCCCCAGGGCCTGTCTTCTAATTATATTTTTTTGACCCCAATCCCCAGGGCCGGCCACTGTTTTTTATTATTTTAAAAAAATATATATTTATAGACACACCTAGGACATGCTGGACAAACCGTACGTACCCATCACCATGACGATTTGTGTGATATTCATTAAAAGGCGACTATGCATACAATGAATCCACGTGGAATGTATTTACACCACTAGTGAAGCTCTGACATGTCTGATGCCCTACCGTGCCTAATCCCGGTAGACACCCTTGTCGTTTATTTATACAAACATGGGTAGCTATTGACGGGCACATTTAATACACATGCACACCAAGCCATTCAAAGGGGATTAGACAAAAATTCGACCAAAACTATGCAAGAAACCCCCCTCACGATTAATAAAACACACATACACTGCCGGATGTGTAATACTTTTTATTTTACTCTGGAAAGGGGACGAACATCACTTGAGAGTCACAGCGCGCTCCTGGCAGAGCCCAATGCTGTGTTACACCCACCATTGCCTGCTGAGTGCCACACACCTCTGTGTTGTATTCCGCTAGCTAGTGCATATGCTATGACACTCTCTAGCCCATGTGCACTGTAACACCACCCCGTGAATATGTCATGCCACACTGGTCTTCGCACGGGTTATATTGCCCCATCTAACGTGCCTTCCTCGATGCCTATGTTATAACGCACAGTGCTATGCCATACATATTACAATCTGGGATCCATATCTTTGTCACAGTGCATATGCAACGTTACACTCCCCAGCACATATTTTATATTACAACTTTAGAGACTAGTTAGGTTACACAACACTGCCCTGTGCATATTACACTCCAAGGCGCATATCGCATAGCACGCGCTACTGCCTGTGCTATCTCGCGCTCTCCAATGAATCTGTCATTGCGCACAATGTATTGCATATTATATTTCACGCCCGGTTCATCTTATATCACACTTTTTGGTGCATAGTTTATACCATACACTATATCTAGTTTTCATTTTCAATCGTGCTCTCAGGACTATGTTCTATATAACACTGTGTTCACCTACCCTTTTCACGGGCATTACATTTTGCGATAGGGGGTGGAGGGTCAGGGGGTGTTTCTGCCAAGTGAGCCCGGAGTCAGTCACAAACGTCCTCTTCTTCCTGAATAAAAGTGAGATTATGCTGCATACTTGTTCATATTTTAAGTAGTACGCACAGACACACGTTTTAAAAACAATAAAGTTCCTAATACCCGCCTTCTCTGAACAGTTAGCTTGCTGCCCCATCCCCCTCCTCCCTAGCCTCTGTTGTGTGAATCCATGGACTAGCCTCCTCCCTCCTGCCATGCATGGTCTGATGTGCTGCCACTGCCCTCAATTTAGTATGATGTACCAGTCCACTCCTCCTGCCCTCCATTGCCCAATTCTATGTCCCATCATTGACCTCCTGCTTAAACTCTGTGCTTAGCTTGCTGCCCCTATTCTCCTTCCCCCTGCCCTCCGATGTCTTTGTGCATGCCCCTGCTCCATCCTTTTTGCCCACCATGTTCCATGGAGCTGCCACTCCTATCTACTCTGAGTGTTCTGTTGAGCTGCCACTCCCCTCCCACCTCCCTAGCATTGTCAGATGACTGTAACCTGTCCCTGCCACCTCCACCCTGCCTGTCCACATGCCATGCCCCTATCCTCTTCCTCCTGTCCACATGGTCCATTGTACTGCCACACCCTTCTGCCCTCCCTGGTCTGTTGTGCTGCAACTGCTCCTCCTGCCTGCCCCGTGCGGTCTGTTGTGAGGCCCCTTCCCCTGAACTTTGTCTGTGCACAGGTCCTGACCCTCCCTTCTATCCTCCATCGTCCTTTGTGCATGCCCCTGCACCCTCCTTCTTGCCCATCATAGCCATTGTGCTGCCACTAACCCTCCCACTTGCCATGCATGGTCTTCTGTTCTGCCATGGCCCCTCCCACCTTCCCTGTGTGGTCAGTTAGCTGCCCCTGACCCCCTCCCACCTTCCCTCCATGGTCTGTGTGTATTCCATCACAGTCTCACTGTTGCTCTTCATGGTGTGTCTTGCTTCTAGTGCCCATCCTGCCTGACCTCCATGGCTATCTTGCTGCTCCTGCCCTGCCCCCTTGCCCCCAGCCCTCTGTTTACATGTGCAGACCCCTACTCCCTCCCTCCTGGCTTGTCTGTTCCATTGTAAAGCCCCTGATCCGTCCCTCCTGCCCTTTATGGTCTGTTATGCTGCAGCTTTCTCTCCTGTCTGTCCATTATGGTCAGCTAGCTACCATTGCCTCTTGCCCCTCTGTTCTCTGTTGTCCATGTGCATGGTCCTGTCCCCTCCTTCTTGCTTTCTATGGATTGTTGTGCTGCACTCCCGTCCCGCGTGCCCTGTGTGGTGTATTGTGCTGCTGCAAACCCTGATGCCTGCCCTGCAGGGTCAGTTTGGTGCACCTCTCCATGTCCCTCCTGTCCTCTGTTATCCAAGTCCATGTCCCTACCCCATTTCCTTCCATGATCCAATGTACCATACTTGCGAACATTTTGGACTTGGTAAGAGGGAGATTTTGAAAAAAAGCTGGGGTATTGATTTTCCCCTTTGAGTTACATTGAAAAAGAGGAGATTGTAGACAGGAGACAGATCAAATAAAGCCCATTTGAGCTTAAAAACATTGGACGTTTCCTGGCTGAATCGGGTCTGTTGGCATGTATGGTTGTACTACCATTGCCTCTTCCTTCTGCCCACAATGGTCTATTACATTGCCACAGCCTCTCTTGCAAGTCCTGTATTGTTGGTTTGTTGCTCCTGCCCCCCTTTCCACTGCCCTCCATAGTCAGTTGTGCTGCCACGGCCCTTCCTGCCTGCTCAGTGTGGTTAAATTGTTGCCTTTGCACCCTCCTACCTGCCTTCAATTTTCAGAGTCCGTGCCCCTGGCCTCTGCCTCTCAACAATATCCCAATGAACAACTAGATTGCTAACATTCTAGATTTATTACAAAAGTGTGGAACGCCTGATGTCATCTTGATGTAATCAAAACTGTAATACCTAGAGCATTTCCTTTAGAAATTACATATATGAGAGGGTCTTATTGGCATCAAAATTATGGTTAGTGCTCTAAAAGACTAAAATAAGGACATATTTTCTGAGTTTTCAAATAGCGGCAAAGCACTTTTAAATTATTTGTTATCTTTATGTTTTTTTATCCAGTTGACCACTTGATTAAATGTTGCACTTAGGGGAGAGGATGTGGTGTTACTTCCAGAACTGCAGACTTTGCAACTGGGGACCAGGTTGGAGTTTCTGCTTCAGCTCGACATTCTGTGATTCTGGTCAAATCACTTAGTCTCCCCATGTCTACAACCAAAATGAATTTGTTCTTGTGTGATGTAACCAATGCTCATGTAAAGCACTCCAATACCTGACAAGTCTGCACTATATAACACTGCAAAAACACAAAATAATAAGTGTTTTTCACACTTCTGTCATTGGGCTATATTTGGGCTACATCTGGGTGATTTTGGGCTACATTTGGGCTCTTTTGTCTCCGGTGGCCATCTTGGGAGATTTATTTGTTATGAAGTTTCCTAATTTCCTCATGTACTGCAGTGTCCTCAGTAGGAAATGCTTTCAGTTTTTTACTTTGATTCCATCATGAAGGTATTCAGATGTGTCACACATTTGCCATAAATTCTGAATGTTAGCACTCTAGTTGCTCATTAGATCACTGTAGTAAAACTACTGTTCACCATGGAAGTCTGCTCCTGGTATTAAAAGTGCATGTTTCAGTCTGCATGTCAGAATTTTTTAATGAAATAGAAGAGGATTTGAGAAGTCACTCAAAATGTGCCCTCATTTTCTTTCTTCAGCATTAATCATAATTTCTATGGCAAAATGAACCCCCTCATTGTGTTCCTTTTTAAATTAAATGTTTTAAGTGTTACCAGTTTATTCCAATCAAGATGGCTTCAGGTGTGCCATACTTTTGTCATAATGAAGACAGTAAGCGCTCTAGTTATTTTTAAGAACACTCTGGGACATTCTGTCATTGGGCTATACTTGGGCTACATCTGGGTGATATTTGGGCTACATTTGGGCTCTTTTGTCTCTGGTGGCCATCTTGGGAGACTTATTTGTTATGAAGTTTCCAAATTTCCTCATTTACTGCAGTCTCCTCAGTAGGAAATACTTTGTTTTTTACTTTGATTCCATCAAGAAGGCATTCAGATGTGTCACACATTTGCCATAAATTCAGAATGTTAGCACTCTAGTTGCTCATTAGATCACTGTAGTAAAGCTACTGCTCACCAGGGAAAACTGCTGCTGGTATTGAAAGTGCATGTTTCAGTCTGCATGTCAGAATTGTTTAATGAAATAGAAGAGGATTTGAGAAGTCACTCAAAATGTGCCCTAATTTTTCTTTCTGCAGCACTAATCATATTTTTTATGGAAAAATTAACCCCCTCATTTTGTTCCTTTTTAAATTAAATGTTTTAAGAGTTACCACTTTAATCCAAGCAAGATGGCTTCAGGTGTGCCATACGTTTATCATAAGTAGGACTGTTAGCGCTCTAGTTGTTCTTTGGAACACTCTGGGAAGCTGCAGTAGAACACAAAGGAATCAACTGACAGTCTCTGCCCTTGTTGGATGTACATGTTTTACTGAGAATGTCAGACTTCATTCTCACAGGACTGAGAAAGATAATGTGAATTTACAGAAAATATGCTCTCAGTTTAGCTTATAGATCACCTTCCAAACCTCTGTGGGAAAAGCATGAGAAAATATCATGATATCCCAGCAGAAGGCTTTTTCACATGGTGAAATCACCTTAGAACATACCACAATTCCTAAAATTTGTATGGTACCATCAACAAATGATTTATAATGTAACTAAAGTCTCAAAACCTTCTATTAACTGCAATGCTTTTTAATGAGGTGCTATCATGTATATTGGTCCCAAGATGGCTGCCAACACTTCTTGGATGAAGTGCTGACAGCCAATCAGATCTCAGGATGAGATGTGTGGTTAGGCTCCGCCCACATATATATATATGATTTTACTTTTGATTTTCTCAGGAACTACTGAACAGATTGACACCAGACCTGCAAAAGGCACTTCCCTGACCTGAGGACTACCTCTCTGCCAAATTTCAAGTAATTCTGTTCAGCCGTTCGGGCTGTAGCTGTGTCTAAAGGTCCTATGGAAAAAAAACAGGGGGAAAACACGTTTTGGGACCCCCCTTTTTTCTCGGCCCCAGCTTGACGAATCACCCCGAGACTTTCAGGGTAGGAGCTGAGCGGAGCGCCCCATTTGTTTTGAAAATTTTGCGAGGATTCGTCAACCGGCGCCAAAGTTATTTAAAATAGAATTTTGAGATTTCCTATGGAAACTAGGTTGTAACTATAACTATCTACTGGCGACCGCCAGTAGACAATATATATATATACATATATACACACACACACAATGAAAAAACCAAAGGTTTCAGGGGCGTTATAGTTAGGAATTGGCATTTAAAAAACCTTAGAAATTCACTGAAAAAAACATAGGTTTCAGGGGCGTTAATAGTTAGCTGGACATTTCCCTCGTACAAAACCCTAGTAATTCCCCTGTTATAGTTAGTTCATCTAACTATAATTCACACCCCCGCAATGCACTGCTGATGACGTCACATATTACATCACTCATGACATGGTCAGTGACATCACTGATGACATCACTGATGACATCTCAAATGACATCACTGATGACATCATCCATTGAGTATGTGTTTCTGAACAGTTTTATTAGGTTTAATATATATAGGGAAAGGCCTGTTGAAAAATAAGTGGGTGTACAAGTGTGTTGGATGATTTTCTAGGTGCGTAACTGACTCTATAAGTGAGTCATTAAATGTATCTTACTGCAGACTAGTATCTAAACAGTGTGAATATCTGTATGTGTCTGTGTGTTGGCGTATAAGTGGCTGCATGGTTTTTTGAATAGCTATACGAGTGTCTATATGGGTTATTGATTGGTTGTCTGAGTTTCTGTATGGGTGCCAGAGTGTTTGTGTGGGTAGGGTGTGTGTGACTGTGACTAGATGTGTGAGTGGGTGCATGTTTTTAAGAGTGTATCTGTGATGGACTGTATGGTTGGGTGAGTGTATGTATAGGTGTGTTAGTGATTGAATGTATATCTCAGTGGTACATGTGTGAGTAACTACATATGTGAAAGGCAGTATACATGTGTGTAAGAGTATATAAGTGGGTATATGTGAGTGTGTGCTTGTGAGTGGCTGTATGGATGAGTGTGTGCTTGTATCAGTGATTGTATAAGAGCGTAAGAATGTGGTACTATTTTTGAGTAAGTGAACTTGTGTGTGTATAACTGCATAGGTGAGTAAATGGGAGTGTGATTAATTATTTCCATGACTGACTAGGTGTGTGAGTCCATGGATGATTGGTGGTGTCTGAGTGTCTATATAGATATATAAATGCATATGATAGTCCTGTACTGAGTGACTGTAAGTATGAGTGACTCTACAGGTGAGTGAGTGGAGGTGTGTGTAGACCTAAGAGTCAATGAGTGTGTATGAAGTTATTGGTATTGGAGTATCTATGGTTTTGAAAATGGAAGTCTGAAATTTTGAGTCGGTGTATCAAAGGTTATATTAGGATGTGAGAAGATGCACTAATTTATCACATGGATGACGTCATTAGTGATGTAATCAGTGATGTCATTTGAGATGTCATCAGTGATGTCATCAGTGATGTCACTGACCATGTCATGAGTGATGTAATATGTGACGTCATCAGCAGTGCATTGCGGGGGCGCGAGTTATAGTTAGCTGAACTAACCATAACAGGGGAATTTCTAGGGTTTTGTATGAGGGAAATGTCCAGCTAACTATAACGCCCCTGAAACCTATGGTTTTTTCAGTGAATTTCTAAGGTTTTTTAAATGCCAATTCCTAACTATAACGCCCCTGAAACCTATGGTTTTTTCAGTGAATTTCAAAGGTTTTTTAAATGCCAATTCCTAACTATAACGTGCATGAAACCTATGGTTTTTTCAGTGAATTTCAAAAGGTTTTTTAAATGCTAATTCCTATCTATAACTTATCTCTGAAGATATCATGTTTAATGATTGGATTTCTTTATTTTTCAAATTCAGTGTGTCATTTCATTAATTACATTTTTGTTAAAATACTCTATCACCATTTTTAAATGTATTTTTTCAATTAATATTATTATTTGAACTTAATGGGTTTTTCAAACATTTTTTTATATTTTTCAAAATATTTTTTTAACTATATGTGCAAAACTTTATTTTATATATTTTTTTCAATGTTTTTGGATCCGCGCACCCTAAGCGCACCGCTCTCGATCCCTACGCGATAGCATCCGCGCATGGTATGCGGCGGGTACGTGGTTAGTGCGCGATTTCAAGGCGTCCGGTACGCGACTCCTAGCCTATACGCGACACGTTCGATGCACGTAACGCGACGTTTACGCGCTTCTGCGATGCATCATCTGCGTCTATGACACGGTGGGTGCGCGGATCCCGCGAAGTATTTAACATTCAAAAAAACATTTACGTATTGCATGTGAATATTAATTGAAGACAAACTCTAAACTAGTCTTAAAACTAATATATTTTGACATGTAATTCTATATTTCTTTTTAATTCAATTTCGCGGATGCGCGCTGGGTGCGTGCTGCGTAAGCGAAGGGTGCGCGGATCCCATGTGACCTGCAAAAATAGAGATTTGATTAGTTCATTACACTTCCCATTCTAACTACTGAAAGACCCACCCATTTCAATCATTCTTCTTTGAGCTTCTTTGGAGAACCACCTCTTTAGAGAGAAGACTATTTTTTAGACTACGTTTACACTTAGCTCTAATTTTTTTCAACCATAAATGGCTTCAGGGCAGCAGGCATCACCTGCATCACCTCAAACCTCTGAGGATTAATTTTTGCCGGAGTTACCACGCAAAGAACGTTTCTCTTCAGTGGTATGGACATTTTTTACTTTTCCCGAGGGGCAGAATAAAACCAATGCCACCTTGGTCACATGCAAGATTTTCAAAAGAGTTCTATCGAGAGGGGATCCTAACAAGAAATACTCTTGCGGCACGGCAAGTATGATGAAGCACATGAGGACCCTTCATCCAAACAATCTTGCAAAAGAAGAGTGCCGACGGATGAGAAACACTCCTGCTCCTGCGCCATCCACCTCATCGCAGCCGAGCACATCAAGAGTGCATTCATCAGACCAAACCTTGGTCATCCGTCCTCAATTTCAATTTTTAAAAGTGCTCTGCACTAAGTGCAATAAGACTTTGTGCTATGGTGAGCAGTCGATCGTTCTGATCTGCCGCCGCAAAGAAAGTCATATTTGCTATTTTTTTTTATTGTTCCCTGAAGTTCATTCTTTGGTTTCTCCTGTTTTGTTTTTTTCAGAAAAAAAAACAAAAAAAAAAATAAATAATAATAATTGTTCAGAAAACCCCCCAAAAAATATAAAAGAAGAAAAAAAAAAAAGTTCTTGTAAGAACTTAACTTTCCTGGTTTAAAAAAAGAGCTAAATTTCTTTGTTAGTGTGTGAAAGTCATGAATGTATGTGTACTACGTAATTGACTGAATGAATGCATTAGTAGCGTATGGTGAATGTATAAGTGCAGAACTATAAAGAAGTGCTGTAGCATCACACAGGAACCTCTTTAGCTGCAGTGTGCTGTAGTACTTCCGAAGCACAGGCATGCAACATATGTACAAAAATATGTTGCAAATCTATGCTTCTGTCTGCACGGCTGCTTAAACTGCAGCCATGTGGTGACACAGGCACCCTTACACAATAGTGCAAGGATATCTGTGTCATGTGCTGTTTGTTTTTCTACAGGAAGACACACCTTCCTGTACAAAAACAATGAGAAAATGCATTTTTCTCCTTCAATGTATGCTGAAGATTTCAGCATACATTAAAGATATAAAAATGTGGCGAAATTAAAACAATTCTCTTTGTTGTGCTTTCCTACACCAATTGTAGAATGGTGCACCATTCACACACATATTGAGATATATGATTTCTGATAAATCTAGACATGTGTCTTGTTCTATGAGTATTAAGTGCAATCATGCACAACAACACTTATAGCACACCCTTTCAACACAACGTGGTCTAAATGATGAGGTTGTATTTACATGGAGTATAAGAAGTGCACAGAGTGCTTTTTCCTCTCTTTGTAAATATAAAAGAGTGTCTTGCACAATAACTATGTTCCAAAAAGTGACACATTTCCGTTTAAAAATTTCCTTGCGAATGATAAAAGTAAGCACAGAGTTTTGTCTGCAAAGATGTTCAAAGAAGAATGATTGAAATGATTGCGGTCCTTCAACAGCTAAAAACGTGAAATATTATGAACTCCTCAAATCTCGTTTTTTGCAGGTCACATGATATCTGATTATGGTCAGATTTCAAAACTACATAAACAGAGTGTTTTTAGAAACGTGTTTCAACTTTGTAGCTTCTTGCAGGCCTCTTCATTCTGCATATTGAGACTTAGTTAAACTTACCTTCACAGTAATAGGATTAAAAAAATTGTATTCATTGTTTGCTGTTTTTCATTCAAATAAAAATTGCCCATTTTAAAATTTGGATCTGTGAAAGAAAAAAGAAAACATTATAGCATATAATAATACATTTTTTACAACACAACATAATTTCCACAAAGTAATTTGTTTGCCTTTTTGGCTGTTCTCAGAATATATTGAATTTCACTAGAAATAGTGATTTCAATGGTACTCATCACTTAACAGCGGGCAAAAAAAACAATCAGAAAGATTGTTAAAAAAAAACAACATACTATTCTCAGTAAAATACCAGAAAATACAAATCATACATATATGAAATGCTTACAGATTACAAAATTTTATAACTTTAACTTATAAAAACTGTAAATGTTGCCGCATTAAAATAATCACCGAATAAACGACCACCCAAAAGTCCATAATTCAAAAATATACCCTTTCTTGAGGCCAAATGGTATTTTTGCACTTCTTTATGTAAATTGTCCAATGGTAGTCCTATTAAATTATAATAATAAATTCCTCAGAGACTGAATTATCTTTGGCTTTAAAAATATTAGGTAGGAATTTTATAATTCCCTAGGCAAACGTTTGAAAACCAACTGGGCATCATTACAAAGTGTCCAGCCTTTGTCACATTTTAGATAGGCAGTATAATGTCCAGATGTGGTGGAAGGACCATCATGGAAAATTATTGCAATTGCTGCAAAAGTCCTTCCTGATATTGATACTTGTGTTGCTACAAACTGCTTTATTAAAGTATCGAATTTTCTTCTATCAGCTGTACAACGTTGCATCATTAAAATTATGTATTTTCCATATTTTGTTAAGAATAATGTGGATAACATTTCTGATTTACATTGGCTACACTCCATGTTTTGAATTGCACCTTTCACTAATTTATTGAAAGACATTGATTTACAGTCTGATAATGTTAAATACAGAAATCTCTCAGTGTCTACATTGGTGCTACATGTATACATGCAATTTTCACAATAATGTTCCCATTTGTAAGAAAGGCCAAAAATATTTTCTATTTCTACACCTTCATTTTCAAAAATGGTAAGCATATACATTAAAAATTCCTGAGCACCTTGTTGGATATTTTGTCTAAATTGTGTAGAACAAGAACACACATCCAAAAGATTACGAACATCTGAAACAGATTGTATTTTACTTTTATCTGTTGTCAATTTTTCATAAACAGAATGCAACAGAGAACAAACTCTTTTTTCCCGATTCTGCATAATTTGTTCTTGCAAACCTTCAAGATAAAAAACAACATTGACCACTACATTAGCATAGCAGTTAACACCACAACTATTTTCAAACTGATAACCAACAATCTCTTCAACAATGTCCAATTTCTTATTACCTGCAATCGCAACATTATCTTGTTCTTTTCCCTTCTGGACACCTTCAGAACAGATATTCTCTAACCTTCTTTTTCGACAAACCACACGCTTTTCAAATACAGGATATTGACCTAAATTTGGAGCATACACCCTTCTTAACCTATTATACTCTTTTACACAATTTTGCATCTGCAGTAACCTTTGTCTCATGAAAATCAATCAAAAACAAACCAGATAATGTTCTAACTCGCGACAAAGCAACATATGCCATACCCTCTTTAAATACAGTAGATCCAATGTTCACCAATGCACTGGCTACACTTGATCTTTAAGATTTATGAATAGTCACTGCATATGCCAGAGAAAGTGGAAATTGTTTCCTACGGACATATAAATCTTTAACAAGCAAAAAACGAACTGAACAACGACCAATTTCTTTAACTTCATCAATCTGATCAAATTTAATTTTTAAAAATTCAATTCCTTCTTTTTTCTGAAAATTCACAAAATCCACCACTTTTCCCATTGCACCATTAACTAAACCTTTCTCTACATCTAAATTACGCCTTAAAATTACCCGACAGTTTACACACACATACAGTGTCTTTTCTAAACCAGCAGTTGTAGATATTTTTTTTTCTAAACAATCTAGTTTTGATCTCAACTTACCCGTCAAAATAATAGTGATTCCTTCATGTAGTATTTTATCGATGGCTTCCATTTTAATAATTTCTTCATTTTCCAATTTTAATAATTCTTCGTTAAATATTGAACACTCACGCAGTGTCGGCATTAAGCAAATCACTGACTTATTTTTAGCAATTTCCACGTACACTTTTGCAGCAACTGCATTTTCATTTGGAAAGACATTGCAAAGTAATCGACTCTCCAAAGCTTCTTTCCCTTTTGTTGAAAGAATTCCAATTCTTATATCTTGAAGAATACTTCCATATTCAGCATCATTTGCCTGTCGCATATTTGTTGTCAGTTCTTTGTATTCAAAATTACTCCAAATGTTCACATTACCAACACTGCCAAGAGACTTTCTGGTATCTTCATGGGCAAGTGTTTTAAATACCGGTTGTCCTTTTACCGGTGTCAGTTGCAGTAGATCTCCAAAAACTATGACGTGTTTTCCTCCAAATAACACGTTATACTCTGTTTTAAGAATTTGTGCATTTAAGAATGCAGCAAAGGCAAGCATCAAGTTTGAAACCATGCTCACCTCATCAATAATGAGAAGTTTCATTTTCTTCAGCACTCTTGAAACTTCACAACAAGCTTCTCCAGATTGCTTGTGGTATTCCAATTTGTTCTCATGCTCTACTGGCAGCATTAGTAAACGATGTAAAGTAATTCCTTTAATGTTATGTGCTGCCAACCCAGTTGGAGCAGTGACAACACAAGACAAATGCGACTCAGTTGTTTTTTGGAGATAACTTGTAATTAATTTAATTAAGAAACTCTTTCCTGTTCCAGCTTGACCACTCACATACATTCGGATAGGTTGAAATGATGTACATGAGCACACTCTCTTTTCATGAAGTAATCCATGGTAAATCTGCTCTTTCACTTGCTGATATATGTGTTTCTGTTCAACATTTAGTTGCTCTTCCAAGTTTCCTAACTGTATTGCATATTCTTGTGCTTGATACATTGCTGTTTCGACCTCATTCATTGCAATCGCTGCTTCATTTTCAACAATTGGTTGTTTTAGTGGATCTTGACTCAGTGCAGCAGAACTTTCACTGTCTTGAGAACTGTCTCTAGCAATCTCAGCTGCAATTGTAGCTTCTTGAACAATTTCATCATTTTCACATAATTTGCGAAAGCACTGCATTGTATGCTATCTTGACAAGCATTAAATGAATTTTCATAGCTGGGAAAATCTCCAAGTAATTCCAGTTCAGAACGCCATGGTTTGAACATTTGCAAAAGGGCTAAATAGTAAAATTCCCTTTTGTCAGCAGTGTCGCAACTCAGTTTTCTGTGATTAATTAAATTTCCTTTCCTTTGTTTCACCAGACATCCTTCAGAACCAATCACTCCATATTTTCCATCGTTGATGTTCTCTGTAATATTCCGTTTAAAAGTGTAGTTTTGCAGCTCTTCATAGAGACACATGTTCTCAAGATGATGACTTCTCTTTGGATAGTATGTGTCCAACATATTGGTTTTCAAAATATCTGTACTTTCAGGGTCATTTTCTGCTAAATATTTAATTTCTTGAACAGATTTCAGTACCCGATTTCGCATTCCTGCAAGACCTAGACTCACCCAAATGATTCTTCTACTTTTGGAATATAGACTTGCAGATGATAACCGATCTGAACATTCATATGCTCCAATTTCACGATGCAAGAACATCTTCAAACTGAAACTGTATAATTTCTTACTGACAGTCTTCTCGTGAGAAATCTCTTCCCACATTTCTTTCAATTCAGTCTTTTCTGATTTAGTAATGTAAGACGTTACATATCGAGCAACAGCAATGGAATTGTCCGCAACATACTGAATATCCATGTTAGCGTTCCCCATGGATAAAATAACTGGATTGTAGTCATTTATGTATTTCAATTCTTCGCTTCTTCTTAAGTTGTAGGTGTTTTTCGGAGACTTTCTTGTGATGGTATGTCGTACAGCTGACATAAAACTGTTCACTCTTCCTTTGGCTAATACAGGACGTGGAAATCCAAAACGACATTTGGTATAGAACTTATCCTTTGACTTGTACTTTCGTCTACAGTATTTTCCACACCTGTTGCTTTGAAATCGTAAGACTTGTTGTTTTAAGTTTTTCTCTTCTCTGCTATTTGGAAGAGCACATGTAGCATAATCTTCAATGAAAGACAAAACAGTTTCATCTGAATCTGTTCCAAATTTGGGGGTGTCCTTGACCCATAACATATGTATGTGAGGGCACCTCTTGCTTGATACTCCTTTCTCCAAAAGAAATCCACAACTTCTCCAAGAGGAGGATTCTTTTTATTGCAGAGGAAAGACATCATAGCTTCAAATCTATGATTGAAATATCTGCATACATTGACAGGATAAGGAGCACAATTCACCAGGTGTCTTGTATTCAATATTTTTTATATTGGAATTTGCCTCTCGAAGAAATTCAGGTAAATCATCCCAAGCATACTCAGCACAGCTTAGGGTAAGAAACCACGTAGGAGTTCCCAAGTTCCGTAGCATACATTTCAGTTCTCCATGTCGACGGTACCAATATTCATTAGTCCCACGCTGACATGCCATAAATTAATCAACTGAGATTCTAAATGATCATCTCTCTGATGCACTTTATCCATAAAATCCTTTGCAGTTACATTTTGCAGATGCATTCCAGTTTTTAAAATGTGATTTACTGCATATGAAAGTCCAGACAAGTCACTTTCAAACAAAAGATGAAACATATAAGGGATACATTGTCAAAATCTTGGATCTTCTGCATATAATCTTGTTGTCCGATATTCAGATGCAGGAATCTGCACAGGACGTTCATCATATCGTCCACCTTTTCTTGTTGGAAACAACTGCGGGATACAACGAGCTTCCAAGCTCACTTCCCATACACTCATGGGACTTCCTGTTGCTTTTTTCATTTGAAACAACTCAATTGTATTCCCCATCACCTCTTTGGAATGAAGTGGATGTACACTGTAATGTTCATAGATCTCTTCACATCTGGACATGTCCACTTTTTCAATTTGTCCACTTAATGTTTCACTATCTTCTGCTAAATCTATTTCTTCTTCAACAACAAACACATTTCTATAGTACTCGTTATTTTTTATCAGATACAATGATGCCTTTTGCACTTTTCTAACATCCACTAACTCTTGCCAGATTCTTATTCTTAGAAGGAACACCATTAACTAGAATGACTAGTGGCTCATTTTCTGCATGATCTACACCAATAGTTTCAACATTTTTCCTTAAATCTAATGGTAAATACACAACTCTTCCTTTTAATCCTCTTTGCAACTCTGATGGAGGAAATTTACTTCTTTTGGGCTCCATACGAACAATAGCCTGAAACGGGCGAACACATTGTATCAGAATAGACTCATACGTATTTAAATCAATCAGCTCTGGAGGAATAGCAACCAACTCTAGATTAATATGAACAGCTCTAGCAGGCATTTTATTCTCATTTAATTTATTATAACAATATTTGCAAATACGCTGCTCACATCCCAAATCAAAACAATCCTCTACCAACAAATAAGTTGCAAATTCCATCCACTTATCATTAACTTCTATTTCACTTTTTAAATACAGATTGACACCCCTAGTCTGATTTTTATAGTGACTTCGCCGACAACAAATACAAGAAACATTCTGGTGCCGATTACGATCCGGTAAAAATTTTCTCCGTACGACTCGTATCCGGTCTTTATACCGTACGAATCGTACAAGTGCCGTACAAACTGCCAATTACGATTCGCATGGGAAAAAGACCATACGAATCGCATTGGGAATTATTCCCCACACGTCCTCGGGTCGGAAAATGTGTCCGACACGTCCTCGGACGAATCACCGTACAAATGTGAAAAGTGAAGTCCGACCGCGGAATCACGATCCATCCCGTGCATCCGATGTTACAACCGTATGGAAAAAACACCGTCCGCACCGAACTCCCATAGCAACCATGGAGACATGTGCCCGCATACGCGCCCAACACTCTCCCCAGCCCCCGTACGTCCGAGTCCTACCCCCCCGTGTATGTACACCCCCACCCGTGTATGTACACCCGTGTACGTGTCGTACCCCCCGTGTACGTTCGTGTCATACCCCCCCGTATTTACACCCGTGTACGTTCGTGTCGTACCCCCGTGCATGTACACCCGTGTACGTTAGAGTAGTACCCCCCGGGTATGTACACCCGTGTACGTGTCGTACCCCGTGTATGAACACCCGTGTACGTGTCGTACCCCCGTGTATGTACACCCGTGTATGTGTCGTACCCCCCCTGTATGTACACCCATGTACGTGTCGTACCCCCCCTGTATGTACACCCGTGTACGTGTCATACCCCCCCTGTATGTGTCCTACCCCCGTGTATGTACACCCGTGTACGTGTCCTACCCCCCCGTATGTACACCCGTGTACGTGTCGTACCCCCCCGTGTACGTTCGTGTCGTACCCCCGGTATTTACACCCGTGTACGTTCGTGTCGTACCCCCCAGTGTATGTACACCCGTGTACGTGTCGTACCCCCCCTGTATGTACACCCGTGTACGTTTCGTACCCCCGTGTACGTTCGTGTCGTACACCCGTGCACGTGTCGTACCCCCCCTGTATGTACACCCGTGCACGTGTCGTACCCCCCCTGTATGTACACCCGTGTACGTGTCGTACCCCCCCTGTATGTACACCCGTGTACGTGTCCTACCCCCCGTGTATGTGCACCCGTGTACGTGTCCTACCCCCTCCTGTATGTACACCCGTTTACGTGTCCTACCCCTCCGTGTACGTTCGTGTCGTACCCTCGGTATTTACACCTGTGTACGTTCATGTCGTCCCCCCCGTGTATGTACACCTGTGTACGTGTCGTACCCCCCCTGTATGTACACCCGTGTACGTTCGTGTCGTACCCCCCGTGTATGTACACCCGTGTACGTGTCATACCGCCCCTGTATGTACACCCATGTACGTTTCGTACCCCCCGTGTACGTTCGTGTCGTACCCCCCTGTATGTACACCCGTGTACGTTCGTGTCGTACCCCCCCGTGTATGTACACCCGTGTACGTGTCGTACCCCCCTGTATGTACACCCATGTACGTTTCGTACCCCCCCCCGTGTACGTTCGTGTCGTACCCCCCTGTATGTACACCCGTGTATGTTCGTGTCGTACCCCCCTGTATGTACATCCGTGTACGTGTCGTACCCCCTCTGTATGTACACCCGTGTACGTGTCATACCCCCGTGTATGTACACCCGTGTACGTTACAGTCGTACCCCCCCTGTATGTACACCCGTGTACATGTCGTACCCCCGTGTATGTACACCTGTGTAAGTTAGAGTCGTACCCCCACCCGCGTATGCATGGAGCCTACCCCCACCCCAACATTCTAAGTACGGAGCGCACCCCAGGCCCCAACATCACCACCTTCACACATCGCGCCTGTACGAGTCGTACCAAGCCACACACAACGACAGCACTGTACA
This sequence comes from Triturus cristatus, assembly GCF_964204655.1. Taxonomy (NCBI): domain Eukaryota; kingdom Metazoa; phylum Chordata; class Amphibia; order Caudata; family Salamandridae; genus Triturus; species Triturus cristatus. Next base: position 440,580,032 of record NC_140579.1, on the reverse strand, counting down.
ACAAAATGGCCCATGTACACACGCAAAAAACGCACGTACACAACCAGGACAAACCAAAACAACACAAGAATACACCATTCGAATGACACAAAGCCACAAAACATGTCCAACAACCACTAAAACAACACATTCACTGACCTGCAACTGCCAAAAACAAAAACAGAGGCCCAAAACACAACCACTCCTTATAACACACCCACCCAAAGTTCAAACACAGCCACACCCACAAATGGACCAATAAAAAGGGCCCACACATACAAACCATGAGCCTTTGCAACAGACTCACTGCTGCCAGACCCCACAGGCAACCTACAGCACCATACTAGAAGCTTTACCACACCTTACACTTGCACACCTTCACACACACACCTTCACAAACAACCCATCACATTCACACACACACACACACACACACACCTGCACAACCACACCCACACACCCACAACCATCCACACCCCCCCCACCACCCACACCCCTCACCATGCCCACTAACAAGAATCCAAAGTTCACTAGCCATGAGTTGGAGGTCCTAGTCGATGAAATACTCAGTCGAGCCACACCTCTTTGGAACATTGGTCAGACAGACCAGCACTTCAGCAAAAACAGCCATGTGGCGGACCATCGTCGATGCTGTGAATGCTGTTGCGGACACCAGACGGAACAAGCAGGAATGCCAAGCCAGGTGGTACGATCTGCGGAGGAGGGTCCGAGCCAAGAAGACCGATGAACACAACCAGGCCAACGTCACTGGAGGAGGGCCGGCCCGCAGACCCGTACACTACCATCCCTGGGAGGGGAGGGTGATGGCCATACTGCCAGTGGTGGCAGTGGACGGAGTAGATGGACTCCGAGAGCCGGGTGAGTACACAAACAACTCACCTCACATGGGGGAGAACGTCATCCACAACCAAACTCACAAACAGGCACGCAACCACCCCAAGCTATCGTATGACTCAACCACACTCCATGAACACGCACATGCCACTGGCGCCACCATGCCCCATGCACCCAGCTGGACAATGTCAAGTCACAGGCCACAGAAGACACCAACAGATGACACTGTAAGCCGGATGGCGGGAGGGTGGGCCCAAAAAAATCACATAGTGCAACTCAGAAGCAGACAACAATGCCCCCTGCCCATATGGCCTAGGTCACAGCCAGACAAACAGTGTGTCCCAACACAGGAATGACTTGCCAGCAAATGGCGGACGCCTTGCATCAACACATGGGGGTGACGGCACATTCTTGCACATGACAGCAGCCAATGAACAGCCAACACTGTGAAAGAGTTGCAGCACACACCACCACAGCAGCAGTGCAGACACACACACTACACCCAATGGGTGCCTGGAGATCAGAAACAAACTCACATCAACAAGCCAAGGGCCATTCAAAGATTTACTAACAGTGTGTGCACAGTAAGCTGGGCTGAGGTGACAGAGGGTGACACACAGAGGGAGGGAGAGGGGGACAGAGAGGGAGGGAGACACAGGGAGACGGACAGAGGGAGGAGGCTGACACACAGAGGGAGGGAGAGGGGGACAGAGAGGGAGGGACACACAGGGAGAGCAAATCAGCCTTGTGGTGTGTGGGAATGTCTGCTCGTCAGCAGGTAGACTGCGTGCATGTAGACAAGGGTGGCCAGTGCCAGCACCCCCCCCCTCTCCTCCATGGCAAAACACAGGGCCATGTCACAACCTGTGCACGACACAACGACAGCTACCTGCATCATACAAGTGTGTGGAACAACTTCATGTGCCCACGTACAGTGCTACAAGGAAGGCGCCAATGCACGGCTCGCCACACCTGCCCACTCCACTGCTGACTGCAGTCACACTTGACGCAGCAAGTAAGACTGTGCCACACATAGGTAAAGTCGCCAAAGCTGTGCCCAAGGGACATACCCATGCACAAGTGCACTGCGAGTGGAATGCAAGGCATAACCAAATTCCCAGAGGAAATGTTCCAACTTTGAAACGAATGAAACATGGATGTTGCATGGAACAAAATTAACATTGTCTCTCTCACACACAGGTCAACGTCGTGGATCACCCCCCAACACTGGGGGGGGGAAGACTCACAGGACCCGGCTCGGCGGGATGAAGGAGCCACCGGCAGCGACGACTCTCACCACTCTGTGGACGAACCCGACCCCGACCAACCTGGCCCCTCTGGTGTCCAACGACCTGCAGCACCTGCGTCAGGTACAACCGGGCCAATCACCACCCCCACTCCTGCCACATCCCAGGAGACACCCAGGATCCCTGCCCCACCACCACAAAGCAGCCAGGCTGGCCAGGAGGGACACGGTGTCCCGGGCACCCAGGAGGAGGCAGGCGACAACGCCAATGCCACCCCTCAGGGGTCCCGGAGACCCGATGTGCCCACAAGGTTATGCCAGGTGCAAGTGGGCAGGGGTGGTGGGAGTGGAGGACGGCGGAGGCGCGAGCCTGACCAGTTGGCTGGGGAACCGTTATATTCCCATGTCCGAAACATCCTGGACACATACCGGCAGGACACCATGGGCATGGCCCAGGTTGTGTCCATCCTCGAGGAGATCAAGACCCAGCAGGCCCAGCAACATGCGGAGCAACATGCCTGTCTACAGCAACACCAACGGCGGATGGAGGACAGACAGGCTGAGCTCGTGACGGTGTTCACGGGAATTCACAGTACACTCCGTCGGATGGCCGACAACATGGGCAACCCTCCCTGTGCCATCAGGCGTAGAACATCACCACCCACAGGGAGGGATCAGGAGGAGGAGGAGGAAACATCCGATGGAGCATCCCAAACATCGTCACGGCCTGCTTCTGAGGGTCCCCGCAGGAGGGCGGGTCGTCCACGTAAAAGACCGTGAGGGTCGGCGCTACAGCACCATCCCCCAGGACACCTGGCCTGGCACCTGGCCCACTGGACCAACAGCAGCACAGCATCAAAAGACATTCTCTGCCACATGGCCTTCCTGGTCACTGTCTGACCAATGTTGACAAAGACTGTGGCAAGGACTCTGAGGATTTCAAATGGCAAGGACACCAACTCCCCTAGTGAACTTTGGATTCCACACACCCGGGCCATGTCAAACCCCCCCCCCCACTAAAATAAAAAGTCACACCATGAAGAGAAGATGCCTACTGGTTGCATTATTACCTTACATGTGTCTTGTAAAGTCTAACTATGCCTGAGTTCTCATTTGACTGCAACCATCCACACCCTGGGGCCTGAGTCTGGCACAGGACACACGGGTCACAGTGTATTAGGCAAGACAGACATGGAGCACCATACACACCCATGATGGGCCCAACCAGCTGAGGGGGTGGCCGCACAACCGTGCCGACAGACATATTGAGTACAGCGACAGCCATGCGCAGAGGTCAGGGATCATGTGGAGTGTCCGGGGGGGCACCCAGGTATGTGTGGACAGGTGGCAGAACCATGTCCTGCAAGCTTGAGTCAGGTGGATGCAGAGAATGGTGGCCTGGCCAACGTTGGATGCATGGGGATGGCACATGTCAATACCCACACAGTCATGGACATCATGCACAATACAGAGTCTAATCCCACACAAACAGCTTGCATCTTGCTACTCTACACATAGACACATAGCCACTATCACGGTAAACCATGCCAGACATGCCGGATGCCCCATGGCAACACACCAGCATTGACTGAGAAGAGGCACCTTGGAGGCATAGGGACACCTTTATTAGTCATGTATTTGGGATTGCAGAGGCAAGTCGGAGTACACATGAACAGGTCATGTGGAGTAACATGTGGGTCCAACACTGGCACCCCCCTTCTGCACCACAAATGCGTGATATCCATGGAACTGGCACACAAGTGTCGGCTAACAGCTAAACACCCCCTGCTGCTCACGGAGAGCCTGCCATACACCATAGAACCGCTGATGTGGAAGTCCCACACCATGTCAAGCCAATGCAAACCGTATGTGTCCGAGGGCAGTGTTACACACATTGATGCCATCATCACATTCCACAATCCCATCACTGATGACTGTCAACAAGTCTGACCATCTATTCAGGTGTACCCAGCTGCATGTAATGTGTACCATGGTGATGCGACATGTCTGCAGAGGAACCAAACCACGACAGGGGCAGTGTGCATACATCGTGAACAACTGCCACACCCAATACACCCTTGATGCATCCCTTACCCTAAGGAGACTTCCAAACTTGTCCGTGCGTGTAACGCTGAGTCAGCACACGATGACGTGTCCATGAGGAATAGCAGTGCCACAACAATGCAAGCAGCAGACGGCATGCGCAAGTACCTGGGGAAGAGAGACACACAAGAAGTCAGCCACAAAAAGCACAGCCACTTGCATGTGCATGTACTCGACACATGTATGGATGACAACATGCCAGGTCACAATTATGACTGGGGAAATACACTCATCACTGGCACCATCACTCCAGTGACACATCCACACACACCTCTGACTCACGTGCCATACATGCAGATGGACACGCACATCGCAACACATGCCACACGGGGACCAATGCGTGCACACTCAGACACTGGTACTCACCACTAAGCTAAGAAGTCGCGTATGAGCAGAGTCCGGATGTCCTCTTGCGGCTCCACATCCTCCACATCACTAGCCCCATTGCCAATCCCTTCGTCCTCCACGGGTGGATGGTCCTGATCATCTTGATCCAGGATGAGTGGCACAGCTTTCTCAACTGCCATGTTGTGCAGCATGCAGCAGACCATGAAGATTTTGCAGACCTTCGCCGGGGCATATGGGAGGGCGCCGCCGGTCTTGTGGAGGCATCGGAATCGGCTCTTCAGGAGGCCAAATGTCCTCTCTATCACTCGCCTTGTCCGGCCATGGGCGGTGTTGTAGCGGAGCTGGGCTGGCGTGATGGGGTTGCGGAGAGGTGTGATCAGCCATGGCATGTTTGGATAGCCAGCGTCCCCTACATGGAAAGCACATGGACATAAGTAGGACAGGAGAAGCGGTCGTGCTGGAAGTCTACGCAAAATACAGGACAGACAGAGTGTACCCACCAACAACACATGCTCGTTCGTTGCGCAGCTGCGTCATCATTTCAGGCACCCTGCTACGCCTCATGATGTAGGCATCGTGTGCTGATCCTGGAAAACGAGCACAGACATGTGAAATCACCATGTTGGAGAGACACACCACAAGGGCATTGATGGAGTGGTAGTGTTTGCGATTCCTGTACGCTACCTCCTGTGCCTGTGGTGGTACCAAAGCCACATGTGTCCCATCTATGGACCCAATGACATGGGGCATCCCTCCCAGGGCATAGAATCCACGCTTGACCCCAGTCAACAGTTCAGGAGTTGGGAAATGGATGAACTCATCCAGGTGAAGCAACATAGCCTCTAAGAAATCATGCAGCACACGGCAGAACATGCTCTGGGACATGCCACCAACATGAGCTATGGTATTTTGAAAGGTACCCGTGGCAAGAAAATGTAGGGCTGCCATTACCTTCAGCTTGGGTGTCAGTGCCGTAGGATACCTGTGCAGCGGTTGCAGGTGTGGTGCCAGTCTCGCCGTCAACTCCAGAATCAACCGTTGGGGGAAGCGGTAGCACCGGATACAGTCATTCTCCCGCATGGCAGCCAAGTCCGGAATTGGTCGGGGAAGAGGCGGCGCTCTGCAGTAATTTGGAAGTGACAAGGAAGAGCGAGTGCACCACAACAAAAATTTCTTTGTACTGAGCACATGTTAATCTGTCAATACACATATGCTACAAACGGAGTCAGGTATGAGCCACATGCCCTGGATACGTATGGCTGCCAGGTGACACTCCTACCAAGACCCAGCTACACACGGAGATTGTGAACCTCCACATGCCATGGCATGGGATTAGCTGTGTCCCAGTGTAAGTGAACAGCCAGACGCAACACAGGAGTGACATACATCCACACATCAGCAGAAGTAGGATGTCGATTGCAGAGACTGTTAGTGGAACACTAGAGCCACAGGTCACATGACATTACACTAGGACAGCCCACACACCTTGCCATTAAGGTGTACATGTGATGACTCACCACACATTCATAGAGAGGATGCAGATATGTCCTTGTTACGCTACTCCGTGTCCCAGGCATACATACGCACCTCACATCCGATACCACATGTGGCATGGTGTGCGGAACAGTGTGCCATGTCAATCTACACACAGACACATGTTGGTTGCTGCAACAGCTGCTGCTTTTGAGGGAGCTCAAACATCAAGCTAATGGGAATCCCCCACACATACATGACAGAGTCACATCGTGCACCGTGGGTAGTGACATGTCAGGTGTGGTAACCCCTGTACCGGGCCTCAGGGGACACTTCCATGTGTTGGTGTCCGTGCCATGCCAGTGACGCTCATCCCAAGTGTGCAGTACGACATGCACACATGTCAAAGGAGTCAAGGGCATGCCTGGCACACATTGCACCGTCACACATTACATGTGTACACATCTCATCATACATCTGGTGCCTTCTCGACTCCGGAGTAATGTGCCACATCACAGCCTTTCACACCTGTGCCCCACACATGTAGTACTGCCCAGACAATGCCTTGATGTCCATCCATGGACAAGTATGTCAGCCCTATTCCTTCCTGTGTGCTGCCTGTCACCACTGTGATGTGTGAAAACCACCGTACTTTCGCAAAGAGGGCCTATGTACGTTCCCGTATCACTATGGGAGTGCTGCTGTATGTGTACCCATAGTGATGGTGAGCGTACAGGCGTGTGTACGCTCCGTACCACCATGAGTACGCATACGCGAGCACACCCATAGTGGTACGGACCGTACACACGCCTGTACGCTCACTATCACTATGGGTACGCATACGCGAGCACACCCATAGTGGTACGGACCGTACACGCGTGCGTACGTTCACTATCACTATGGGTGTTCTCGCGTATGCGTACTCATGGTGGTACGGACTGTAGACACGCCTGTACGCTCACTATCACTATGGGTACGCATACGCCAGCACACCCATAGTGATAGTGAACGTACAGGGGTGTGTACGGTCCGTACCACTATGGGTGTGCACGCGTATGCATACCCATAGTGATAGTGAGCGTACAGGCGTGTGTACGGTCCGTACCACCATGACTACGCATACGCGAGAACACCCATAGTGGTACGGAGCGTACAGACTCCTGTACGGGCCGTTGATATGTATTTGGGGTGCCCTAGGGCCCCGAACGCACCGTACCTGTGTGTGAAGCTCCATATTACATAGGGGACACATGAGGGACAAGTATTAAGGCCTACATGCATGCTGGTTGTCATGGAGACCAAGTTTAACCCCTTCGCTGCTAGGCCTTTTCCCCTCCTGTGCTAAGCCTTTTTTGGGCTATTTGGGGTAGTGCGCGCTTAGGCCTCTGTAACTTTTTGCCCACATTAGGTATCCACGCCAAATTTGCGTCCTTTTCTTCCAACATCTTGGGGATTCTAAAGGTACCCAGGGTTTGTGGATTCTCCTAGAGGGTTCCCAGAAATTAGTCAAAATACAGCAAAGTTTTTTTTTTTTTTTGTGAAAAATGGGAAAAACGGGCTGCAAATGAAAGCTTCTGGGTTTTTCTCTGCAAATGGTATCAAAAAAGGGTTTGTGGGGCTGAAATCACCATTTCTCCAGCTTTTAGGGAATGACAGAATTTTGTTAGAAAACCAACATTTTTTACACAGTTTTGGCATTTTTCTGGGACATACCCTATTTTTGCTATTTTTTGTGCTTTCAACCTCCTTCCAGTTAACGGTAGAAATGGGTACAAAAACAATAATGGATCCTGGAAAGCTATACATTTTTGAAAAGTAGACAAAATTCTAAATTCAGCAAGGGGTCATTTGTGTAGATCCATCAAGGTTTCTTTATAGAAATTTACAGGTAAATATAGGAAAAATTAAAAATTTGTTAAAAAAAGCAGCCTTTTGAGTCAACGTTTTCACCTGTAACTTCTTCGAATTATGACATCTCTTTGAAAGCAATGTACCGTTACATCCGGTAGACCTTCCTGGTTGTGGGGACATATAGGACTTGTAGGTTCACCAAGAGCCCAACGAACCCAGAGTAGAAAACTGAGCAGCATTTTGTAATGTTTTTTTTTTTTGGTCCGGGTATATAGCAATTATTGTGGGAAAATGTATACATGGAAAAATCGGTATGAAAGTCACCTATGTATTTCTGAAATGGGAACAAATTACAGAGTTTAGAAACAGTGCATATTTGCACATTTTCGAAATTGGGAATACTCATATTTGCATGACAATTATTGGTCATTTTTCAAAATGACTTTTTTTTTACACAATGTCTTTCATTTGGAAGGGAGAAATGCATCAAAAATCAATAGGTAATAACAGTTGCTTTACAAATTTGAACTACCCTAAGTCTCCCGATAAAAATGGTACCTCACTTGTGTGGTTAGGCATAGTGCCCACGACAGGAAGTGGCTCAAAACCTAAGGTGAACGCACCACATTTTCACACTGAAAATTTACACTTTATTTGCGAAGAGTCTAGCTGTAGTTTTTGAACCCTAGCCCTGCCGGCACCTAGGGAAACCTAGCAAACCTATACATTTTTGAAAACTAGACACCCAGGGGAATCCAGGATGGGGTGACTTGACTGCCTCCCACCATGGTCTGTTACCCAGAATCCCTTGCAAACGTAAAAAAATTGACAAAAAAAAACACATTTTCCCCACATTTCTGTGATGGAAAGTTCTGGAATCTGCGTGGATCCATAAATTTCCACACACCCCGCGTTCCCCAAAGTCCTACGAGAAAAATGGTACCTCACTTGTGCGGGTCGGCCTAGTGCACGCGACAGGAAACGGCGCAAAACGCAACGTGGTTTTGCAGTGAAAAATGACCCTTTTAGGGGTGGACCAGTGGTATTCGTGATTGAGGCACACAAATCATATAGAACAGAGGTATTCTATTCATGGGTTACATTTCCAGTTGCGAATGCAATAACAAAGACATTTCATTACTCCACAGAAGGTGAAATACCTGACGAATATTGTCCCTATGAGGACATTAAAGTTCCACTAACTTACCAGAAACACTTATATTGGTTTAAAGGCGCCCTCCACCATACAAGAAATAATGTAAGACTCAGCCCGCTCGGAAGAGACAGAGCAATATGACCGGTATTAGCGGCCTACACACCACATCCTGACATTGAAACGATGCCAGGAGGAGACTTACTTACACTTCATAAAGAACTAATAAAACTGTACAGAAATATGACACAGTTCGTGATGAGGACACTCACGATTCTGACAGCAACGGCTACAATAACAAGTCCAGTTCAGAATTTAACAACTAAAATCACACCACAAACGTTACACGCAGTAATGGGTAAAATGCCCGCAAAACGTGAACAAATGCCATTCTGGGTAGTTAAAAAAATAACACAGCTAGAAGCAATATTCCCAAATACAAGCCCATTTGAAAAACAAAAGAATGTTAAAAATCTGCTTGCCCATGGGCATAACAACACAAATAGGGGATCGTACCTCATGGGGTACAGATTTCGCTGCCATATATACTAGGACTCATGGTATCCCGTCATGAGCAGTAATACCAGATGTATTAAGACAAATACAGAATGAGTACAGAACAGACCTTCCCTAAATTTAGGGATGAAATTACTTGGTAATTTTGCCCAGGTATCAGCTATAATATTAGCAAATATTAAGGGGGAAGCAGCATCAGTGGCAATCCGTCAACGTCTAAGAGAGTTCAGTCCTTTACAACAGGAACATGAATTGGTCCAGAAAAGGACACCTTGAAGCAGGCACCTGCTTCTTCTAAGAAGAAGTGGGACAATAACAAAAAACAAAAGATTAAAGAAAATAGATCTCAATCCAGAGGTAGGTCTCCTCCACAAGAGCCCTCCGAAAGGAGGTATAATCTTAGGAATAGGGACAATATTAGAAAACCTGACAGGTATCAGGATACTGATACATGTTCCTCTTGTTCCTTTCAGGTTTCAACGAAAAACGCTGAGAGGGAAGGACGGTCAGAGAGACAAGAAGAGCGTAAAAAGCCCAGAGACAGGCAACACGCTCCAGACTGCACTTCCAAAAAAGAAGAAAAACCTAAAACAAAACCTCAATTCAAAAAGAAGAAAGTTGCAGGCCAAAATATCAGACATGCCCAGAATTCAGAGGACTCAACTACTGAACGAGGAATGGGCTTTGAAGATGCTAGACAGTGTGGCAGAAGTAACAATAGCTCGTCAGAACCTGATGGAATTTCTGGTGACAGCGGACTTGAATGATTATATCACAGTGGAAACACCTGATACTAGGGTAAGCACCCACAAAAGTTATATGAAATAACACTCCAGATGGAAGGGGACAAGCCCAGGAAAGTTAGAAGTCTCTTTTGGGAGAACTTGACGTTTGGCTATGACATTCTTTTAGCTGAACAAGATTGGCCGCCAGCTTTTGTTATGTATTACCCTAGGGGGGAAACAGTAATTTTGCCAGCCTTTTCTGACCCTGTTGCTAAATATCTAAAATACACATATGCACGGGAGTGGGCCGTGACCCTAGCACCTGCCTCATATCGAAACCATGTTGGATGGGAAGAGAATTCAACCCACCACATAATACCATTAAAAACTACTACGACTCCACAGAGACAGTATCCAATAAAGCAAGAAACTAAAAAACAGGACAAGGAGATCTTAGATCAACTTGAATACCAAGTGGTGATTGAAACTTGCACCTCTCAAATGAATAATCCTTTGTTTCCTGTAATGAAACCTGACAACTCATATAATCTAGTTTTGGATTACAAACATTTAAACATTTTCAGAAAAACATTTGCAGTACAAAATGCACACAGTGCCTCATTAATGAATAACATTGTGCGGAAAAAATACAAAACTACACTAGACATCTCAAATAGATTCTTCTGCCAAAATAAAGCGCCTGATAGCAGGTATTTAACAGCATTCTCCGCGTTAGGCTCACAGCGGCAATTTTGTCAACTCCATCAGGGGTGTATAACAGCCTGGGGTTGTTCTCAGCCAGAGTAACTGAATTACTTCAAAATCTGGATGAAGAGGCATTGTCCTATGTGGATGATATTTATCTAACAGATGATGACCTGGAGGAACACTTGACCAGAGTGAATACCATAATATTGGGATTGGCCTCTGAGGGCTATAAATTCAACTTTAAAAAATCAAAGATAGCCCACCTTAATGTCCTATTTCTGGGATATGAGCTCTCAAGTGAAGGGAAAAGCTTAGCAGCTAACTTTTTAGAAAAGCGCGTGCTGCTCCAAACTCCAAAAACATAGAAGAATGTACAATTAATACAGGGATTCCTGAATTTTGGCAGAAAGTACATTTTGGATTACCCAGATAGGGTTAAAGCTTTCTACGATCTAATAAGACCCGATTTTTCAGTTAGGCAATGGACATAGGAACATACAGATAACCTACGTTCCCTACAAGCGGACAAGATAGAGACGAAACACTTAAAACACGCGTGAATGTCCATAACCTAGTGATCCGTATAGTTGCGGGTCAATCAGGGTACACCTACCTAACATGCAATGAAGGTGAAACTGTACCACTAGCATACAAATCACATTTGTACACACATGCCGAGATGCTTTACGCATCAACAGAAAAAACTCTGGCAGCAGTATAGACTGCCGTGGTGAGAGAAAGAGCACTAGCTCAGGGGAAACAAATAATTGTCGTGACTCTAGTACCAGCCTTAGAGGCTGCAACAAAGACAAGCGTCCCTAATGCACAAGCCGTACAACAGAGATGGCTATTGGAAGTAAACAACAATACAGCACTGCATGTGCAATCGCTAAAGGATGCATGCAGGATGGAAAATTTAATCCAAGTTGTACAAAAACACAATCTCTAGGAGATTGCACGGCACAGATAGCAGAATTAAAAGCTCTGTTACTAGCACTGGTAAATACGGATCGAGAATTCCCCACATAATTGTGTGTGATTCGTTTTACTGTATACAGTCGTACAATGAGAACTTACACCACTGGGGCGAGGTTCAATGATGCAAGAGGTGGCACAATTAAGCACAAAACGCTATGGGAACAGGTAGTGAAGTTGAAAAACGAACTACAGAGAGCCCATGTGATACACACACTGACTCATCAACGTGATGGCGTTGAGGTGAAGGGAATTCATTGGCTGATGAAGCCGCATAGGGAGCTGTATGTACGTTTCCATAGCTGCAATCACTCGTTCAAAAGCAAGAATAGACGGTGAGATTATGGTTGCAATTATTGCTACATGCATAAATCGGCACTTCCCAAAAATTTTCCACTAAAGTGCTCTTAGTTAGATGCAAACAACATTCCATTTGCTCAGATTCCTGGAGTGGGGGATAAAGTAATACCAAACATGGATCGCAGATTATGCTTAAAATTAGCTGTACACTAGGGTCTGGGTTCCGTGCATGCAGGTGTTACAGCGACTGTTTCCTTGCTGAAACAACGCTATTGGTGGCCAGGATTAACCATGCACACTAAAGATTATGTCTTGAAATGCGACATCTGCCAGCCGATGAAAGGCTCCACCATAACACGTCCAGCGCAGACACCATTATTTATATCAGACAAACCACTCGTGTGTGTTTATTTGGACCACTGCTGCTGCTTACAAACAGATGGGGCTTACAAGTACATCATGGTTGCAGTGGATTCCTGCTTGAGATTTCTATGGGTATGGCCCCAGTGCTCGGCTGACGCTCGAACTGTTATCAAAGATTTGCGAGTCTTTATAGGGACATTCGCAAATGGCACATTACATTCTGACCATGACCCCGAATTTAGCTCTCGGGCTTACAAGGAAGCCATGGGGTGTTTGGGTGTAGCATTGCAGTACTCTGTCGTGGAGAGGAAAAACCGGGACTTAAAGCAATCTTTAACAGCTAGAGTATCAGGCTAGGGTGGTATTTGGGTCAAACATTTATATGGAGTACAAAGAGCATTAAACAACATGCCAAGAAGTTCTCCTGGGGGTGTCACTCCTTATGAGGTCCTATTTTGGACAAGAATGTGGGTACCTGTTCTTGATTGTGACAGCACGCTGGTGGATGAAAAACCTTTTGACATCAATAAACGTATGGCTGTTTTACAGGATCTGAATGAATCAACGGCACTACGAAACAATGTCCAGGTAAAGCGGACCACCACTGGGGAAGTCAAGTCAGTCACGGCAAGACTTGTCTGGGTCCCTTAAGTCGGTGATCTGGTCAGAGAAAAAAGTAGCGGACAAAAAAAATTTGGGCCATCATACAGATAGCCTGCACCTGTCCTGGCAGTTGAAGGAACAAGAACTGTACTTCTGCAACCTCTTGCCGGAAAAAAGGAGAAAAGATTTGTCTCCATTGACCTGATAAAACCACACTATGTGGCCGACACTGAATAATAGGCCTCGTGAACTCCTGAGTAGCCAACGCCTTCCTCTCGCTACTATACAGGAAGTTCAAACAGAAAGACTCATCACGTTCGAAGAATCCCCAGGACAGAATGATGGACTATTCAATAATGCCATGGAACTTGTTCCTCTTCAAACTGAAGTTCAAACTCAAATTCAAAATCAACATGAAAGACAAATTTCTATTCGACCAAATGTCTACATCAATATGCCTCAACAAGAGTCATCTACAAGTTCAACAAAACCTGTGGAACTACCAAAAATAGATCAAACTGCCTCTGGCTATTTCATAGACTTCGATACGTTTTCATTGGATCCAAGTGAACCAGAAACGTTGCCAGCCCAAAAAACTTGTCACCAGCAAATCAAAGACTTTTTTATCTTTCTTAAACATACATGCCTGGTATCACCTTGGATAGAACTTTGGGCAATCACCCGGATACTTTTCTTTCTTTTCTGTATAGGCTTAGTAACTGTTTTTAGCATGCTTATTAATGGAACTTATCTTAGACAAAGCTCTGCAACATCAAAAGTGAATCTGATTCTGCAACCTCACCTTTCATCAGATCGTGAACAAAAAGACTTGTCATCAGTGAACATTACAGCAGTTCCGATACCTGATGGTATAGTGTGGGTCAAGGTTGATTATGATATATTTGGTCCAACCAAACTTTTAAAAATACCACTTTTATTCAAAATATCCTTAAATGATATCATTACCTCCAGTACATTCTCCTATGATTGGGATTATGAAACTGTTAATAATATGGTGTCTGATTTAGAACAATCTGCTGCCTTTCTAATAATGAAATGTTGGAAGACACATCAGATTTTGACACAATGTATTGCTAACAGCATTATGGTCATAATTTTTTGCATAAATCTGCTAATCTCAGAAATGTTTTCACATACCACTAATGGGAACATTGCCCAACACTGCCGAAAAGCAGTTCAAAAACATTTGCACAGAAATTTCCATATTTTTCAGGGTTTAACATGTCTGACCCAGCCTCACATTATTATAAGGTTGCACCGACATCAGCACAGAAAAATATGTTGCCAAACACCAAACAGATTTACTCTGCTTCCTTTATTACCCAGATGTCTGAACAAGGTTTCGACTTTTGGAAAGAGACAATAGACACAAAATCAGTCTGGGGTTCTAGAGACTGGCAAGTCCAGGGAACAGAAGCGCTATTTAGAGCATGCCTCATTCCTCAGCAGGTTATGTTTCTGAATGATATACTGTGCAACAAACTATCTAGAATAGCCAAGAATAAGGATTTTAACGCACCTCAGATTCCAACACCATCACAGACTGAGTGTTACCTTACATCACGAGGAGGGATTACACTAGATAACATCATGCAATATAATAGATCAGACCCCAATTGGAAGGGATGGGTGTTTTTTCCCACAGATACTAATAGATGTCAGGAAAGATTCAAAGGTACAACCAAAGGGTTTAGTATCCACAGGCCAGACCCACACTATGTACAAAGAGAACATCCAAGGCTAGTGCCGTCATACAGTGTTGGGAAGTTATGCCTTGATTGGCTAAAAACCTCAACACTCACTCAGGTGAAACAACACTTATCCTTACTCCCAGAGGATGTGGACCTATGGGATTTTTTATTAGGTCACAGAAAGCCACGTCAAAAACGCTTCTTATATGCTGTCTATAATGAAATCTGGAAAATCTCCCAACAAGAAGCTGCGGAGAGGTTACGAGGAATAGATAGGATTATCATAGAGAAAGCCTTAGCCGTAGTTAACAATGGTATGGCTACGTTAACCTCCAGGATATATTCACGGGGCAACATTGTATCTTCTGCTATTGATGTTCTAGAACAAGATCTGTCCATACTACAGCACAGGCAATCACAATTGCATTCTATCACGTTATTAGGCTGGATGCTGCAATCTTTGCGCGCAGGCTATGTGCCCTGGCGTTTTATCAACAATAAGTCTCTGTTTTCCGCATTCAGTCTGACAGAGAAACAGACAAAAATGGCACAGAGGGGAGCAAAATATACAATGCTGCATATTGAAAAACTGGACAGATTAGCTTTTACGGTGGCAGAATCAATTGCTTTTAAGGTTTCTTTTAAGTGTTATTGTGTACTGTACGCGACCTGCCTTGGAAACAGAATCGCTTAGTTTGGGGCACTCTTACCTGGGTATTGAACTTTGCTTCTCTTGTTCTCTCCCCACGAGCCTGCCCGCCCCATCGCAGCCGACCGGGCGCTGCCGGGGACTAGAGCGAAGGCCGCCATCTTTGGTGAGGACGAGGCGAGCGGCACAGCGCTCGGCCCCTCCCACCCCTAATCCTTCAAAGTCACCAATTTGGAGCGCGTGCACCGATTGACAGTTGCATGCGATTGCTGAGGTCCTGAGGCGGAAGCCGGGACTTGTGATTGTGTGAGAGAACGGATTTTAAATTACAACTTTTAACAGTATTTTAACTGCTTTTAAGGTTTCTTTTAAGTGTTATTGTGTACTGTACGCGACCTGCCTTGGAAACAGAATCGCTTAGTTTGGGGCACTCTTACCTGGGTATTGAACTTTGCTTCTCTTGTTCTCTCCCCACGAGCCTGCCCGCCCCATCGCAGCCGACCGGGCGCTGCCGGGGACTAGAGCGTAGGCCGCCATCTTTGGTGAGGACGAGGCGAGCGGCACAGCGCTCGGCCCCTCCCACCCCTAATCCTTCAAAATCACCAATTTGGAGCGTGTGCACCGATTGACAGTTGCATGCGATTGCTGAGGTCCTGAGGCGGAAGCCGGGACTTGTGATTGTGTGAGAGAACGGATTTTAAATTACAACTTTTAACAGTATTTTAACTGCTTTTAAGGTTTCTTTTAAGTGTTATTGTGTACTGTATGCGACCTGCCTTGGAAACAGAATCGCTTAGTTTGGGGCACTCTTACCTGGGTATTGAACTTTGCTTCTCTTGTTCTCTCCCCACGAGCCTGCCCGCCCCATCGCAGCCGACCGGGCGCTGCCGGGGACTAGAGCGAAGGCCGCCATCTTTGGTGAGGACGAGGCGAGCGGCACAGCGCTCGGCCCCTCCCACCCCTACGGCCATAAATGCTTCACCCCGGCAGGAAGCGCAGCGGACGAGTGCAGCGGGCGCGTCGATGGCGCGCCGAAGACGCGCCAAAGACAAGCCCGTCTGCGCCCGTCCGCGCCTGCACGGGGCTGGAGGCTACCAACTCTGCCGCACAGACCATCGACAAGTCAAACACGTGGCGACTGATGTACACCAAAGACAAATTAATGTCACTTGATACTAAGCCCCTACAGGACCACTCACAATGTGCTACAGTGGAACCCACTAACATCACGGGCTCATTTGTTTGCTGTACATGCAGCTGGAAAAACAAACCCAAAGACGATCTCTTCAAACAAAATCCTTCCATACTAGATATATCCTGTATCTATCTTAACACACGATCCCTTCCTAAACACGCCGTTGAACTGTGGGACACCCTATATCAAAAGCAACCGGACCTAGTGTTCCTTACGGAGACCTGGCTCGACACGCACAGTACTCCTGATATTGCAATAGCGCTCCCCACAGGCTATAAAATCCTTAACTTAAATAGACCCAAAAAAAAGGGTGGGGGGGTTGCCCTGCTATTTAAAGAAAAGTTTACTTGCACCCTAGAAGTGCCTGTCCAAGATAGCAAACACGAAGTAATGATTTACTCAGTCTCCTTAGGCACGTACCCACTGAGCGGAGGAGCAATTATCTATAACCCTCCAGGAAGTACAGTAGAATTCAGTATGCAGCTTCTTTCTCAGATACTTCCCGTTTGTTTAAAACACAAAAATATTTTAGTACTAGGAGATTTTAATGTTCATTTCGAGTTACATACTAACTCACTTACCAAGCATCTTGCAGACAATATGGAAATCCTGCAATTAACCCAACTAGTCAACCAAGACACCCATAGAGCGGGACACATGTTGGACCTGATATTTACGAATATTAAGTCCGCAACTATCAACAACATTGTGCCTCTCACATGGACTGATCACTTCAGGATTGACTTCACCATCAGCGTCCCCATAAAAAACACGAGACCAATAATACAGGCCCAGGCCACAAATAGAAACTGGAAAAAAATGTCATTGGAAAAATTCCAACAGCACTTCCATTTTAAGACCAACCCGGGCCCATCAATTGAGCAAGAAATTTATGGTCTACAAAAAAGCATCGGGGATGCTCTTGAACACTGCTCCATGAACGCTACCAAAAATAAATCTAGACGAACGATCTCAGAAAAGTGGTATAGCCCGGATCTTAAAACTCTTAAAAGAAAATGCACCACGCTGGAGCACAAATGGAGGTTAAGCAAAACCATGATTGACAGAGACATTTATAAAAAGGAACTGAAAGCTTACAATACAGCCATACGAAAAGCAAAAAAAGATTACTTTTCACAACAAATTTTCGAACATAAACACTCTTCTAAAGCACTCTTTAAAATTGTTCGAGAACTTTGCATTCCCCCTGGCCTTACAACAAATTTGTCACCTTCACAGGAAAGATGCAACGAAATTAGTAATTTCTTTTTTGATAAAATCGATAAAATCTATTCATCCTTTTCAAGTACCGATCCGGTATCGCCAGAGCAGCACACCGATGCAGAGTCCTGCACATTGGCTAGCTGTCCCGCCTTCGGGCCTTTTTCAAAAGAGCAAGTAGCCAAGGTCATGTCTGAAATTAAATCAGGCTCTCCACTGGATCCATGTCCACACCACATATTCCTACAAATAATTCCTCTCATTTGCCCAATAGTGACACAAGTTTTAAACATGTCTCTCGACCAGGCGGAATTTTCAACTATTTGGAAAACAGCAGTGGTTACGCCTTTACTAAAAAAAGAAGGTACAGATATAAAAAACCCAGCTAACTACCGACCCATATCACAGTTACCATACCTCTCAAAAGTTTTGGAGAAACTGGTGAACAAGCAACTCTCACAATTTTTGGAAGCTAACAACCTGCTTGACGTTTCACAGACGGGCTTCAGGTCCAACAACAGTACTGAAACAACCCTTTTGGCAGTACTCGACGACATCAGAAACCAGGTGGATAGGGGTAAAACGGTGGCCCTGATATTGCTAGACTTATCAGCGGCTTTCGATACCGTATCCCACAACCTCCTGATAAAAACATTAGCTGCTAAAGGAATACAGGAAAAAGCCCTGCGGTGGTTGAATTCCTTTCTAACTGACAGACTGCAATCGGTTCGACTTGGCGGCTTTTCTTCCACTCCCCGAAAGATTAAATATGGTGTACCACAGGGGGCATCATTAAGCCCAACGCTATTTAATGTTTATGTCTCCTCACTAGCTGCGATCGGGAAGAAGTGGGGCGTAGACATCTGCTCCTACGCAGATGATACGCAACTTATGATTGCATTAAATGGTGAAGACGGCACTAAAAACAGATTGCACAACTGTCTTTCTGAATTATCTAGTTGGATGCAAAACCACTGTTTGAAGTTAAACGCCGACAAATCAGAGATTTTGCTATTCGACGCTTCCCAGCAGCTTTGGGATGATACCTGGTGGCCCAACAGTCTTGGCACACCCCCCAAACCAACTCAGAAGGCGAAGAATCTGGGAGTCCACATTGACAATGCACTATCAATGAAAGACCATGTATCAATTACTTGCGGCAAAAGCTTTGCACTTCTGAAAATGCTTCGAAAAGTATTTCCCTGGATTCCCTTGGAATGCAGAAAGATCTTAGTCCAGTCACTATTAATTAGTAGACTGGATTACGGGAACTCCCTATTTGTCGGCATGGCAGATTACCTATTTTCAAAACTACAGCTTGTTCAGAATGCGGCAGCGAAAGCTGTATGCAACAAGAGAAAATATGACTCAGCGACTAGCTGCCTGAGAACCCTACACTGGTTGCCAATGAGAGAAAGGGCCGCCTTCAAAATACTGTGCATTACTCACAGAGTCCTGCACGACACCGGCCCGAACATTCTAAAACATAGAGTCAATTTCTATGTACCAAACAGAAACCTCCGATCCCAAACCGCTGCAAGAGCAGTAACCGCCCGTATAAAAAAGGTCAGGACGGGAGGCCGTGCTTTCTCACACTTAGCCGCAAATCTGTGGAACAATTTATCAACAGACCTAAGACTCACTGATGATTACCTCACCTTTAGGAAAAAACTTAAAACCATGCTGTTCCCCAACACTTGCTAACTTTCCTGTCTATTCTCGGCAACACTCTGCACTCTGTCAATCTTAGCGCCATGATATCCTTTGGGATGAATGACAGCGCTTTAGAAATATCCTTACCATTACCATTACCATCACCGTCTACAGAATGGTTAATCCATGGCCATATCACTCCACCGAACACAACTTTCCAATTTCAGTATTGCACACCAGGCAGGCAGATATGAAGAAAAGGGTAGGTCATTCATCAAGGAATCTTGGGACTTACCGTACACATTTCGATGCAGGAGTGGGGATCTAGAAGTGTTTCTAAGTGGTATAAACTGTGAGAACGCTTTGAGTGGACCTCTCATAGGCCAGGATATAATGCTGCACGGGGCCTGTAATGGTTCAGTAGCTAACGTATCCTGTCACTTGAGGGGTGCCCCGGCAGCCATGATTACTCCAGTGTTCAGGCTACTTTCAAATGGGAGTTATTTTTTTTTTTCTTTTTCACAATCCTTTATTGAACAGTTGCCATCTTACATACATCATGTTGATCGAGGACAGCGACATATTCTGCAATGTTCAGATAGCCCAACAGTTATACAGAGAGTTACAGTAGTGCAAGCTATCGCACAGCCTGGCAGGTGAAGAAGGGAGGGCGTCAGAAGAGGCATATGTGCTTATGCGGTTTGCAAGAGGACAGCGACGTCTCTGAGGCTGCAGTTGTCGGAATCAGCGTTATTGTCATGATCGATAGCCAGGGGGAGCCCACAGGTGGTGTGTCTGGGTTAGCAAGGTGATGAAGGTAGGACATGAGGGGGCCCCATATGTTAGGGGGTGTATTTGCAGCCAGCATCAGGTCCCAGAATTTCTCCAGGAGCGTCTGGCGGTGTGCTGAGTCGTTGAGCCAAAGTTTACCCAGAGGTGCTGGTTTATGTCCCCCAGTGAATCACCACCCGCCTCTTGGCGAGCACCAGCAGCAGTGCTACAAGCTTGCGGTTGACATCGGAGATGTCTTTAACATGTCCTAGGAGGCATAGCAGGGGATCTGGTGCGATGTGCCCCTGAGTGAAGTGGCTAATCGTGGAGCACACCTTCAGCCAAAAGTCAGAGATCTTAGGGCATGTCCAGGCGGAGGTGCGCAAAATGCGTGTCGGGAGTAGAGAATCTCATGCATCTATTATTATCTATCAATCCCATCTTGTGGAGTACGGCTGGGGTACGGTACAAACGATGTAAATATTTAAAATGGATAAGCCGTAGAGGGTAGTTGGGGGGGAGGCGTTTGGTTTGGTTACATCAATACTGCCACTGTACGGGTGTGAGGGTGCCGGCCAGATCTGCGTCCCATGCGTTACGAGCTCGATCTGTGTTAATTGGTGATGCAGCCAGGGTGAGTGCGTATAATCTAGTGACTAATTTGCGCGGAGAGGTGGAGGAGTGTATATATTCTAGCACTGCGCTTGTGCAGGGGGCCAATGGAAAGGTCGGGGTAGCGTCTTTGCAAGTGGCTCTAATCTGATAATAAAGCAGTTTGTCTGGGGATGCGGCGTCTTCCGGCAGTGTAAAAAAGGTGTTAATGGGATATATGTCGGCATTGGTGTGAATACCTAAATCTGCGGCACGCCGGACCATGCCAGCTGTTTGCAGCAGGGGGAATGAAGGGTTGCGTGCAAGGTGCATGGACGGTGCGAAAAGTATGCTCGAGCAAATGTACCTGCGTAGCCCGTCCCAAGCCCAGCGCACACACTCCACAGTGTCCATCTCTCCCCTGGTAATTTTGTGCTGTAAAAATAGCACCGCTTGCAGATGTCAGAGGGAAGCCAGGTCAGTTTCGACCACGACGTGTGGCTGGAAAGCATTGGGTTAATCCAAAAGTGAAGAAAGCTGGCTTGGGCACACAGTGCGTAGAGTCGGAGATCGGGGGCTCCCATTCAGCCACTCGTTAGGGGTAATGTTAAGATATCATAGGTGATGCGTGGTTGGCGCCCTGCCCAGATTAAGGCAATAATGTTAGATTTCAGTTTCTTAAAAAATTGTAGGGTAAGTGGGATTGGGATGTTTGTGAATAAGTACGGAAATTTTGGAAGCACGATCATTTTTGTGATGGCTATGCGCCCCACCAGCAAGAGTGGGAGTTTTTGCCAAGCCTTTATTTTACGCTCCAGCCAGCCCATCGCTCTACCAAAATTTGCTCTCCATAGCTCGTCCAAATCTCTAGATAACCAGATGCCTAGAAATCCCATAGGGCCGGTTGCCCAAACAAAAGTGTAGTAAGTGGGGAATGATTTCATGGAGTTTGTAAGAGGAAAAAGAAAGGGCTTGCCCCAGTTAACCCTGACACCGGATAAGCAGCCAAAACGAACAACCTCCCTGGTCATAGGGGCCAGATTCTCTTGTGGGTCGCGTATGTGAAGTGTGATATCATCAGCATACACAGATGTGACCAGGGCACGGGACGAAAAACCAATGCCGCGTTGAGTGTGGTGCAGGCGCGCCGCCAGAGGTTCCATAGCAATGGCAAATAACATAGGCGACAGTGGGCAGCCGTGAAGGGTGCACCTCACAATGGCTATGGGATCAGTAACCTGTCCGTTCACTCTGATGCGCGCCGTCGGGTGCGTATATAAAAGCTGGATTTTCCACACAAAGCCCACACTAAAGCACAGGCGAGGGAGGAGATGGAAGAGAAAGGGCCACACGAGAGTGTCAAACGCCTTGGTGGCATCCAGGAGGGCAGCCACCGCGGGCAGAGAGGGGTTGATCTAGTGTAAGACGGAGAATATGGTGTGCAAATTATGAGAGGTGGCGCGCCCCGGGATGAACCCTGATTGATCTGGGCGAGCAATCATTGGCATCAGCAGGAGAAGGCGATTCGCCAAATGTTTAGCGTATATTTTATTGTCAGTATTAATGAATGATAATGGGCGATAAAAGTCGCAGCTCTAAGGGGACTTGTCTGGCTTTAATAAAAGGGTGATCATGGCTTCTCGAAGGGAGGGGGGGAAGCTGCCCTGTTCTAGAGATTTGTTGTACATTTCTGCCATGTGTGGGAAAAGAAGAGACGCGTACTCTTTGTATAATGTGGGGGTGAGCCCATCTGAGCCGGGGGCCTTATCGCCCGGAAGGCCCGTGATGACCTTGGAGATCTCCTGTTGCGTAAAAGGTTCATCTAGGTATTCCCGATGGCTGTTACCAAGCCATAGCAGATCTATGGAATCGCAATATTGATCAAAAGATTCCCTTGATGGGGCTTCTCCCGCGGAGTACAGAAGTGAATAAAAGGTCGAGATACGCATGATGATGAGGGGGAGGTTGTTCGCCCAGTGGTCTCATCACCGAGTGCTGTGATGGAAGAGGACGCGTGCAGCTGCCTGAGGAGATTAGCCAGGGTCTTGCCTGGCCGGTTGCCTTCTGCGTTGCGGCGGGCGCGGGCCTCTTTGCAGAGGAATGACAACTCCCTGTCCGCTTCTTTGTGGTACTCGGTAAGCTTGGTTCTAATGAATGCAAGAGTGGCTGGATTGGGGTCTTGGGATTGTTGAAGGTCCAGGGTTTTGATGTCTTTTTCCAGCCGTTCAAGTGAGCCCCTAATGGATTTTAGCACCCCAGATTGCTTTGCGATGCATTCCCCCCTGATGACGACCTTAAAGGCCTCCCAGAGCGTGGAAGGTGATTCGACGGAGCCGGTGTTGCAGTTGAAGTAATCTGTGATGGCGGTATGGATATCCTACCGGAACGCAGCATCGCGAAGTGAGTTGGGGGGCAGGCATCACGCAAACATATGGCGCAAGTAGAGTGGGAAGCACAGGCAAAGTCGCACCGAGACGTGATCAGACAGTGTAAGGGCCAAGTGGTCCACCGAAGTGGTCCAGAAGGCACAGTCTTGATTGGTAAGCCAAAGGTCGATGCAAGACCATGCTCCGCACGAGCCAGAAAAGCAGGACCCCTTGCGCGCGTCCGGGTGTGTGTGTCGCCAGGCATCTAACAGGGGGTTTTTCTCTAGGAGGGACTGAAGGGTGGTGGTGGCCTGCTGTTGGTGAGTGCAGTCGCAAGAGCGGTCTAATGAAGGTGAGGGTGCGACATTAAAATCGACCCCCAAATCAGGGGGTAGAGCCCCAGCGAGGTTATTATTTGCCAAACAGGAGTTAGAAAGGTGGGGTCATCAGTGTTAGGACCATATAGCACTGCGACTGTCAGTGGCTGGTTGTACAAGGTGCAGCAGGGGGAATGAAGGGTTGCGTGCATAACGCCCTTCAGTATCAATGACGGAGTGAGTGCCGTGCCAGGGAAGGCCCTTTCTGAAAAGGATGGTAACGCCTCTAGTCTAATTAGAGTAGAAACTGCTGTACGACTCCCCCCAGTGTCGGGAGTGGAGTCTGGCTGAGGAGATGGGAAGAAGATGTGTCTCCTGAAGAAAGCAAATGTCCACCTTGTGTCTGCTGAGGTGTGCGTGCATGAGGCGGGCTTTGCAAAAGTTGTTTAGGCCTCTTATGTTCCATGTCGTGAAGGTGGTGGCAGTCATGGAATAGTTTTGGGTGGAGTGGTGGAACAGTACCAATAGTCTGAAATTGGGCTAAGATAAGTCATTGTCGTGCAGTGTGCGTCGACATGGAATATGTACATTAGGTTACATGCCAAAAACAATGTACAGGAAACATTGCAACAACCAATATAGGAAGGGTGCCTGTTACGAATCCTTTAACAAAAAACACATGCCTGCCCCCCACCCACTCCAACCCCCCAATCAGTTTGAGTATCAGATCCCCCCCACCCAGGAACCCCAAACTTGGAGAAAAAACTACGGTAGTGGGACTCATCCCTTGAGGGTGCGTGGGCATAGCCCCATGCCGCAAGGGCAGGAGGGCCGAGCATTGGGTAATACGAGAGAGAAGCAGCGTTGGGGTATGACATGCGGTTGAAAACAGGCAGCAGTGTGGAGGCATAGAGGGTAGGCCATGTGAAAAGAAACCCACGATCCCATAAACAATGTTGTTCCAATACAAATTACAAATAGCATACATAACCTGGCAGGCGATACATGAACAGAGGACTATCAATAGAAGTAGAGTGCAATTAGCAATTGGTCAAACATGGTGTGGGTGGGGAAGACTCTCGGAGTCTGGTACAGCCACGCAGAGAAGTTGGGGCATTTAGGATCAGTCATTGCCGCTCAGGCGGCTATCGTCAGAAACAGAGCGGTGGCTGTGCGGAGGCGATTTTTGTAGCTGCTTCGGGTCAGTGAAAAATGTTGGCTTTTCTCCACAGTCCACACGGAGTTTGAAAGGGTAGAGCATGGCATAGGTGATATGAAGCTGTTGCAAGATGCGTTTGACGGGGAGGAAATCCCGGCGAGCAGCCTGGACTGACAAGTTAAAGTCGGGGTGAAAGGACAGAGTGTTGCCCTGATGATTAATCTCCCCCAGTTCCCGAGCCCTGCGCAGTATGGAGCCTCTGTCACGATAGTTCAGCAAACGGGCAACGATAGGCCTCACTGGTGCCCCAGGGGAGGCCGAGGTCCGAGTGACCTGTGTGCCCACTCTATAATGAAATGGGTGGATAAGACTGGGCCAAAAAGGTCGCGGAGTAGGGTCTCCATGTAGTCCTCCATCCTGCCAGTGGCAGTGGACTCTGGTAGGCCCATGACCTGGATGTTGTTTCTCCGGGAGCGCACTTCAAGGTCCTAATTTTTAGCACGTATAATCTCCAGGATTTTGTCGATTTTAAGTAGCTTTTGCGCGCCTTTGGCCCGGTGTCCTCAACATCCGAGACCCTGGTCTCGAGCTGATCAATGCAGGCATCATGGGAGTCCACCCTTTGTTTAACCTGGTCAAAACGGGAGGTCAGGTGGTCAATTTTGGTGTATATAAACTTCAAGCTGGATTGAACATCCAGGTGGATGGTCCGCAGGCTGTCGTCCCTCTCCTCAGTGGGATCCGTTTGTGTGGACTGCTCACCGGCGTCCAGGGGGGGCTCCCCGTTCCTGCCTGCCCTGAGCCCGGTGAAGGTGTGCTTAGGCTGCCTGATATCAGTTTTCCCCATGGCGACCTGCAAAGGGTTGGGAGAGCAGGGTGGGCAAATGGTTAGTCATTGATTAGGAAGGCCCTCTGCCCGGGGTGGGTGCAGGCCGGCAAGATAGTGGGGGAAAGGCAGTAGCAGTGCCGCTGAGTGTCGAGCGACCACCCCGGTGAGCTTCAGGAAATGTCCCCCAGTGAGCTGTAGGCAGCCGCTGAAAGGTCAGAATTGGCCTCTGACGTGTGGGGAATGGTGCTGGGGCCCGAGTAGGAAAGACCAATCCTCATGCAGGTAGGCAGCGCAGGCCACGTCCAGGCTGGGCTGAATCAGTGTGCAGATGCCCGAGTTACCAGGGGGCTAGCCAGGTGGGTCAGCCTCGTGAGGGGCGTGAGACAGGGCGAAAGAGATCGGTATCTCAGGAACAGGCCCCCCGGCGTCGGCTCATATTGAAAAAGGGGATGGTGGATGCCTGATTGGCATGGTCAGCTGTGCAGTTTGAGGAGCTGGGGGAATTGCCAAGACCCCACCGCAAGCAACCCTCCACCCGGAGCGCCAGCTGCAATGAGTGGGCCGCTGCAGTCCAGGGGCAACTGCCGCCAGGCACTCACCGGTTGAGGGTGTGAGAATCGGGTAAGCCGATCACTGGAGGGTTGTGGCGGGGATGACGTGTTGTCGGGTGGCCGCAGGCCTGTGAGGAGACCCCCAACTATCTTCAGCGTAGGGAGCAGAGTCTCTTCTCCAGGCACTCCGCTCCGTCGCAGGCCCAGGGTCGGGAGCGAGTCAAGGTGCAGCCGGGTGCCATGGCGCCGGAGTCACAGCAGCGCCTCCAAGATTAAGTCCCGAGGCCAGCACCAGGATCAGGCCGCCGGAATGTTGCGCTACGTCTGAGAGCCCAGAGATGAGCCTCGGGGGCGATGCAGCAAACCGGCCGGAGATATAAGGGCAGGCGCAGGCCGCGGCGGTGATAGTGTTGGCCGTGTTCAGCAGGCCAGGCCCATGCGGCCGCTCCGGGGCAGTGAGCGGCGTGCTGTGGCAGGTCTCAGGCTGCGGATCTTCGGGACCCCCTGGGTCGCAAAGAAGGTAGGGGAGGTCAAGTGCTGTTGTAGGCGGCCAGATGGTGCCCTCTCTGGTAGGATATTGATCGGATAGGTAGCTCGGCCTGGCGAAGCTAGCTCAGCGCGCAGCCATCTTGCTACTGGCGAGACCACGCCCCCTCACATGGGAGTTACTTGATGCTGAACAATAAAGGTTGTTGTGGGATGCTTCCCGGAATCGCATATCTGGTAACTGTGAGCTCCAGGGTTACTTGCTGTATGCAAGCCCGCCTGCGCCCAGCCATGCCCGACCGGGACAAGGGGCCAGGACCACTGCTTCCCCCCAGGGAAGTCTGCAGAAGTATTCAAGAGGTCAGCTTTTAGCGCTCAGGACTCTAAACGGCTCCCCGTGAGAACAGCTGATGGGTTCCACTTATTTGCATGGTTCCAGAGGAGAATGAAACCAGTGTGGCTTTTAGATACTCACCTTCAAGGACAAGCATCAAACGACTCACAAGCCCCAGGTTTCCTATTGGAAGCTCGGTCTGATTAATTCCCGGTCAATCCCCAATCATGCCATTAACATCAGAAATTTGTTAGAGGAAGATATCCTCGATGTTCTGTTCGTCACCAAAATCTGGCTTAAGGATAGCTCCAGGCCTGACATTAATCTGGCTATACCACCAGGGTACCAAATCCATAGATTAGATTGAGAAAATAAAATGGGGGGTGGAATTGCCGCTTTTAAATGCACTACGACCCCACACTCTCTCCCGGAATGCGAATATGTTCAATTACACATCACACTATCACCGTCTTGTACATACTCCGGCGTTCTAGTATATAGACCACCGGGCCCCTGCACCTCTTTTCTAGAGGCATTGCCAGATACTTTAGCTAGCCTATCTCTAGAGAAAAACCACATAACAATATTAGGGGATTCTAACCTTCACTTTGAAGCACTTGACGCCCCTTCCACCAAACGGCTACTGGAGGACCTGTAATTAACATGACAAAGGGCACACATTGGACCTCATATTCTCCAATGACCCCCAGGTCACTGTATCTGATGGTACCTCTGTGCCCTGGTCCGATCACTGCCTTATTCTGTTGAGACTACCCAAACCTGCCAATCAGACTAAGATCAAGGCTGTGACCATCGCTACTAGGAGCTGGTCGAAGCTCGTTCCAGAAATTTGGTCAAGCGCCCTGAAGAACACTATGCCTAATCTTGCTGGCAACATAGGAGAGGACTACCAGCAATGAAAACATTGGATTGCCCAGTCGCTAGAGGCATGTGCCTCACTGAAAACAATGCCTAATAAAAAATCTCAGACTAGGAAACCCCCATGGTACAATAACCATCTGCTGACATTGAAGAAGCAATGTAAGAGACTAGAAAGGGACTGGAGGAAGGAGTACAACCCAGCCCCAAAAATCAAATACAAAACCGCTATCAGATCCTATCATAATGAATTAAAATCTGCACAAGCAAAATTTTATGAGGAGAAAATCACCCAGGCACTAAACTCTACAAAGGAACCTTTCAGAGTAGTCAAAACTCTGACCACACCTCAAGAAATTATAGGATCCCCAAAGGGCATTAAAGAAAGATGCATCGAAATAGCATCTTTCTTTCACAAGAAAGTGACAGATATCTATAGTCTCTTTCAGAACACCACATACCAGCAAATGAGGGGTCAAGGAAGGCCAGTGAAACGGATACAGCACGAGTCTATCTCAATTCCCTAAACCTGAGGAAGAGGCTATCCTCAAAATGATCAAGTCCACTAAATCTGGATCCCCGTTAGACTCAGCACCCCCGCATGCCTTTCTCAAGGTGATTGAGGTTATACTTCCCTCACTAATGATGATTCTTAATAAGTCACTCGAGTCAGGCTCGGTCCCACTACACTGGAAGCATGCCACAATAAGACCCATTCTGAAAAAACCCCAGCTGGATCCAGACATACTTTGTAATCTGCGACCTATTTCTCTACTTCTACTCGGTAAACTCCTGGAGAAACATGTCAAACATGCATTAGTCAACTACCTTGAGGGGAAAAATCTACTCCACCCTACTCAGATCGGCTTTCGCGCTCAACATAGCACTGAACCAGCTCTCCTGGCAGTAACCGAGGAACTTAAAGCCCTACTAGATAACGGAGGGTCTGCCGCCATTATTCTGCTTGATCTCAGCCCGGCATTTGATACCTAAAAGACAGATTGATGAAAATGGGTATCCGGGACAAAGCGATGGACTGGCTTTGTTCTTTTCTGGAAGATCGGTCCTTCCAAGTGATGGAAAAGGACTGTTTTTCGGACCGTCTGCCAGTAAATTACGGAGTGCCACAGGGCTCTTCCCTTAGCCCCATGCTATTCAATATTACGTAAGACAGCTGACCACTATCATGCAGGAATTTGGCATTTCGGGTGTATCGTACGCTGACGACACCAAGTTGATTGTCTCTCTGTCTAATGGCCTCAACCAAGGCAACCAACAACTGGCCCCCTGCCTGAACAAACTATCTCACTGGATGTCGAACTGCTGCCTAAAACTGAATGGAGAGAACACTGAACTCATGATATTAGGTAACATGGCCATTCCCAGGCCACTGAACAATTGGCTGTCCTGCATGGGAAACCCACCTGATCCTAAACCTGTTGTAAAAAATGTAGGTATCTGGTTGGAAAGCACCCTTGCAATGAACCAACAGGCAAACAAACTGTCTGGCATCTGCTTTGAGCTTTTAAGAATGCTCACAAAGGTCCTGGAGGTTATCCCAGAGCAGCTAAGAAAAACTGTCCTGTAGTCCCTTATAGTCTCACGCCTGGACTATGGTAACTCTCTTTACCTAGGCTCACCAAAGATAAAGAGACTTCAGACTGTGCAGAACGCGGCGGCAAGGCTCCTGCTCAAACTCCCTAGACACGTTTCAGTAAGGGAATCACTGAAACAGCTCCATTGGTTGCCAATTGCAGTGAGAGTCAAGTTTAAATCTCTATGCATTGCTCATAGGGCAGTAAATAATAAAGGCCCGGAAAAACTTCGAGATCTGATATTCACTCACGTCCCCATCAGGCTATTAAGGTCCTCCCATCTACACCTACTCCGCACCACCAGAATCAAAAAATCAAGATGGAGAGGAAGGTCCTTTGCACACCTGATACCCAAACTGTGGAACGAGCTCCCTCTTGACCTAAGAGCACTGCAAAATCAACTGGCTTTTAGGAAAAAACTTAAAACTTGACTGTTCCCTTAAACCATTAATCAGCTTCGTGCTGACCTCAGCACTCATCATCAGCGCTGGGAAGCCTTAGGACAGTCATGCGCCATACAAATCCCGAATCAACTGTTTCCACCAACACATACAGTCAGGGAGGTGCAGTTATGGCCTTAACTAAATGTTTCTTTAATACGGTTTGATACTTTGAGCAGAATGAAAGTCATGCTTCTACAGAAGACCGTGCCCTTAACCTCCACTCGAGAGACTTTCGATCTCCAAATCGCAAGCTCCTCAGCTGAGATACAGGCACTCATACGTACAAACTGCCCCTTCCATTTCGCCGAAATGGTAAATCGTATCTTTAAAATGTCTGATACAACGGGTATCTTCCACCTATTTAAGAACTTAGGTTCAGGACTGTTAAGCACCTTTTAGACGGTTCTCTGAGTTACACCAAACTTTATACACTCCGTGTTCGAAATAATTTTTGGAGGAATTCCGCTAATCCTGTTTCTAATAGCAGGTATCCCGATTGTTATTTTTCTGCTACGCAATGGACGTCCCAGTCACCAAGAAAATGGATAAAAGCACTCCAGGAGCGTAAATACCGTGATCGCATGGCACAACATCTGGGCACTCCTCGCCTGAGAGAACTAAGTGCATCTTGGTTCCTGTCATTTAGACCAGTCTGGATGGACTGCATCTTACCTGTCCTCAGATGCCTGTTTTGCAGAGAAGAATGCGTCTGACACTCCCATCATGTGCGCAATCAGACATTAATGCTTTACTGGACCCGATAACGGCCCATGTTCTGCAGTGTCCCCAGCGTATTCCAAGGTTGAGGGTGGCATTCCTAGAGCCTCCACAGGTAGTCACGGCTCCTATCGGTATGGATACCAGCTCCTCCACTGACACCCAGGCCTTGGACGATGCACAGGCTGCCCCAGCATTGGCTGCAGGCAGTGCGGAAGATCATCTGTGCTCAGTTGACGTAATCTGCGAGGTGTTACAGGGATCATAGTCTGCGAAGGCAGGCAACAGTGATATTGCGTCTACCAGCCAGGACATATGGCTCATTGTGTGCTGGAAGAAATTCTTTTTTTTTTTTTCAAACAAACTAAATTTTGAACTCAAAAACAAATTGACACTTTTATGAACATGCATGGCTTTCAGATGCTTGTAGTATTTTGAACTATATATACGGACATATTAGAGCTATATTTGAGATATGGCTTGAGTGACAATTTCCTTTTTCCATTTTTTAAAGATTTTCTTAGAATTAATAAAACATTTCATTAGACTATTTGTTTTACTAAAGTTATTTGCGTACCAGTGCCTAGTCAGCCTAGTAGCATGTTTAGAATTTGAATTATGTCATCCAGTCGGATGAGGAGTGGGTGTTATATTCCATGTAGGTACCCTAATTTAGGTTCAGGTAACATCATAACGCTTCGCCTATATTCTTCCCTACATTACATACATAACGGTTCTTAGGGACTGACCTTTTACCTAGATACTACACTGCATTCAGAACACGGGATTTCCTCTGGTAAAAACCTCATACATTATGCATGACATGAGGATTCTTGGAAGCACAGCAGGGCTAACATGTCCTGTATAATATCTATGTACAAAGTTAATTCCCAACGTCATCCTAAGTCCGACAAAGTAAAACAGCGAGGTAGAACCCCTGTGGAGACTTATGCTTAGATATACATCACATCTTGCTAAGATAGGCAGAGGAGACCAGGACTTCCCGGCCGACACACTAATCAAAGACGCTGAGGGTCCTGCATGCAAATACTCCAGCTCGCAGTGGTCTACAGTGGTCTAACATCCCTTGCGGGGTGTCCAACCGAGACCAGGACGTGGTCTCACAGTCTCTCAATCCAGGTAATAGGGTTGACTTTATCCTAGAGGGATTTTTGGCTTAATACCTACACACATGCTGGGTACACTTAGGTACTTCTAGTTAGGAAGGCATCGTAGGAGTACGCACTTTTATAATCATGTATTTTATATTCTCGTATGTATTCATGATTATTGCAAGATGGTAGAACTCAATCATCCTTTTACTTTCATAGTGCTTCTATACATTTATATCTGTTACTGTCTAGTGGTTGTTGCAGCTCATCTATTTTACACTAGAATAACGACTGTTCAATAAATGCTTATTGATAAACGCCCAGACCGTTTATTCTGTGTACTTCTCTGAGACTAAGTAAGCATGAGTGACTGAGCGAAACGTATTACACTGTTTCCACGTTCCTGAGGGATCAGGGTTGTCTTGGTCGAAGGTTGCCAAGAACTATTCTCGCTTTGGTAAGAGGAGATTCTAGTGGCACTGTGAGCTAGCTGATACAGAAGGCCAACATACCCGGTGGGGGTGTTTTTTTAATCAGTCTGACACCAGTCCTACAGTGTATGTTGCCCGAACCCTCAGATCCTGTATACGTTTTTATAGGAACTACACGACAGCAGCTGTTGTTGATTTGCACAATCACCTGTGGCTGCTTGTACAATAAGGTGACCCAGGATACGAAAGAAGGGGGGAGCCCATTCTTTTCAGCACAATAAGTAGTCACATTCTACTGAGTCGAACGCTTTGGTGGCGTCCAAGAAGACTGCGACCGCAGCGAAATCGGGATCTATGTCCTGTATGATTGCAAAAACAGTGCGCAGATTGTGAGAGGTGGCCAGTCCCGGCACCAAGCCAGATTGGTCTGGTAGTACCAGCTTGTTCATCAGCAAGCTGAGCCTGCTGGCTAGTATTTTAGCCAGTATTTTGGCATTGCAGTTTATGAGAGAAGGTAACCAATACGCTTCGCACTTAGTCGCCATTTTCCCTGGTTACAGAAGGAAAATGATCATAGCTTTGCGCATGGTTGGTGGTAATATGCCAGTCTCATTAGCCTCTACATAGACTTTCTTGAGTATGGGGGTGAGTGCATCTATGTAACATATATAGAATCAGGTGGTCAGGTCTTCCCTGACCTCAGCTGCTTCATGGCTGCTCTGATTTCATCTTCCTCTATCTCGTCTGCCAGAAACTCCTTAGGGGCGCCTTCGATCCATGCCAGCGCTATGTCTCCTAAGTATGTGGGCATTTCAACTGGGCGGTCCCTGCTCCTTGTATACAGCTCTGTGTAATAAGCTGTATCTAGAGAATATTTGCAGTGTCTTTTTGCATGAGTCCCGCAGAGGTTTCCACTTCTAAAATGTGATTAGAGAATCTGAGTGGTCGTACTGTTTCTGCCAGGGCTCTCCCAGGCCTCTTCCCCTCTCCATACTGCCATGCTCTGTGATACTTGGTACAGAAGAGACATTCTTGTTCTGTTTCTGCTTGATTTAAGTCATTAGGGTACGGAGTTTGGCTTTGACGTCTCCCTCTGGACTGCCCCGAGTCGGCCCTCTGCGTCTTTAATATCTCCTTCTAGCTTTTGTAGCGTCACAAGGATATCCTGTAAAATGCCACCGCTTTTTACGATGTACATGCCCCTTAGCGTTACCTTAAATGCTTCCCATACAGTAGCAATGCTCTCCACTGTGTCTAAATGTCTATCGAAGAAGTCATGAATTTCCTGCATGACCTCTTCCTTGAAACAAGTGTCTGTAAGGGGATAGCCCCCATAATTAGTAGGGGGAGTGGACACAAGGGGCCGTAACTGAATCAGTACTGGGGAGTGATCGGAGTATGTACACGCCAAGGGCTCCGCACTGGGATGCCACATACCTAGCCCCCGCCAAAAGAGGCAGTAGTTGATACTGGACCAGCTGGCATGAAGTCTAGAATGAAACGGGCCCTCTCTACGCATTGGGTGCAATGTTTTCCACGCATCCAGCAGGAGATGTTCTCGTATAATGCCTCCCAAATGTTTCCCGGCTGCAGTGTGCTGTACTGAATCGCTGAGCGACCGATCTTTGCTCGGGTCTAGTATTAGATTGAAATCCCCTCCCCCCTCAGATGAGGTGCGTGGAACCGACACTGAAAATATTGCCCCATAGTTTATCATAGAACTATGTTTGGCCCATAACAGTTGACCGGCGTGACCGAGTGAGTGGCAATCTTCCCCCAAATCAAGCAATAGCACCCCTGCGGATCTTGAATGGAGCCTCCGGGATGGTATGAAATGCCACACTTGATCAGGATGATGGTGCCCGTGGAGTATGATGCAAAGCATGTGTGTGAGGCCCATTTTGCTGCAAAGCTAATTGTTTTGCCGGGGTGGAAGTGCATTTCTTGTAGCATTGCGATAAGGATGGTATGTCTGTTTATGTAACCTAGTATATGTCTGTATTTGCATGGGTATCCCATCCAGCTCACATTCCAGGACAAAAGTCTATAGTGGGGTCCTTTAGCAGTTTCCAGAGCACTCATGGTGCTGGTATGCTGCACGTGCCAAGCCCTGAATATGTGTGAGTATTTTGGTCAATAGCTGAGTGCTGTCTTACAGGCCAAAGAACTAGTGCAATGTAAGAACAGTAACATTTCCCAACTTCCATATTCTCCTCACACACACCGGCGGTCCAATCCTGTCAGTGAATCCTGCACAGCCAAAACATACAGCCATGTAATACCGAAATAGTACTAAATGTAGCAAGAAAAGAGGGTAGTAGAGAAGTGGAAAATAGGTGGTAGAAAAAGAGAGAGGGGTACAGCACAACATACATGCCGTAGTTCTTACAGGTTTAACCATTCAATTGGGAATTCCCGCTTGGGGGTGTTGCCAGAGGTCCAGGCATCCGTCCTCGAACAGTCGAGGGTTCCCGGGTGAAGATCAGGTATCAAGATCTCCAGGGTATCTCGGGTTCCCCTCGGAGCTTTTCCTCACCTTCGGAGTGTAGTGCTCAGCTTATGTCGACTGTGCTTGGTTAAGAAGTAGGATCATCAAAGGTTGTGGGATACATTCAATTCTACGTTCAGAGTTGCATGTCACCGCATAGCGTATGAGCTTGGGACTGTTCAGGTCACAGTGGCATGTCCGCCAGTCAGTAGAGAGTTTTAATGTGATTGAAGGGGTTTCGTATCTTTGCTTAGTCATTTTCAGATAGTGGAGTTCGGGGCCTGGAGCTCAAGTTCTCTTCCGCCGCAGGGGTGCACCGTCCCCTCTCCTTTCGTAAGTATTCCTGGGCTTGTTGTGGAGTGGTGAAGATGTGGTGTTTGCCTTTCACTGTGATGCGTAATTTGGCCGGATAGAGCATAGCATAAGTAATATTTGCTTGTAGTTTTCGCTTCACAGGCAGAAATGTTCTGCGCGCCTCCTGCACCGCCATTGTCAAATTGGGATAGAAGGATACTTCATTTCTATCATACACGAGGTGTCCTCGTTACCGAGCTAGTCGGAGCACCGCATCCCGGTCGCGATAGTTTAACGCCCGGGCTATGATAGGACGAGGCTGTGCGCCTGGCAGGGGTCTTGCCGCTAGTGATCTGTGCGCTCTCTCCACTACCTGCTGTTTAGACAGTGCTGAGGCATCAAACAGTGTTTTCAGCTTGGTCTCCATGTAGTCTTCCATTGGCCCCACCACTGTGGATTCAGGGATGCCCAGGATGTGGAGGTTGTGCCTTCTGGATCGTTCCTCCAAGTCTTCATTCTTAGCGGCAATAGTGCTCAGGGGACACTCAATGTGCTATAGTTGGTCTCCCTGCTGGGTGGAGATGTCTTCAGTGCTGGATATGTGCTGCTCAGCTTCACTTCATTCTGCTTTTCAAGTCTCTGTGTGATGAAGACCATGCGCATACTCATGGTGTCCATTTTAGCTTCTATGGAGTTTAAGCTGTCTCGCATGGCAAGTAGCAGGGAGAGCATGTCAGGTGCGTCCGGTTGGGATTGCGAGCGTTGATCGTCTGTCATATCTGTGGCCAGTTCCCCCGGCATCCCCACACCGATTTACAGACTTCAAAGGGTAATTTGGATTGCTTTCCATCCGCTCGCCCCATTTTCACAGTGTGCGTGGGTACAGTGCAGCAGACCAGGGTCTCCAGACAGGGAGAAAGGAGAGGAGGCAACTTTTCCAGCCTAACCTGGTGTTGCACCCGTTATGCCAGGGTGAGGACAATATCCCCTGTGCCGTCAGTAGAGCACTCTCTGCTGGTCCCGCATGGGTGGGTACCTTTCGTCCTCCGTCCCGGGAGTGGATTTCTGCAGGAGCCTCCTCCGATAGCTGTACCTCCTGTCCTCCGGTCACTGTGCTGATCGTGGTATTTTCACAGAAGTGGTAGTATCTGCGGTGGCACCCTGAATCGAATCCCCGCCCTCACTTCAGTGTGGTCTGTGCCTCTCCGGGGTTGTGGGGGGTAACCTCTCTCCTCCTCGCTTGTGATTTGCATGGGGGAGCTGTGCCCCAACACAGGTGCGAGGGCAAGACTTCAGCTCTGAGGAGCATGTGCACACATACCACAGGGCACACACTAGATGGCAGCCAGGTAGGGCTTTCCCCAGTTCACCATCATCAGTGTGTTGTCCCGCTGTCCAGCCTCCATTACGTTCCTGACTCCTGCCTTAGATTAAAGACTATCTCTGTAGCAGTGAGATGAGGCCTCCCGTGTGTTATTTAGGCCACCCGATGCGGGCCCTTATGCTCCCACTCCCAACCACCATCCCAGCATCATTATTTAGTTGACACGGGAGCTCTGCTGCACCATATGGGCTCTGTGCCGCAAGCGGGCAGGGCTGCATCCACGTTGGTTGTCTGCTCCAAAGCCAGTACACACCGGGGCCCAGACAGGGAGGTGAGCAGCAGCTTCCCAGGCTCCCCACAAGCCGCACCCAGGCCTAGCTGGGCTGCCTCCACAGTGAATCCCGCTCTTACTCTGCATACATCGCTAGCCACTGCAGTTCTCACCTCCCGCCCTCCTCCCCTCCACCATCCGGGTCCCGAGCAGACAGCTTGGTCCTGTCAGGTCTTACCGCAGAGGTAATCAGCCGCCCCAGGCACCATGACCGCTCGCCGCCACAGAATGGCTTCAGTCTGCCAGGACCGTCAAGCACCATTCCTGATAGTCTTTGGCCATGTGATGGACATTTCCACCCCTTGGGGCGGGAGGAGGAGAGCCCGGCCCCCCGCTTCTTTCTGCAGAGCAGCTCACTGCCGTGTGCGAGGGTAGGGTTCTTGCGCTAGCTGTTGTGCGCCACCATTTTCTCCCGAAGTGTGGCCGCCGCTGATCTATCTGTGTTTTTCTTCCATTTAACCCACTTGGCGTCTGCTTCGAGCATTAGATTGCATCCTGGATATCTTAACCAGTTAAATCTGCCTTATATTCCCCTTTTAGCTCCACGGGGCTGAGGATGCATGCCGGATTATGAGCCCGGGCGGCAAGAGCCTCACATTAGTGTGGCCATCTTGCTTGTCGGTTCTCTAGCACCCCCGTTTTTCATTTATTTTTAACATATGTTACTTACTGTGGGTTGGAACACGCCCATCTGCACCTGATCACAATTTCAGAAACGATACAGTGCTGTGGAAGGATCTTGTATCCTCTGCTTCGAAGAGCATTAAGAACATCCCTTTGCCTAGTATAAGCATCAACTCTATGTGTTTTGATGATATAAGCAAACTATTGTCTGTTATGTTATGAAAAGAAGTCCCTTTCACTTCAGTGGTGGAAGTTTATTATCTGCAGACGGCCAGAACTGCTTCAGAAATTCAGAGGCTGTTACGTACACAGTACCCAACACATTTTGCTGGTATCAGGCAAATGATATTTAATTCATCTGTGATAACTGGTGTTGTGAATCCTTTTAAGAACATTGAATCTGGTTTGGGGATAGGATTTAAAGCAGTATTTGGACTGATTCCATAAATTGCTCATTCCTTGTTCTCCACATTTTTGGAAGATTTACAATCATCATACTGCTAATCAGCTGAGGTATCATCATCTTTTTACTGTACCGAAAAGGAAATCAACAACATGGAATACATGTATCCAGCTGAACAAAGCTGCAGAGAGACTCTAACACACTACATGGGACATGCTTGGCTATCCGAACCTAGCGAGCACTGGATGCTCATCTTTTGTAAAATGGATGCTACACAAGTAAAATCTGTGTTCTGGTGCTTTAACTGTCCGACTGAAGTCCTCTTGGACTTAAATCTGGAACAGCCCCAAAGGCTTTTCTTGATATGGAAATGCTTATTTAACCTCTACATGAGCATCAGAAAGAATGCTGACTAATGCATCTGGCCCTCTTACAGGATGTCCCCTATGACAGAGCAAAATCATCGGTGGCACTTTTGGATGCAGCTCTTGATGAATGGCTTGACTCACTGTTATCTTTCGAGCCCCCTGGAGAGGAGCTGCAATTACCTTCAAGTGCCTCAGACGAGCGAACAATTCCTGGTCCATCGAATAAACAGATTGTCATAAACGAACACACTGTACAGTTTTCATAAAGCTCACATGCATGCTGTGTGTGCACTCGACGATGCAGCCACAGAGAAAGGGACCCCCTCTAAGAGGCGACTAAGGTCAGGGAGAAAGAGGGGAATTTAACAATGAGAACAACTGGACAAGCAAAGCTCCCCTTTGACCTATATTTCTTTACAAAAAAGATTGTATCTAGTATGGGTGCATACAAAAACACATGAACAGAGCTACTAAGTTATAAGATACAAATCCAGTTCTTTATTTTTACATTTGTCTTTTACTTGTATTTCACGGTAACTTTTTTTCATAACCAATATATCATTTGAAACAACTTACAATTAAAAAAATGTAATAGGTTTTTCCTTTTATACAAACATTCTACTTTTTTTTTTAAAACAGTACAAACGTTCTGGCCCCCTACTAAATAATCAACACTATACCATTGGCAATCACACTCATTCATTCAACACAAATGTGCACAATCATTCAAAACACATATACACATCTGGGTGTAAAGAGAAAACAAGGATGTAAGAAGTCTCCAAAACAAAATTAGATGACCGTATACATCAAGGTCTAGACAAATGAGGTCGAAGCGCGTTTCAGTGGGGTGAAACACGATATAAACCACCTTCTTCAGGACCTTTCCCAAATAGTATAGGTATTCACACAGGCAAATGAAAGGGGGTACAGATTTACTTTGTGATTGATCAGATCCAAACGTGACGAGAATGCACAATTGTGATTAGGACTTGGGGTGCCTATTTCAGATGCAGCCTTAGTCCACTTGAAATGCCTGCAGCCTTGTATATGTTTTATGTCGGAGGTTTCTTATCTGTGTTTATAGGAAGGATCACAGCAGGGATTGGCGCAGTTTTCATCAGTCCAGGTGTGAGAGGGAATACATCTGTGTACTGTGTCACTAGCACAGAATTAACAATGTTCCTGGCAAGAATAAAGAAATGTGCTCCCGCAACGTAGCCAAGGGGGCATGTCTTGACGTGTACTCAATAGATATCCCTAATTTTGCGATATTACCCTTCCTAGAGCTCTGCATCCATCAACCGCGTCTAGCACTCCACGATGCCGACATGTCTTCTGGTGAGAAATGAACTCAACAAGTTAGTCGACCAACAAAAAATGATTTGTCATGTATAACACAAAAACCTGTATTTTCTGTGAAATGAAAAAACTGTTCTTTTTAATAAGACTCTTTTTAATTTTTGCTTTTTACTTTTATGAGGCATATTTTTTAATTTGGCCTATTTCATATTATCACTGCCATGTTTTTATTACCAACATGCATAAAACCCTTTAGATAGATTATAAGATATATATTGATTATTTGAAACAACATAGGACTTGAAAGTATTCGTGCTTCGCTATACTTATTATATGTATAATTTTTTCCATTCACATCCATGATGTATTGATTGCCTTTGTTTTATGCATCATTTATATATTTGATATTAAGTGCTTTCTAATACATTTTACTTACACAGTTTGGCTAGCTGTATGTTTTATGTTAGGTTTTTTTAGACCCCTATAATTTGAGACCATGGATTTCCCTATACATTAGATAAATCCCTATTTCCCTATTAGTTAGATACACCCATATGATGTCACATTCAGACGTACAAGCCAGGGAATGATGTAAAGTCCCTAAGGTTCCACTCCATTTTATGTAGGCCTGAATCCCTCATGGCAAATTGAGGTCACCATCTTCTCATTCTCAAACATTGGAATTCTCCATCTTTCCTGATTTATGCAGAATCATTGTCATCTCTTCCATTAGATGCAGATGTTGTCTGACCTTATATTTCTAAGAACTATGAAATTGTCAAGTCATTCGAATGATGACATAGATACTGTAGGAGAGTGGCATCGACTGCATAGTTGCCCCCAACCTTTTGCTGATGTTTTGACTGTTTTATGACACTAGCCAGGCTGTGGCCCTGCTATCAAGGACCCCAGCCTATCTGCTTCTTCTCTAAACTGATGTGAGTACCCTAGGTATCTTCCAATTGGATACTGAGGACACCCTATCAGCCCCTTGTAGATGGTACCCTAGGTACCCAGGGCATAGGTCCCTCAGAGGCCTACCAGGGGCTGCAGCACTTATTGTGCCACCCCTGGGACAGCCATACCAAATTACACCACCAGACCACTACTGTAGTCTGGGTAAGGTGGTGCTTGCACTCCTTACAGGGATATAGGTATCCTGTATCCCACTTAATACAACACATATATCCTCATAGGTCACCCCTAAAGCAGGCCTTGCTAATCCTACAAGGCAGGGTGCTGAGATATGTGTGAGGGGGCACCCCTACCTAAGTAGGGCCCCCCTGCAACCTTCGTAAAATCATTGCTGGGTTGTTTGTAGTGTAGCCATACCATATACTCTTAACCGCATTATAAGTATATCGCGATAGCGTGATAACTTGAGAATGGCTACACAGAACCATATCGTGTTTGGTGTAAAAAATGTAGGAATCATACCCCCAATCCAGCCATGGAACTGAGGGCATGATTCCCCCCTGCTAGAGGGGCGATATGGGAAAAGCAGCAGAATTTAGACACCAATTTAAAAGTGCACACGTAGTACAAAATGGATGCTACCCGCCACCCACACAACTCTGGCTGCCTGTTGCTGGGCAGAACTCCAGCCACGGCAGCTGGACAATAGGGATCCTGTTGCAGGGAGGTGTTCCCACCTCCCCAGACAGACTATGTGGATTGGAACTGGGTGGGTGCACCATAGGATGCCTTTCAGAGTTGCACGTAGGCTTCTCCAGTGCCTACATTCTGCATACACCGCCGGGGCATCCTGTCCCCTGCCCTGGCGGGAAACACACAAAGGGGAGAGGGTGTAGCCACCCTTTCCCGCCCGACCTCTCATTGGTGGGCTCTGATCTGGACACTCCCCTAATCTTTGAATAAAGGTGAATACTGGGTCCCCAGAGCCTCAGATTATTCTTGAACTTCACAGACTTGAACTTCGACTTGCTGCCGCACAGCTGACTGAAGAAATCTCCCTTGGGGTAAAGGAGTTACCCCCCTGCTTGGCAGGCATCTGAAACACTGCAAGTGACCCAGTTGGAACCTTGCTGCTCCTACGGACATCGACGACTCTTTCCTACCTTGAGGTGGGTTTCCAAGCATCCCAGAGGCCAGTGAGTGTGCACAGCAAAGCTCAGCACCGTGGACCCTGTGGGTGCCGAGATCCCCAATACCCCAGGACACCGGCCACCTCTTGCACAGCACCCAACCCCGACGAGTTTCGAAGTTGTGCTTTGGCCCATTATTGAGCCAACCTCTCAGCATCATCTGTGCCAAAGATCGATGCCCTAGCCCGCTCCGGCGACCCGTGGGTGCTGCTTTACGCACGCCAAATTGCTGCCTCCCGCGGTCCCTTGTCTCTCGACTTGTGGGCCCTAGCGGAGGTCAATCTTCGATTCCAAGAGTTCCTCTGGTTGCTCCAGGCCTGCTCTTCAGTCTCCTCGCTGGAGACCTCGCTGGTCTGCACCAGTAGCAGTTTTGTGTTTCTTGCGTGGGTTGCAGCTGCCAAGGCTTAGTGGATCCAATCCGGACACTTACACCGCAGCGACCCTCATCCTTCGTGGGACAGTCGCCCTCCAGAAGCTGGCCTTCCTTGACGCCTCCTGGACCCCGTGGCTGACGATCCAAGCTACACCTCTTCCACCTGGAAGCACCCGACATTGAAGGGCTCCTTCTCTTGAGCCCCCTGGTCACTGTGCCGTGACCCAGACTCTGTCCCCTCTGCTTTCAGGTCCTTCTCTACAAGATCTACATTTTCATTCTTCACGACAAAGACAACGCTTCTGGCTAGCAGCAGTTCTTCACGTTTTGCCATTGAAAATCAGCCCGCGACCCGACATCGAAAACGACCTGTGCACCCGGCTTCCCTCGGGCAGGTAACAGTGGTACCGCAGTACTCTCGTGGGTGCGGGCCCTTCAAAAGCTTAACTCTAAAGTATTGAACTTGAACTCCTGCTAGAAGTGTTTTTAAACTTGTAAAATTCAACCGTGACATTCTCCATAGACTTTAATAGAGATCCCGACAGTAGCTTTAGCCACTGCACGTGTCTCCCGTGGGTCCCCTTCCTCTCTACCTTGGGTGGTTTCACAAGGGGCCAGCGGTCCTAAATGCCCTAGGCATTGTCTGTAGAATTGTCGTGGTTCTTATACCACTTTTTTGATATATGGTTTGGTCCGCCCCTGGGGCCCTGTAATTCCAGTGCTATTTATTGTAACTATCAATGCTTGTTTGAATTGTATCTTCACCTCTAGCCTCATAAAGAGACTAGTGGGGTTATTCCTAGAATAAATACATATATTTTATATATATACCTGTGTGGACTACTCTTTCATTTGGTTATTCAAGAGGTTATCTATGGTAAAACAATAAGCTTAACACTCCTTCAAGACTTAACCTGAAGGCTGCTCTCCACAGCTACCACTAGGATAGCTTTCTTTAAAGGTTGTCTTTAACCTATCACCATAAGAGTCGAATTGGACTGGTGACATTTCTGCAGTTCCCTTGGGCTGAACAGGGATTTATTCTCAGCCTTACCTGCCGTCCTGACCCTGCTGCTGGTTGCGTGCTGTGTGTCTCCCCTGCTGCCGTTGCTGCTGCCTGCCATCGCACGGCCCTCGCGGGGGGAGACTACAGCTCCCAGGTAGCCTTGCAACTTTCTTGCACAGCTGAATTGGACTGGTACAAGATGTCCCCTATAACTAGAGGACAGCA
This sequence comes from Triturus cristatus, assembly GCF_964204655.1. Taxonomy (NCBI): domain Eukaryota; kingdom Metazoa; phylum Chordata; class Amphibia; order Caudata; family Salamandridae; genus Triturus; species Triturus cristatus. Next base: position 440,536,980 of record NC_140579.1, on the reverse strand, counting down.
TATGCCAGGGCAACTTCTCACATTGGTGTGCAACGGTTGGATTCAAGCTTGCCATTGTTTTACCAGATAACAAATTGAATTTCTAAAGTGAAAGCCACTTGGTACTAAAGGTACATATAAATTTAAGCTTAGAATACAATAAGTTCTACTGAACTTAGGAGTTGTGTGTATGGGGCTTAGCACACCTTGACTACAACTCAAGAAAGGGTTCAGTAGGCCACACCTAGTGTAGGTAGATACACCAGTACCACTACACTAGAAATGTCTTTAGGTTCAGGAGCCCATAAGGCCCTGGAAGGACCCTCAAGGGTCCCAGTCAACAAGTATGACAACCTCTCTTTTGCAGAGCTTAGGGAGATGTGCACTACTAGGCAACTGAAGACAAACAAAGGTGCCAACACTCAACGTCTCAGGGAAATCCTGCTCATTGCAGACTTCAAGCAGACTCTAGTGTCTGAAGGGGTAGACAGGTTGGGTGGGCCTCCTGCTGAAGAGGACACCCTAGTGGTGGACTCTGATGAGGACCAGGAAGAGAAAGTTAAACTTGACCTGGATGAATCAGACCATTCACAACATGGAGGTGATGGCCCAAGAGGCACTCCCTCCATCCCTAATGGGAGAGTGGTGGATCCAAACAGAAGGAACAGATCCCCCTCAGAGAGGTCTAACCATTCTGGGAGATCCAAAAGGACCTCTGCCTCTTCACAGAGAAGAGAATCCTCCCAAGAGAGGAAGTGCAGACTGATCCAGTTTGAGCAAGCCAAGCTTCAGCCCAGGAGAGAACAGTTAGCATTAGACAGGGAGTCCCTGGAGCTTCAGAAAGCTTCAAGAAAATGGGGTCTAGAGACCCCTGGTGGCAGTAATAATACCCCTAGAGTTAGAGAGAAAGCTCCTGACAATAGGAACCTGCATAAGATTGTGCCCCCATATCAGTCAGTGGATGATATCCATAAATGGATCACTGCACTTGAAAGGGCCTGTAAAGTACAAAGGGTCCCAGTAGATCAGTGGGCAGCAATCTTATGGCTCTCCTTTGCAGACAAAGGAAGAGACAAGCTCCTCTCTGTCAGAGAAGAGGATGCATATGATTATTATATCTTGAGAGATGCTTTAATAGATGGGTTTGGCCTAACCACTGATCAATACAGGTTAAAGTTCAGAGATACCCAAAAAGCACAGAATCAAGATTGGGTAGACTTTGTAGATTGTGCTACTAAGGGTCTGGAAGGTTGGTTAACTGGCAGCAAAGTAAATGATTACAAAGGATTGTTCAATCTCATTATGAGGGAGCAGATCCTTAACAATTGTCAGAATCAGCTCTTGCATCAGCACCTGGTGGACTCAGATCTGACCTCTCCCCAAGAATTGGGAAAGAAGGCAGACAAATGGGTCAGAACCAGGATCAAGCAAAAGGTCCAGCCCTTGGGGGGTGCAACTAAAAAGGAAGATGCCAAAAACTCTGAGAAGGGTGGGGAAAAGGGAAAAGACCAGCAGTCTTCAACAGGCCCCCCAAAATCAGCATCTGATAATTCCCAAAACAACAAAGCTAAGCAGCCAAGGAAGCCATGGTGTAAAATCTGTAACCAGAAACTCCATTGGACTTCAGACTGCAACAAGGCCAAAGACTCCACAAGTACCACTACACCTGCCCCTAAGGCATCTGTTCCCCCTAGTCCAGCTATAGGTGGTGGTACACAGAACAAAGGGATAGTAGGGTTGACCCTGGGATCTGGAGAGGAATCTGGCCTAGTCAGAATGCCTACTCAGGCTGTATTAGTTTGTGATGGGGACCTGTCCCTATTTGTGAGTCCCAGTGGTCTGGGCAAATACAAGCAACAGCCTAGAATAAATGGAAGGCAGTCTCTAGCTTACAGGGACACAGGGGCCAGTGTCACCATGGTGACTAAGGACCTTGTGGACCCTAGCCAGATCATGCTTGGAGAAACTTACCAGGTGACCAATGCAAGCAATGTCAGTACTAACCATGCTCTGGCAGTTGTAAACTTCTCTTGGGGAGGGGTAACTGGCCTAAAGAAGGTTGTGGTGAGTGCAGATCTACCAGTAGAATGTTTGCTAGGGAATGATTTGGAGACCTCAGCATGGGCTGAGGTAGAGGTAACTACCCATGCAGCGATGCTGGGTATCCCAGCAGAAGTGTTGCCCTGACAAGGTCAAAAGCAAAGCTGACACAAACTGAACAGGCCTTGGATCCTGGAAAAAGGGACCAAGGACCTTCCAAGAGGAGGAGTAGCAGGGGTAAGGCAGTGCCTTCCCCCCAGGATCAGTCTGAAGAGACTCCTTTAGCAGAAGAGGATCTGACACCTGAAGAAGGAACTGTCCCAGATGAGCTTGAACCTGATCAGATTGAGTTCTTGGGGACCTTCTAGGGCAGACTTGAGCCTGGAGCAGCAGAGCTACCCCACTCTTGAACCCCTCAGACAGCAAGCTGCTGCTGAGGCTGCCGGGAATGCCAGTGGAACCCATAAGATATATTGGGATGATGGACCCCTGTACTCTGAGGGTCGAGACCCCAAGCCTGGTGCAGCCAGAAGGTTGGTCATACCTCAGAAGTTCAGGGGTTTCCTACTCACACTGGCCCATGATATTCCCTTGGCAGGACACCTAGGCCAAAACAAGACTTGGCCTCAAATGAGTGAGGACTGTAAGAGTTTCTGTAGCTCTTGCATTACCTGCCAGGCCAGTGGCAAGGCAGGTAAATCCACAAAGCCCCCCCCCCCTGATACCACTACCTGTGGTGGGGGTTCCCTTTGAACGGGTAGGGATTGACATAGTTGGCCCCCTTGACCCACCAACAGCATCTGGGCACAGGTTTATTCTGGTGATAGTGGATCATGCCACCAGATACCCAGAAGCTATTCCCCTTAGGACCATCACAGCACCTGTGGTGGCAAGGGCCCTCCTGGGAATCTTTTCCAGGGTGGGTTTCCCTAAGGAGGTCTTATCTGACCAAGGTACAAACTTTATGAGTAGTTACCTCAAAGCAATGTGGAAGGAGTGTGGTGTCAACTACAGGTTCACCACCCCTTATCATCCTCAATGCAATGGGCTTGTTGAGAGATTCAACAAGACCCTCAAGGGTATGATCAAAGGGCTCCCAGAAAAGCTTAGGCGAAAATGGGATGTTCTGCTGCCCTGCCTTCTCTTTGCATACAGGGAGGTGCCACAGAAGGGGGTTGGTTACAGCCCTTTTGAACTTTTGTTTGATCACCCTGTTAGAGGGCCACTCTGTCTAGTGAAGGAGGGATGGGAGTTACCTCTCAAACCCCCTAAACAGGATATTGTGGATTATGTACTTGGTCTCCACTCCCGGATGACTGAGTATATGAAGATGGCAACAAAAAGCCTTGAGGTAAGCCAGGAACTGCAAAAAGCCTGGCATGACCAAAAGGCTGTACTGGTGGTGTACCAGCCAGGACAGAAGGTAAGGGTGTTGGAGCCAGTGTCCCCAGCAGCCCTCCAAGACAAATGGAGTGGACCCCATACCATTTTGGAAAAGAAGGGAGAGGTCACCTACTTGGTGGACCTTGGCACTCCCAGAAGTCCCCACAGGGTACTTCATGTAAACAGACTGAAACCATATGTGGACAGGGCTGACATGGGCTTGCTCATGGCAAGAGATGAGGGACAGGAGAAGGAGAGTGACCCTCTCCCAGACCTGCTCTCTCACAACCCTGATGATGGGTCAGTGGATGGTGTAGCCTTGGCAGGCAGCCTCACTGCCCAGCAACAGTTTGACTGCAGACAAGTTCTACAGTCATTCAGGCATATGTTTTCACTGACTCCAAGTCAGACCACCTGGTGCACTCATGAAGTGGACACTGGGGACAGTCTGCCTGTGAAGAATAAGATCTTCAGGCAACCTGACCATGTCAGGGACTGCATAAGGACAGAAGTGCAAAAGATGTTGGAATTGGGAGTCATTGAGCCCTCAGATAGCCCTTGGGCTAGCCCAGTAGTCCTTGTGCCAAAACCTCACACCCAAGACGGTAAGAGAGAGATGAGGTTCTGTGTCGACTACAGAGGACTCAATGCAGTCACTAGGACTGATGCACATCCCATTCCCAGAGCAGATGAGCTCATAGATAAATTGGCCTCAGCCAAATATCTGAGCACATTTGATCTGACAGCTGGCTACTGGCAGATAAGGTTAGCTGAATCTGTAAAAGCCAAAACTGCATTTTCTACCCCTGGTGGGCATTATCAATTTATTGTGATGCCCTTTGGTTTGAAGAATGCACCTGCCACTTTTCAAAGGTTGGTGAACCAAGTCCTCTCAGGCCTGGATGACTTTAGTGCAGCATATCTAGATAATATTGCTGTCTTCAGCTCCACCTGGGAAGATCACGTGATCCACCTGAGGAAAGTTTTGGAAGCCCTGCAAAAGGCAGGACTCACTATCAAGGCTACTAAGTGCCAGATAGGGCAGAGTCAGGTTGTGTACCTGGGCCACCTTGTAGGTGGAGGCCAGGTTCAACCACTACAGAGCAAAATCCAGACCATCATGGACTGGGTTGCTCCAACCACCCAGACTCAGGTCCGAGCTTTCTTAGGCCTGACTGGTTATTACAGAAGATTTGTCAAGGGATATGGATCCATTGTGACCCCCTTAAATGACTTAACCTCTAAGAGGATGCCCAAGAAAGTTCAGTGGACTGTCAGCTGTCAGAAAGCTTTTGATGACCTAAAACAGGCAATGTGCTCTGCTCCAGTGCTCCAAAGCCCCAACTACTCCAAAGAATTCATAGTTCAAACTGATGCTTCTGAGGTGCGGGTAGGTGCTGTATTATCACAACTGAATGAAGAGGGCCAGGATCAACCAGTAGCTTTTATTAGCAGAAGGTTGACCCCCAGAGAGAAACGTTGGTCAGCTATAGAGAGGGAGGCCTTTGCTGTGGTCTGGGCCTTGAAGAAGCTGAGGCCATACTTGTTTGGCACTCACTTCATTGTTCAAACCGACCATAAGCCCCTCCTATGGCTAAAACAGATGAAGGGTGAAAATCCCAAACTACTCAGGTGGTCCATTTCCCTACAGGGGATGGACTATACAGTGGAACATAGACCTGGGAGCAACCATGCCAATGCAGATGGCCTCTCCAGATATTTCCACTTAGAACATGAAGACTCGACTGGTCAAGGTTAGTTTAATGTCCCTGCGTTTGGGGGGGATTGTTATGTAGGAGAGTGGCATCGACTGCATAGTTGCCCCCAACTTTTTGCTGATGTTTTGACTGTTTTATGACACTAGCCAGGCTGTGGCCCTGCTATCCAGGACCCCAGCCTATCTGCTTCTTCTCTAAACTGATGTGGCTACCCTAGGTACCTTCCAATTGGATACTGAGGACACCCTATCAGCCCCTTGTAGATGGTACCCTAGGTACCCAGGGCATGGGTCCCTCAGAGGCCTACCAGGGGCTGCAGCACTTATTGTGCCACCCCTGGGACAGCCATACCAAATGACACCACCAGACCACTACTGTAGTCTGGGTAAGGTGGTGCTTGCACTCCTTACAGGGATATAGGTATCCTGTATCCCACTTAATACAACACATATATCCTGATAGGTCACCCCTAAAGCAGGCCTTGCTAATCCTACAAGGCAGGGTGCTGCGATATGTGTGAGGTGGGACCCTACCTGAGTAGGGCCCCCCTGCAACCTTCGTAAAATCATTGCTGGGTTGTTTGTAGTGTAGCCATACCATATACTCTTAACCGCATTATAAGTATATCGCGATAGCGTGATAACTTGAGAACGGCTACACAGAACCATATCGTGTTTGGTGTCAAACATGTAGGAATCATACCCCCAATCCAGCCATGGGACTGAGGGCATGATTCCCCCCTGCTAGAGGGGCGATATGGGAAAAAAGGCAGAATTTAGACACCAATTTAAAAGTGCACACGTAGTACAAAATGGATGCTACCCGCCACCCACACAACTCTGGCTGCCTGTTGCTGGGCAGAACTCCAGCCACGGCAGCTGAACAATAGGGATCCTGTTGCAGGGAGGTGTTCCCACCTCCCCAGACAGACTATGTGGATTGGAACTGGGTGGGTGCACCATAGGATGTCTTTCAGAGTTGCACGTAGGCTTCTCCAGTGCCTACATTCGGCATACACCGCCTGGAACCAGTTCAGGGGCATCCTGTCCCCTGCCCTGGCGGGAAACATACAAAGGGGAGAGGGTGTAGCCACCCTTTCCCGACCTGACCTTTCATTGGTGGGCTCTGATCTGGACACTCCCCTAATCTTTGGATAAAGGTGAATTCTGGGTCCCCAGAGCCTCAGATTATTCTTGAACTTCACAGACTTGAACTTCGACTTGCTGCCACACATCTGACTGAAGAAATCTCCCTTGGGGTAAAGGAGTTACCCCCCTGCTTGGCAGGCACCTGAAACACTGCAAGTGACCCGATTGGAACCTCGCTGCTCCTACGGACATCAATGACTCTTTCCTACCTTGAGGTGGGTTTCCAAGCATCCCAGAGGCCAGTGAGTGTGCACAGCAAAGCTCAGCACCGTGGACCCCGTGGGTGCCGAGATCCCCAATACCCCAGGACACCGGCCACCTCTTACACAGCACCCAACCCCAACAAGTGGGGAAGTTGTGCTTTGGCCCATTATTGAGCCAACCTCTCAGCATCATCTGTGCCAAAGATCGATGCCCTAGCCTACTCCGGCGACCCGTGGGCGCATCTTTACACACGCCAAATTGCTGCCTCCCGCAGTCCCTTGTCTCTCAACTTGTGGGCCCTAGCGGAGGTCAATCTTCAATTCCAAGAGTTCCTCTAGTTGCTCCACGCCTGCTCTTTAGTCTCCTTGCTGGAGATCTTGCTCAGACCTCGTGGGTCTGCACCAGTAGCAGTTTTATGTTTCTTGTGTGGGTTGCAGTTGTCAAGGCTTAGTGGATTCAATCTGGACACTAACACCGCAGCGACCCTCATCCTTCATAAGACAGTTGTCCTCCAGAAGCTGGCCTTCCTTGACGCCTCCTGGACCCCGTGGCTGACGATCCAAGCTACACCTCTTCCACCTGGAAGCACCCAACATTGAAGGGCTCCTTCTCTTGAGCCCCCTGGTCACTGTGCCATGACCCAGACACTGTCCCCTCTGCTTTCAGGTCCTTCTCTACAAGATCTACATTTTCATTCTTCACGACAAAGACAACGCTTCTGGCTAGCAGCAGTTCTTCACGTTTTGCCATTGAAAATCAGCCCGCGACCCGACATCGAAAACGACCTATGCACCCGGCTTCCCTGGGGCAGGTAACAGTGGTACCTCGGTACTCTCGTGGGTGTGGGCCCTTCAAAAGCTTAACTCTAAAGTATTGAACTTGAACTCCTGCTAGAAGTGTTTTTAAACTTGTAAAATTCAACCGCGACATTCTCCATAGGCTTTAATAGAGATCCCGACAGTAGCTTTAGCCACTGCACGCGTCTCCCGTGGGTCCCCTTCCTCACTACCTTGGGTGGTTTCACAAGGGGCCAGCGACCCTAAATGCCCTAGGCATTGTCTGTAGAATTGTCGTGGTTCTTATACCACTTTTTTGATATATGGTTTGGTCCCCCCCTGGGGCCCTGTGATTCCAGTGCTATTTATTGTAACTATCAATGCTTGTTTGAATTGTATCTTCACCTCTAGCCTCATAATGAGATAGTGGGGTTATTCCTAGAATAAATACATATATTTTATATATATACCTGTGTGGACTACTCTTTCATTTGGTTATTCAAGAAGTTATCTATGGTAAAACAATAAGCTTAACACTCCTTCAAGACTTAGCCTGAAGGCTGCTCTCCACAGCTACCACTAGGATAGCTTTCTTTAAAGGTTGTCTTTAACCTATCACCATAAGAGTCGAATTGGACTGGTACAACGTGTCCCCTATAACTAGAGGACAGCATATGCCAGGCCAACTTCTCACAGATACCACACTTGATGCGACATTCCTCTGGGTCAAATGTCTACTCTTCACCATATCAAGGTTAAATAAGAACACATACAGACTTATAAACAAAATAATGTAGTCTGAATTGACGTCCTTTTACCTTGTATGTTCATAAGGAAACATCTGGGAAGCACACCTTGAGGCACATAATCTATGTCAGAGATTCCTAAACTTATGTCAGAAATTCCAATTTCTGATAAGATTTAGTATATACGGACTGGCACTTGACCACTTGTCAGGAGAGGTCCTTCGCACAGATTATCGACTGAGAATCTGCCAGAGATGGTTTCACCTACTGCCAGCACACTTTGCAGATGCTTCATCTCGCCTGAGGCTGATAAAGCTGAGTACCGGAGGGAGAGTGACCAACTTGTATCGCAGCATATGTTTGCCCTTTGTGGGGAACACTGTCTTCATGCCTCTGCTGATAAAGACAGCCTTGCTGTCAAAAAGGTATGCAGTGTGTCTCTTCACTCTAAGAAACGCTAGACCGCAAGTTGCTCTGCCTTCCATGCTCTCTTAGTATAGTGCATTGAACTAGATGTTTGGGTGTTCGGTTTTAAATAACATTTTGAAACATGCTAGAAATGTTCATTTGATTCTCACTATTTATAACGTGTCATCTTGCTGTTTTTATAATATGCTGTGTAGTTGTTTTAGATGTACTAATAAACAGATCATTCCTGTAGTAATAAATACTTTTTACTTCAAAGTGTTCATACTTCTTGGTACAGTGTGTATGATACTCTGAACAATGAAATAAGGTTTGTAACTGTTACCACAGTGTCCCTGATCCCTATAAGGGATTGTTAGCAAATCTAAAAGCAATACTTGTATGTAAATCACACATTGAATACCGTCTTCCTGGGCTGCAATAACCTGTTTTTCTCTTCCATCGCTGGTGCACTGAACCAGATTCATCCATGTCACCCATGGGTGGGAAAGCACATCTTGTAGCTTTCATTCAGCTCTCATGTGAAGGACAGACGAATGTGCCAGCCTACTTTGGTTGCTAACCAGAAGGCCATTATGTCCCAGCCATAGGGGAGGTGGAGAGCCATTACTCTCAGCCCTGGAGCTAAGCCATTTCCCCACTTAGGCACTGTTAGGCCAGTATGCAGTTGTGGGTCAGATTCCTCTCCGTAGACATCCATGGAAAACGCTTCTACTGAAGAACCGGGTTTTAATCCCAGCGGCGCAGGGGATACGCCCGAAGTCTTCGGGTTCACCTGTCTTAGAGTACAGAGACACGGGATTCTTCTGTTGACATCAAAGATCAATTTTATTAGCTGCAGCCAATAACAGAGGTCCTAGAAGTACAACACGGTGTATGTTCTCAGGAGACTGCTCAACATAATAGAGCGGAGCATCGTCTTTTATGCCAAAAACCACGTTCCTGGCTAGCATCAATTACTCACAAATTTGACCAATCAGAGGATGATATTTACAGAGGCATCACATAACGACAAACCCACTTTCAGTTATCCAACCCATCGCCAATGACAAGGCAAAAATCCAGCATTCTTGTTCGAACAGGCCGGATGGGCCCATCATAAAAGACCTCAACCCAAATCAATAATTAGGCCATAAGGCCATAAAAGGAAGGAGCAGAAACAGATGAAGAGAAAGATAGAGGGGTGTGTGCGTGTGCCATAGAATCAATAATGCCCTGCTCTTTGATCTCTATCTGACCAGCTGCTTAACAAGGTACTGGCTCAACAAGTTTAGCCTTGGGCAACAGGGTCAGTTGACTCAGGTCAAACTGAAGTCAACACGAACTCGAACTAAGGTGTATGCGTCCCTAGAGGCTCGCTTGGCCACAGTCATCCTGTAGTCATTAGCCTATGTGAGGGCAACCACAAAATGGCGGTTATGCACAAAATGAAACCCACGGGTGCAGACTAGATCGTCAAATACACAGTGAATCCATCGGTGTAGCATGACGAAAACGCTTACGCATACCGCACTTGTCAGTCGCGGTTCGCTGATACCAAAATCATCACGATACGACAACCTTCATTGAATGGGTTCAGAATTCACGGAACCACAGACCCTCCTTTTGCCCTTACATAGGCAATAACCTAAACTCACGTCAATCTGAGTCCAGGTCTATATTCATCAGATCATTGAGATGTTGCTGTAGCATCATCCTGGTACTTAGTAACTCTCTCTGGACAGGTCTCCTCGAACACGAGGTAGCAAAAAGGGCACAGATAGCAGGAGCACACTGTATACAAAGACAGAACAGGAAAAGGATAGCTAATACCATCCCAATGACCATCAGAATCTTCCATCCTCCGGTTGATAACAATCCCAAGAACCATCCCATTAACGACCAATCTCCTTCGTCCACATGTACGGACTCGGAGAGCTAATGTAGCTTGGTGATGGCTTGGAAAACTGTTGGAGCGTTGTCTGGAATGAAAACACAACAGCTTGATTGGATCAATTTACAGACCCCTCCTCTATCTGCAAGTATGACATCTAACACAACTCTGTTCTGAAGAGTCATAAGGCGATCCGACTGGAGCTCAGCAGTCAAGTTACTAAGGGCGCCGGCAGTCTCGACTATGGTGGACTCAACTACTCTCGTCAATTGCCGTATGTTCCTGCTGTTAACCATAGGTCCCCAAAACGGCAGAAAACCCTTCGAGAACTCTCCCAATTCTTGTCCTGCGGTATCTTCCTTTCTGAAGACACCTCTAACGACTCTCATCTTGTAGTAATCTGCCACAGCTGTAAATGTAGGGTGTAAGAAGAACGAGATAAAACATGTGCCCGAGAAATCAGGGGGCAACCATGTATACGCTCTGTCATGGCAAATGAAGTAGGTACCCTTAGCTGCTAGAAACGGTGGGGAAGTCTCGGATGCAAAAACAGATGTCTCAATGCAAACACTCTTCCCTAACTGAGCTCTAGGATTCTTGCCATTGCCTTACAGACAGTAATGACCCTGATGGTGTACTATCCAAATCGGGGAGGATCTCTTCGCTCGCTGGTTCCCACTCAGACTAGTTCCATATCCAGTAACGTTCCATCCAATATACGCTAGCGTCTCATCTCTCGGGATAGTCTCATAAGAACCTATTCCTCTAATCATGTCGACTATTCCCTTGACCAGAGCACAATTCTTCGGATTATCCTTCACAGAACGTAGGGGGTTAACTTCACGGGCAAAAATGAACATTGTTCTGTATGCCCACACAGAACCATTGTAGCTAAATGGCAGGACCAGGTAAGGAATACCTTTATCGGTAGTATGGGGTATAAGGCCACACACCCAACAATTAGTTGTGTTAACTACTAGCTGGTGTTGGTGCAGAAGCTGAACAAAGGAATTATTAGCGAATTCCATTCTCCTAATGGACTCATGTTCGGGCAGGGGGTGAAAAGAATGCGAAGAGACAGTAGGAGGAGGCATGGGTTGTGCAGTGGGCATGAATGTCACTTGAATAGAGAATGTCACATATCCAATTAAAAACATCATTAAACTGAACAGTATAAACAGACATAATATTAAAAAACGTTTTCTACTCATTATTATACACATTTCGCTCTTGAAGCTCATTCTTTTAGTAGGTCTCTCCATCCCGAAAAACTCCATCCTCTAACCATGCTGCTCGCGGCGGATGGGTGTTCCGTGCTAAGGAATGCGCCTGTTGGTCCAGGGAACGCCCTTAGACCAACCAGAACCGTCAACCTAACGTCTTCGGCTTGCACTCCAAGGACTTGGCACCGCAACCCTACAGCTGAACCCGGATGGTGGTTCGAAAAACAAAAATCAAAAATAGTTTCTCGGAGGGGAGCTGACCTTAAAAAAATAGCAAAGAAGGAACTTAATTTGTTATTTGTCCCGCGACAACGCTCTTTGCCAGGCAATGTCTGTTCTCGGAAAAGTAGCTCAGGTTTAACAGTGTTCAAACGGTTCGATGGAGGCACAGCTTCTTGAAGAAGATTATCGCTTTCTGGCTCAGTGTTTGTTCCAATCAAACGGGCATCGCTGAAAGGCAGAAAACGAGGCACGGTCTCAGTCTCAGGATCAGGAAGTCCTTTTTGGACCCACCGGTCGTACGGCAGAGGCAAAGGGGCCCTCTTACAATGTACGCCGTGAATCCAGTTCTTTTTACCGTGCACTCGTACCGCAGAACGGGTGGATAATAACACCAGATACGGTCCTGTCCAGCGGGGCTGCTCGTTTTTGGTTCGCTGAAAATTCTTCACGAGCACCCACGCGCCAGGTTAAATGGTGTGCCCTGGATCTTCAGAAACCTGTGGCAAAGTATCATGAACCTGTTGATGCAGAACACGCAATTTAGCCGTCAATTCGTACAGGTAGTCAAGCAACACAGGGTGTTCTATCTCACTAAATTTTGTCGGCCGCGGCACTCCCCAAATATTTGCCGGGCGACCAAACACAACCTCATAAGGGCTCAGACCCATTCGCGAATGCACAGTCATTCTTGTGGACAGAAGGGCTAACGGCAAAGCATCAGGCCATTGTAGACCAGAGCTCGCTTGAATTTTGGCCAATTTCAATTTTAACGTGCCATTGTAGCACTCAACTAGACCAGCTGACTGGGGATGATTGGCAGCGTGGAACTTCTGCTGGATTCCTAACCCATCACACACTCTTCTCATCACTTGACCCACAAATTCACTCCCATTGTCACTCCAGACCATTCTCGGCAACCCATACCTAGGGAAAAATTCCTTAATAAGGGCTTTAGCTGTGGACAAGGCAGTATTGTCCTTCAACGGGTAGGCTTCCACCCATCTAGAAAAGGAGCAAACAACCACTAAGACATACTTCAGATTGTTGCACCTCTCCATGTGGATGAAATCTAGCTGCAAAGCCTCAAACGGATACGTGGGAGGAGCAAAATGACCAGCTGGGGTTGGAGTTCCCTTACCAGGATTGTACATCAAACAGACCATACAGTTCTTGACCAAATTCTCTGCACACTTAGGAATTCCAGCATTTTGCCATACTGGGGCCAACAACTTACAAATTCCTTTCACACTGATATGGGCCATTCCATGTGCCATCGTAACCACTGGAAGTACATACGCATCAGGCAACAACCATCGCTGATGCTCTGACAACTCAACCCAACAACCATTCGAGTCCAATTTACCCTTGCTTTCGCCCCATTCATTCAACTCTTTCTCTGTAGCTTCAGCTTGGATGGATTTCACACTCTCAATCGTATCTTCACACATACTTCTATCTGGAACCCATCTTGCCGGACCCGCAACGTACATTCGACTCATCACATCTCTCGCAGTCTCTTTCGCGACTTCGTCTGCAAACGCATTACCACGACCAACATCATCCGTGACTTTCTTATGCGCACTCTCACATACCGAGCTTAACATGCTTGGCACGCTAGTTTTGTCTCATGGGCGTTACCATTGCCATGGATATCATGTAAACACATCGGAAACGGCAGTGTTTGTGCTACTTTTTCCGCTTACATTATACACGTTTTTTAGACTACTCTTCTAACTGACTAATGACGCGACTCACGCTAGTTTTGTCTCATGGGCGTTACCATTGCCATGGATATCATGTAAACACATCGTAAACGGCAGTGTTTGTGCTACTCTTTCCATTTACACTATACACGCTTTTCAGACTACTCTTCTAACTGATTAATGACGCGACTCAGTACGTAGGCACTAGACACCAGTTGATATCGTACCTAATCTGCCTGGCACGCTAGCTGCTTCTCATAGACGGCGCCGTTGCCTTGGTAACCTTTCGTTACGCTTCAAAGAGATAGTCAGGTGACGCCCACGACCAACCGGAAATACTCCACCATGGGGTTGTTCGTTTAGTACCGCGCTCTAGCTTTTTAGGAACCGTTACCAGCACACACCTGATTACACTTGCTTAGGCGCATTAGTATAAAAGTTCTGGACGCTACCACTACCATGATATCCGTCTCAACACGACGGGATTCATCGCGCCTCGGACTTCGGCTGAACTTTACACACGGAGATTCACACAGTAAGTGTTAGATGGGGGACATGTACTGATCGGACTTCCGATGTTTTTACGGGTAGGGTCACCCTTGTCTCTTTGTGACTACGATTGGCTGGTAGCCAGTTTGTTTAGGTGCGTCTCCTCTTGCCTAATGGTTCCGTGAAGGACTTTTGCTAGTTAGATTTGTAACTCTGACAACGCATGGGTGATTAAATTGCTGTTTAGGATTCCAATGGGCCGGAACTTTACGCCATAAAACCTGCCGGTTTCGATGTTTTCCATGGCCGCTTTTTGTTATTACGCTCTTTTGGTACGGAAGTCAACTTAGAGATAGTATCAAATAAATACGTGGGAGCAGCTTAAGTAATGGGTGTTTTGGCTTTAGAATCACAGTTTTTTACAATGGATGTCTGTGTCACTTTTCTCCATCTGTTGCTGGAAACCGGGACACTTGTCGACCGTTACGCTATGTTCCGTTTTTTCATTTTTTCATTCTTTACACAGATTTGACCAGTTAGAACCTGGCAGTATAGACTCTTTTTGGTACACACCCAAACGGACGCTCAACAGTCACTGGCCTATCACCTAGTTATGTGAGTTGAGATTAATACGGCTTTCAGCCATGATCCTTTTCAGTCACTGTTTAATTCTTGATGCACTATTTAGTGTGCCTTCTTAACTTTACAGACCCAATTCTGGGTCCAGCTGTTTTCGTTACACTACTACGTAATTCCTTTGACGTGTGCTTATATACTGTTAACCTAGGTAAGCGACTTCTCTTTGCTCTTTAATTCTTGTTTTTTTTGGCTTATTTTTGGGCACATTATTCCCTTAACCCCTTCGATGCTCATGACGGAACGGTTCCGTCATGAGCATCGGTTGGGCTGTGCTCATGACGGAACCGTTCCGTCATGAGGACAGCCCCTGGGGGAAGCGCTGGCGCTCCCCCCCTTGCGCATCGATCTTGCCCCCCTTTACGGGGGTGGCAGCGGAAGAGCTTCCGCTGCCACCCCCGAGCCCCCCCGAGCCCCCCCACGCTTTCTGATGACGTCAGCGCGCACAGCGCGCGCCGGCGTCATCAGGAAGCGTTGGACGCGCTGGAATCCATTTCTTCCAGCGCGTCCAAGGCAGCAACAGGTAGGTTCCCTTGTCCGGTGGGGGCCGCGGGGGTGATTTCTTTTGTATTGAGGCATCGGGGGAGAGGAAAGAGTATTTCCTCTCCCCCGATGTCTCAATACAGGGCATTCCTGCTCCACGATCGCGCACAGCGTCGCGATCGTGGAGTAGGGATGCCCCACTAGACACCAGGGATTTGTTTTTTTGAATTTGGGAAGCGACCCCTTAGGCAAGGGTCGCTTCCTTGGGGGCAAAATTTTTCGAAGTCTTTTCTGCCCCCCCTGGGGGCAGATCGGTCCGCTTTCTGCGCGTTTCTGCCCCCAGGGGGGGCAGAAAAGCCCACTAGACACCAGGGATGTCGTTTATGCTATGTAGGAAGCGACCCCTTAGGCAAGGGTCGCTTCCTTGGGGGCAAAATTTTTCGAAGTCTTTTCTGCCCCCCCTGGGGGCAGATCGGTCCGCTTTCTGCGCGTTTCTGCCCCCAGGGGGGGCAGAAAAGCCCACTAGACACCAGGGATGTCGTTTATGCTATGTAGGAAGCGACCCCTTAGGCAAGGGTCGCTTCCTTGGGGGGCCCAATAATTCGAAGACTTTTCTGCCCCCCCTGGGGGCAGATCGGTCTTCTTTCTGCCCGTTTCTGCCCCCAGGGGGGGCAGAAAAGCCCACTAGACACCAGGGATGTCTATTTCGTTATGTAGGAAGCGACCCCTTGGGCAAGGGTCGCTTCCTTGGGGGGCAAAATAATTCGAAGACTTTTCTGCCCCCCCTGGGGGCATATCGGTCTTCTTTCTGCCCGTTTATGCCCCCAGGGGGGGCAGAAAAGCCCACTAGACACCAGGGATGTCTTTTATGTTATGTAGGAAGTGACCCCTTGGGCAAGGGTCACTTCCTAGGGTGGCAAAATAATTAGAAGACTTTTCTGCCCCCCCCTGGGGCAGATCGGTCGTCTTTCTGCCCGTTTCTGCCCCCAGGGGGGGCAGAAAAGCCCACTAGACACCAGGGATGTCTTTTTCTTTATGTAGGAAGCGACCCCTTGGGCAAGGGTTGCTTCCTTTGCGGCCTAATTATTTAGAAGACTTTTCTGCCCCCCCTGGGGGCAGATTGGTCATCTTTCTGTCCGTTTCTGCTCCTAGGGGGGGGAGGCAGAAAAGCCCACTAGACACCAGGGATATAAATATTATTGTAGGAAGCGACCCCTTGGGCAAGGGTCGCTTCCTTGGGCCCCTAAATTTTTTGAAGACTTTTCTGCCCCCTCTGGGGGCAGATCGGTTTTATTTTTTTGCCGTTTCTGCTCCCATTGGGGGCAGAAAAGCCCACTAGACACCAGGGAATTAGTTCAATTAGAAATAGAAGTGACCCCTCGCTTCCAGGGTGCAATTTGTTATATGTATTTGGCTCACCCGCCCCGGGACTGAGTAGCCTTTTTTTTCCTGCTGTTTTCTGCCCCACCTGGCACACAACCCGATTGACCATTTGGGTAGTGACATGGCATGTTATAATGTTTATTGTTATATTTTTTGTGATTTCCAATTGTAATGTTTTTTTTTGTTTACTTTTTTGTTCTAGGTGAAGGCTTTTCTTCTTTTCACGTTGACGTTTTGGTACTGGTGGTTCTGCTGTTTGTGTAGTTTGGTAAGAGACTGTTTTTTTGTACAATGCAAATGTGTTTGATTTCTCTGCCTGTTTTTTTTTGCAAATGGTGTAATAATAGCAGTATGTTTGGTTTTTGAGTGTCAAAAACTTTTTGCATTGGTGCTCGATGTGTATTTTGTTGTCTTGTGAGTAATTTGTTTTTTTTTCTTCTTTCTAGTTTGATATCGTTGGTCTTTGCTGTGTCACTGCAGAGTTTGTTTCTGGTGAGTGCAGCTGTCTCTTGTAATTGGATTGTATAGTTTTTGAGTACATTGATCTTTGTGATAAAAGGTACACATTTCTTTACTTACTTGGTTTGCACATTGTTGGTTGTTGTTGACTTGTTTGTGCAGTCTTCTATCTTAGTAAGTATAATGGCTAGCCGCAGGATGACTGCTCAGCAGGTTGTTGGTTTGCTGTTTGAGTCTTCCTCTGATATTGGGTCAGAGACTGACTCTGCTTCTGAGGGAGAGGAGGCAGGGGACGATTCTGGCAGTGAGTTTTCTCTCCGTATGGGGTCATCGGATGATGAAGATACTCTTAGTGCGGATGAAGTGCCTGTGTTAGAGGAGACTGATGTGCCGATAGTGCGGCAAGAGGCATCTGGGCTGCAGCCTGCGGCTGCAAGGCTGCCCGTTGGTGTAGTGCGGCAAGAGACATCTGGGCTGCAGGCTGGGGCTGCAAGGCTTCCCGTTGGTGTAGTGCGGCAAGAGGCATCTGGGCTGCAGGCTGGGGCTGCAAGCCTTCCCGTTGGTGTAGTGCGGCAAGAGACATCTGGGCTGCAGGCTGGGGCTGCAAGTCTTCCCGTTGAAAGTGATGACCTCTGGGTTGCCCCTGGCATGGTGCAGCCGGAATTTCCAGAGTTTACTGGTGTTCCAGGGTCTAGAGTGAATACTGAGAACTTTTTGCCTGTAAATTTTTTTCAGTTGTTTATGGACGATGTGTTTTTGGCAGAGATTGTTGAGCAGACTAATTTGTATGCCGAACAGTTTTTGAGGGACAACAGTGCCAGTCTTAAGCCACACTCTAGAGCTACCCGGTGGACTCCCACAAATGTTGAAGAGATGAAGAAGTTCTTGGGTTTAACTTTTTTGATGGGCTTGCTAAGGAAGCCATCATTGGCTTCATATTGGTCTAGCAGTCCCTTGATGGCAACGTCTATTTTTCCGGCAGTCATGAGTCGTGACAGGTATTTGCTTCTGCTTCGGATGATGCACTTTGTTGATAATGGTTTAGCGTTGCCACGAGATCACCCTGATTGTGACCGTCTTTTTAAGATTAGGCCTGTCCTTGATCACTTTGTTGATCGATTTTCTGAGATTTATGCCCCTGGAAGAGAAATTGCAGTGGATGAGTCTTTGGTGTTGTTCAAGGGCCGCTTGGTTTTTAGGCAATACATTCCTAGTAAGAGGGCACAATATGGAATAAAGCTGTATATGCTGTGTGACAGTAGGACTGGATATGTCTCTAATTTCAGGGTGTACACCGGTAAGGAATCTAGGTTTAACCTCCCTGGTTGTCCGTCCACTTTTGGAGTGACTGAGAAAATTGTTTGGGAACTTGGTAGAGGATTTTTTAACAAAGGCCACCATTTATATGTAGATAACTTCTACACTGGTGTGCGGTTGTTCAGGGAATTGGCCAAAGTGGACACTTTTGCTTGTGGCACAATCCGCTGTAACCGTAAAGGTTTTCCAAAAGAACTTGTTTGTCAAAAGCTTGTGCGGGGACAGTGCAGTGCGTTGCGTTGCCAGGAGCTTCTTGCTGTGAAGTTTACAGACAGGAGAGATGTCTACATGCTGACTTCCATCCATGATGAAAGCACTGCACCTGTGACTGTTTGGGGTCAGGTCGCTAAAGTGCGCAAACCTGTGTGCGTTTTAGACTATAATAGGCACATGGGTGGTGTTGACAGAGTAGATCAGAGGTTGGAACCTTACGCTGCTCTTCGTAAGGCTTACATTTGGTACAAGAAGTTGGCTATCCATCTTTTCCACTTGGCAATGTTTAATGCTTTTGTTGTGTTCCAGGATTCTTGCCCTGAGTCAAAGATGACTTTTGCTAAGTTTCAGGAGTCTGTAATAGGCAGCCTTGTTGTAGTGGAACAGGCAAGTGTTCCTAGAGTTGGACTGGTGGAGGATGTTGCTAGATTGAAAGAACGCCACTTTCCAGATCACATTCCTCCCACACCCGCAAAAGATTTTTCCAGTAGGAGATGTAGAGTCTGTTGGCGAAGAGGTTTGCGGAAGGAGAGTCGTATGTACTGCCCCGATTGTCCCTCTCATCCTGCACTGTGTCTCCCTGCTTGTTTCAGAGCGTACCACACGCGAAAGAATTTTTGGGAGCATTCATGAGTGGTAAAGTGAACTGCCTGGTCTGTATTCTTTGGAAAATATGATTCTGTTTCAAGGTTGGTGTTAGTGCAATGTATTTAGTTGCTGATTTTCTGTTAGAAGATTTGTATCTATTTGCAATTTTTTTTTTTTTTTTTTTTTCTAAAAAAATCCAAAATGTGATGGCGGTGTGTGTAGGCTTGCACTTGGCTGTTGGTGTGTGTGGACTGGCACTTGGTTGGTGGTGTGCGTGGAATGGTGCTTGGCTGACAGTGTGCGTGGACTGGCGGTGTGAATGGACTGGCGGTGTGCGTGGACTGGTGCGTGGCTGGTGGTGTGCGTGGAATGGTGCTTTGCTGGCGGTGTGCGTGGAATGGTGCTTGGCTGGCGGTGTGCGTGGAATGGTGCTTGGCTGGCGGTGTGCGTGGACTGGTACTTGGCTGGCGGTGTGTGTGGACTGGTGGTGTGTGCGGACTGGTGTTTGGCTGGTGGTGTCCGTGGACTGGAGCTTGGCTGGTCGTGTCCGTGGACTGGAGCTTGTCTGGTGGTGTGCGTGGACTGGAGCTTGGCTGGCGGTGTGCGTGGAATGGTGCTTGGCTGGTGGTGTGCGTGGACTGGTACTTGGCTGGCGGTGTGCGTGGACTGGTGGTGTGCGCTGACTGGTGCTTGGCTGGTGGTGTCCGTGGACTGGAGCTTGGCTGGCGGTGTAGGTGGATTGGCGATTGGCTGCCGGTGTGCCTGGACTGGCGATTGGATGGCGGTGTGCCTGGACTGGCGCTTGGCTAGCGGTGTGCGTGGACTGGCGTTTGGCTAGCGGTGTGTGTCGACTGGTGCTTGGCTGGCTGTGTGTGAGTAGTGACTTTCTGCTGGTCACTACACACACTGCTAGCTGAGTGCCACTCCACGCAATCCTTCAGCCTGTGTAGTTGCTGTGTCTGGATTGTGGGCGTGTGAAAGTGATGGGCCCTTGAATGGCGCTGTGTGCTGGTGTGAGTTTTGTTATGTGATGGGCCCGCGGCTGGCGGTGTGAATGGTTTTGTATGTCTCACACGTATGAAAGGTGTATGAATGGCCTGTAAAGAGGTTGGTGCCTTGTCGTGGCTTTACAGCTCACGAGCTGTGAGTCAATGGTTCAGTTTCTCGCCCTTTCAATTATTACCAGTGCATTTCATGTTTTGTGAAATCACTTGCTAATACAATTTTATCTACTGAACCATCACTCACCCTCGTGCCAAATCCAACCAGTATGTGTGTGTGCTTGCGGGTTAGATGGCTGTGCAGTAATATTTGTCTTTCTAAAGCAGGGTGTACCTTGTCCCTTTTTGGTGATTTTTGTACTGTGTTGCTTTTGTACCTGGTGGTGCGAATGGTCTTGTTTGTATCACGTATGAAAGGTGTGTGAATGGCCTGTAAAGTGGTTGGTGCCTTGACGTGGCTTTACAGCTCACGAGCTGCGAGTCATTGGTTTGGTTTTTTGTGAATTTAATTATTGACAGTGCATTTCATTTTTGTGAAATCTCTTGTTAATAAAATTTAATACACTGAACCATGACTCGCCCTCGTGCCAAATCCAACCAGTATGTGTGTGTGTTTGAGGAATAGATGGTTGTGCAGGAATCTTTGTCTTTAGTTTCTCTGCCAAGGTACACTTTCCATGTAAGAATAACCCACCAACTGTAGATATTGTCGAAAACCCTTGGGAGTTCATGGTGATGTCTCTCTAGTGATTTGAAAAATATTTTTTATCCCCATTGTCCTGTAAACCTCAAACTGTCTGCCACATTTTCTTTGCAGTATTATTCCTAAATTCTCACGCTGTAGTAACAATAGTTAATCTGGTTTTGCAAGGGGGGTTACTTTGGTTTTTTGCCCAGGGCTCGGCGGCCATCTAGGGAAACCTTCCAAACCCACGCAATTCTGAAAACTAGACACCCGGCGGCTTCCAGGGAGGTATGGCTTGCGTGGATCCCCCAACGTTTCCTTACCCAGAATCCCCTGCAAACCTAAATTTTTGCCCAAAAAATCACTTTTTTCACACATTTTGGGGTGGGAAAGTAGTGGCATCACCGGGCTCACACAAATTTACCACCACCCAGCGTTCCCCCAGGTCTCCCGGTAAAAATGGTGCCTCACTTGTGTGGGAGGCCCAAGTACCCGCGGCAGGCAAGGACAACAAACGTAGTGAGGCGACATCAAGATGGCCTATTGCCAAACCACCTGGTTTTGCAAGGGGGGTCACTTTGGTTTTTGGCCTGGTGCGCGGCGGCCATCTAGGGAAACCTACCAAACCCACGCATTTCTGAAAACTAGACACCCGGCGGCTTCCAGGGAGATATGGCTTGCGTGGATCCCCCAACGTTTCCTTACCCAGAATCCCCTGTAAACCTCAGTTTTTGCTCAAAAAATCACTTTTTTCACACATTTTGGGGTGGGAAAGTAGTGGCATCACCGGGCTCACACAAATTTACCACCACCCAGCGTTCCCCCAGGTCTCCCGGTAAAAATGGTGCCTCACTTGTGTGGGAGGCCCAAGTACCCGCGGCAGGCAAGGACAACAAACGTAGTGAGGCGACATCAAAATGGCCTATCGCCAAACCACCTGGTTTTGCAAGGGGGGTCACTTTGGTTTTTGGCCCGGTGCGCGGCGGCCATCTAGGGAAACCTACCAAACCCACGCATTTCTGAAAACTAGACACCCGGCGGCTTCCAGGGAGGTATGGCTTGCGTGGATCCCCCAACGTTTCCTTACCCAGAATCCCCTGCAAACCTCAATTTTTGCTCAAAAAATCACTTTTTTCACACATTTTGGGGTGGGAAAGTAGTGGCATCACCGGGCTCACACAAATTTACCACCACCCAGCGTTCCCCCAGGTCTCCCGGTAAAAATGGTGCCTCACTTGTGTGGGAGGCCCAAGTACCCGCGGCAGGCAAGGACAACAAACGTAGTGAGGCGACATCAAAATGGCCTATCGCCAAACCACCTGGTTTTGCAAGGGGGGTCACTTTGGTTTTTGGCCCGGTGCGCGGCGGCCATCTAGGGAAACCTAGCAAACCCACACATTTCTGAAAACTAGACACCCGGCGGCTTCCAGGGAGGTATGGCTTGCGTGGATCCCCCAACGTTTCCTTACCCAGAATCCCCTGCAAACCTCAATTTTTGCTCAAAAAATCACTTTTTTCACACATTTTGGGGTGGGAAAGTAGTGGCATCACCGGGCTCACACAAATTTACCACCACCCAGCGTTCCCCCAGGTCTCCCGGTAAAAATGGTGCCTCACTTGTGTGGGAGGCCCAAGTACCCGTGGCAGGCAAGGACAACAAACGTAGTGAGGCGACATCAAAATGGCCTATCGCCAAACCACCTGGTTTTGCAAGGGGGGTCACTTTGGTTTTTGGCCCGGTGCGCGGCGGCCATCTAGGGAAACCTAGCAAACCCATGCATTTCTGAAAACTAGACACCCGGCGGCTTCCAGGGAGGTATGGCTTGCGTGGATCCCCCAACGTTTCCTTACCCAGAATCCCCTGCAAACCTCAGTTTTTGCTCACAAAATCACTTTTTTCACACATTTTGGGGTGGGAAAGTAGTGGCATCACCGGGCTCACACAAATTTACCACCACCCAGCGTTCCCCCAGGTCTCCCGGTAAAAATGGTGCCTCACTTGTGTGGGAGGCCCAAGTACCCGCGGCAGGCAAGGACAACAAACGTAGTGAGGCGACATCAAAATGGCCTATCGCCAAACCACCTGGTTTTGCAAGGGGGGTCACTTTGGTTTTTGGCCCGGTGCGCGGCGGCCATCTAGGGAAACCTAGCAAACCCACGCATTTCTGAAAACTAGACACCCGGCGGCTTCCAGGGAGGTATGGCTTGCATGGATCCCCCAACGTTTCCTTACCCAGAATCCCCTGCAAACCTCATTTTTTGCTCAAAAAATCACTTTTTTCACACATTTTGGGGTGGGAAAGTAGTGGCATCACCGGGCTCACACAAATTTACCACCACCCAGCATTCCCCCAGGTCTCCCGGTAAAAATGGTGCCTCACTTGTGTGGGAGGCCCAAGTACCCGCGGCAGGCAAGGACAACAAACGTAGTGAGGCGACATCAAAATGGCCTATCGCCAAACCACCTGGTTTTGCAAGGGGGGTCACTTTGGTTTTTGGCCCGGTGCGCGGCGGCCATCTAGGGAAACCTAGCAAACCCATGCATTTCTGAAAACTAGACACCCGGCGGCTTCTAGGGAGGTATGGCTTGCGTGGATCCCCCAACGTTTCCTTACCCAGAATCCCCTGCAAACCTCATTTTTTGCTCAAAAAATCACTTTTTTCACACATTTTGGGGTGGGAAAGTAGTGGCATCACCGGGCTCACACAAATTTACCACCACCCAGCGTTCCCCCAGGTCTCCCGGTAAAAATGGTGCCTCACTTGTGTGGGAGGCCCAAGTACCCGCGGCAGGCAAGGACAACAAACGTAGTGA
The DNA here is from genome assembly GCF_964204655.1 of Triturus cristatus. Classification (NCBI taxonomy): domain Eukaryota; kingdom Metazoa; phylum Chordata; class Amphibia; order Caudata; family Salamandridae; genus Triturus; species Triturus cristatus. Next base: position 440,513,470 of record NC_140579.1, on the reverse strand, counting down.
GGCGTCGCCTCACTACGTTTGTTGTCCTTGCCTGCCGCGGGTACTTGGGCCTCCCACACAAGTGAGGCACCATTTTTACCGGGAGACCTGGGGGAACGCTGGGTGGTGGTAAATTTGTGTGAGCCCGGTGATGCCACTACTTTCCCACCCCAAAATGTGTGAAAAAAGTGATTTTTTGAGCAAAAAATGAGGTTTGCAGGGGATTCTGGGTAAGGAAACGTTGGGGGATCCATGCAAGCCATACCTCCCTGGAAGCCGCAGGGTGTCTAGTTTTCAAAAATGCCTGGGTTTGGTAGGTTTCCCTAGATGGCTGCCGCGCACCGGGCCAAAAGCCAAAGTGACCCCCCTTGCAAAACCAGGTGGTTTGGCGATAGGCCATTTTGATGTCGCCTCACTACGTTTTGGGCCCTTGCCTGCCGCGGGTACTTGGGCCTCCCACACAAGTGAGGCACCATTTTTACCGGGAGACCTGGGGGAACGCTGGGTGGTGGTAAATTTGTGTGAGCCCGGTGATGCCACTACTTTCCCACCACAAAATGTGTGAAAAAAGTGATTTTTGGAGCAAACATTGAGGTTTGCAGGGGATTCTGGGTAAGGAAACGTTGGGGGATCCACGCAAGCCATACCTCCCTGGAAGCTGCCGGGTGTCTAGTTTTCAGAAATGCATGGGTTTGCTAGGTTTCCCTAGATGGCCGCCGCGCACCGGGCCAAAAACCAAAGTGACCCCCCTTGCAAAACCAGGTGGTTTGGCGATAGGCCATTTTGATGTCGCCTCACTACGTTTTGGGCCCTTGCCTGCCGCGGGTACTTGGGCCTCCCACACAAGTGAGGCACCATTTTTACCGGGAGACCTGGGGGAACGCTGGGTGGTGGTAAATTTGTGTGAGCCCGGTGATGCCACTACTTTCCCACCCCAAAATGTGTGAAAAAAGTGATTTTTTGAGCAAAAAATGAGGTTTGCAGGGGATTCTGGGTAAGGAAACGTTGGGGGATCCACGCAAGCCATACCTCCCTGGAAGCTGCCGGGTGTCTAGTTTTCAGAAATGCGTGGGTTTGCTAGGTTTCTCTAGATGGCCGCCGCGCACCGGGCCAAAAACCAAAGTGACCCCCCTTGCAAAACCAGGTGGTTTGGCGATAGGCCATTTTGATGTCGCCTCACTACGTTTTGGGCCCTTGCCTGCCGCGGGTACTTGGGCCTCCCACACAAGTGAGGCACCATTTTTACCGGGAGACCTGGGGGAACGCTGGGTGGTGGTAAATTTGTGTGAGCCCGGTGATGCCACTACTTTCCCACCCCAAAATGTGTGAAAAAAGTGATTTTTTGAGCAAAAACTGAGGTTTGCAGGGGATTCTGGGTAAGGAAACGTTGGGGGATCCACGCAAGCCATACCTCCCTGGAAGCCGCCGGGTGTCTAGTTTTCAGAAATGCATGGGTTTGGTAGGTTTCCCTAGGTGCCGGCAGGGCTAGGGTTCAAAATCTACAGCTAGTCACTTTGCCAAAAAAAGGGTCATTTTTCGCTGCAAAACCACGTTGCGTTTTGCGCCGTTTCCTGTCGCGGGCACTAGGCCGACCCGCACAAGTGAGGTACCATTTTTCTCGTAGGACTTTGGGGAACGCGGGGTGGGTGGAAATTTGTGGATCCACGCAGATTCCAGAACTTTCCATCACAGAAATGTGGGGAAAATGTGTTTTTTTTGTCAATTTTTTACGTTTGCAAGGGATTCTGGGTCACAGACCATGGTGGGAGGCAGTCAAGTCACCCCATCCTGGATTCCCCTGGGTGTCTAGTTTTCAAAAATGTATAGGTTTGCTAGGTTTCCCTAGGTGCCGGCAGGGCTAGGGTTCAAAATCTACAGCTAGTCACTTTGCCAAAAAAAGGGTCATTTTTTCACTGCAAAACCACGTTGCGTTTTGCGCCGTGTCCTGTAGCGGGCACTAGGCCGACCCGCACAAGTGAGGTACCATTTTTCTCATAGGACTTTGGGGAACGCGGGGTGGGTGGAAATTTGTGGATCCACGCAGATTCCAGAACTTTCCATCACAGAAATGTGGGGAAAATGTGTTTTTTTTGTCAATTTTTTACGTTTGCAAGGGATTCTGGGTAACAGACCATGGTGGGAGGCAGTCAAGTCACCCCATCCTGGATTCCCCTGGGTGTCTAGTTTTCAAAAATGTATAGGTTTGCTAGGTTTCCCTAGGTGCCGGCAGGGCTAGGGTTCAAAATCTACAGCTAGTCACTTTGCCAAAAAAAGGGTCATTTTTCACTGCAAAACCACGTTGCGTTTTGCGCCGTTTCCTGTCGCGGGCACTAGGCCGACCCGCACAAGTGAGGTACCATTTTTCTCGTAGGACTTTGGGGAACGCGGGGTGGGTGGAAATTTGTGGATCGACGCAGATTCCAGGACTTTCCATCACAGAAATGTGGGGAAAATGTGTTTTTTTTGTCAATTTTTTACGTTTGCAAGGGATTCTGGGTCACAGACTATGGTGGGAGGCAGTCAAGTCACCCCATCCTGGATTCCCCTGGGTGTCTAGTTTTCAAAAATGTATAGGTTTGCTAGGTTTCCCTAGGTGCCGGCAGGGCTAGGGTTCAAAATCTACAGCTAGTCACTTTGCCAAAAAAAGGGTCATTTTTCGCTGCAAAACCACGTTGCGTTTTGCGCCGTTTCCTGTCGCGGGCACTAGGCCGACCCGCACAAGTGAGGTACCATTTTTCTCGTAGGACTTTGGGGAACGCGGGGTGGGTGGAAATTTGTGGATCCACGCAGATTCCAGAACTTTCCATCACAGAAATATGGGGAAAATGTGTTTTTTTTGTCAATTTTTTACGTTTGCAAGGGATTCTGGGTAACAGACCATGGTGGGAGGCAGTCAAGTCACCCCATCCTGGATTCCCCTGGGTGTCTAGTTTTCAAAAATGTATAGGTTTGCTAGGTTTCCCTAGGTGCCGGCAGGGCTAGGGTTCAAAATCTACAGCTAGTCACTTTGCCAAAAAAAGGGTCATTTTTCGCTGCAAAACCACGTTGCGTTTTGCGCCGTTTCCTGTCACGGGCACTAGGCCGACCCGCACAAGTGAGGTACCATTTTTCTCGTAGGACTTTGGGGAACGCGGGGTGGGTGGAAATTTGTGGATCCACGCAGATTCCAGAACTTTCCATCACAGAAATGTGGGGAAAATGTGGTTTTTTTGTCAATTTTTTACGTTTGCAAGGGATTCTGGGTAACAGACCATGGTGGGAGGCAGTCAAGTCACCCCATCCTGGATACCCCTGTGTGTCTAGTTTTCAAAAATGTATAGGTTTGCTAGGTTTACCTAGGTGCCGGCAGGGCTAGGGTACAAAATCTACAGCTAGTCACTTTGCCAAAAAAAGGGTCATTTTTCACTGCAAAACCACGTTGCGTTTTGCGCCGTTTCCTGTCGCGGGCACTAGGCCGACCCGCACAAGTGAGGTACCATTTTTCTCGTTGGACTTTTGGGAACGTGGGGTGGGTGGAAATTTGTGGATCCACGCAGATTCCAGAACTTTCCATCACAGAAATGTGGGGAAAATGTGATTTTTTTGTCAATTTTTTACGTTTGCAAGGGATTCTGGGTAACAGACCATGGTGGGAGGCAGTCAAGTCACCCCATCCTGGATTCCCCTGGGTGTCTAGTTTTCAAAAATGTATAGGTTTGCTAGGTTTCCCTAGGTGCCGGCAGGGCTAGGGTTCAAAATCTACAGCTAGTCACTTTGCCAAAAAAAGGGTCATTTTTCACTGCAAAACCACGTTGCGTTTTGCGCCGTTTCCTGTCGCGGGCACTATGCCGACCCGCACAAGTGAGGTACCATTTTTCTCGTAGGACTTTGGGGAACGCGGGGTGGGTGGAAGGAAATTTGTGGATCCACGCAGATTCCAGAACTTTCCATCACAGAAATGTGGGGAAAATGTGTTTGTTTTGTCAATTTTTTACGTTTGCAAGGGATTCTGGGTAACAGACCATGGTGGGAGGCAGTCAAGTCACCCCATCCTGGATTCCCCTGGGTGTCTAGTTTTCAAAAATGTATAGGTTTGCTAGGTTTCCCTAGGTGCCGGCAGGGCTAGGGTTCAAAATCTACAGCTAGTCACTTTGCCAAAAAAAGGGTCATTTTTCAATGCAAAACCACGTTGCGTTTTGCGCCGTTTCCTGTCGCGGGTACTAGGCCGACCCGCACAAGTGAGGTACCATTTTTCTCGTAGGACTTTGGGGAACGCGGGGTGGGTGGAAATTTGTGGATCCACGCAGATTCCAGAACTTTCCATCACAGAAATGTGGGGAAAATGTGTTTCTTTTGTCAATTTTTTACGTTTGCAAGGGATTCTGGGTAACAGACCATGGTGGGAGGCAGTCAAGTCACCCCATCCTGGATTCCCCTGGGTGTCTAGTTTTCAAAAATGTATAGGTTTGCTAGGTTTCCCTAGGTGCCGGCAGGGCTAGGGTTCAAAAACTACAGCTAGACTCTTCGCAAATAAAGTGTAAATTTTCAGTGTGAAAATGTGGTGTGTTCACCTTAGGTTTTGAGCCACTTCCTGTCGTGGGCACTATGCCTACCCACACAAGTGAGGTACCATTTTTATCGGGAGACTTAGGGTAGTTCAAATTTGTAAAGCAACTGTTATTACCTATTGATTTTTGATGCATTTCTCCCTTCCAAATGAAAGACATTGTGTAAAAAAAAAGTCATTTTGAAAAATGACCAATAATTGTCATGCAAATATGAGTATTCCCAATTTCGAAAATGTGCAAATATGCACTGTTTCTAAACTCTGTAATTTGTTCCCATTTCAGAAATACATAGGTGACTTTCATTCCGATTTTTCCATGTATACATTTTCCCACAATAATTGCTATATACCCGGACCAACAAAAAAAAACATTACAAAATGCTGCTCAGTTTTCTACTCTGGGTTCGTTGGGCTCTTGGTGAACCTACAAGTCCTATATGTCCCCACAACCAGGAAGGTCTACCGGATGTAACGGTACATTGCTTTCAAAGAGATGTCATAATTCGAAGAAGTTACAGGTGAAAACGTTGACTCAAAAGGCTGCTTTTTTCAACAAATCTTTAATTTTTCCTATATTTGCCTGTAAATTTCTATAAAGAAACCTTGATGGATCTACACAAATGACCCCTTGCTGAATTCAGAATTTTGTCTACTTTTCAAAAATGTGTAGCTTTCCAGGATCCATTATTGTTTTTGTACCCATTTCTACCGTTAACTGGAAGGAGGTTGAAAGCACAAAAAATAGGGTATGTCCCAGAAAAATGCCAAAACTGTGTAAAAAATGTTGGTTTTCTAACAAAATTCTGTCATTCCCTAAAAGCTGGAGAAATGGTGATTTCAGCCCCACAAACCCTTTTTTGATACCATTTGCAGAGAAAAACCCAGAAGCTTTCATTTGCAGCCCGTTTTTCACATTTTTCAAAAAAAAAAAAAAAATTGCTGTATTTTGACTAATTTCTGGGAACCCTCTAGGAGAATCCACAAACCCTGGGTACCTTTAGAATCCCCAAGATGTTGGAAGAAAAGGACGCAAATTTGGCGTGGATACCTAATGTGGTCAAAAAGTTACAGAGGCCTAAGCGCGCACTACCTCAAATAGCCCAAAAAAGGCTTAGCACAGGAGGGGAAAAGGCCTAGCAGCGAAGGGGTTAATCCGTGCTCCAACATTGTTAATCTGGGACAACTCACTTATCCTTTTTTTTTTAATTACGTTCCTTAGACACAGTGGTGACTCCTTAGCATTTTGTGCTGTTACTTACGTGCTGTGCCGCCTCATGCCTTTCCTCTGGTTCTCACAGTCCTTTCGGTTTTCATTTACTCCTTTCGCTTTTTCATCACATGATCTGTGTTTGCACAGCCACTCGTTGTGTACTCATGGAATTTTACAATTATTGTATTTGTATGATCCTTAAACAGCCTTGAAGAAGCCCGTGCTTGGGCAAAACGCGTTGGCTGCGGATCAGGTTGCACTGAACTTTGGAATAAATGAATATATGAAAATACTCAACAGCTGTGTGGACTCAACATTCAGTTTTTCACTTTGAAAATTACTTAATACTTTTGTTTTTGTGTTGCCTCTCATACTTGTGGATATATGTTATATTTGTGGTCACCTAAGCAGCTGGCCATTTGAGGTGGGCAATACTTTCACTACTGACTAGTGACAAGTCCAGGCTGTGCACTCACTTAAAACCCTGCTGCTTTATCTCTCAAATTTCCTCAAACTGAAGTCAACACGAACTCGAACTAAGGTGTATGCGTCCCTAGAGGCTCGCTTGGCCACAGTCATCCTGTAGCCATTAGCCTATGTGAGGGCAACCACAAAATGGCAGTTATACACAAAATTGAACCCACGGGTGCAGAGTAGATCGTCAAATACACAGTGAATCCATCGGTGTAGCATGACGAAAACGCTTACGCATACCGCACTTGTCAGTCGCGGTTCGCTGATATCAAAATCATCACGATACGACAATCTTCATTGAATGGGTTCAGAATTCACGGAACCACACTTCTGATCCACTCAATTTAGCACCGGGACCAACAGTTGCGTGGTGATTCAGCCTCAAATAAGGGGGCCACTGGAACTGCAACCTAGCAAGACTTTACTTATCAGGATTCAACAGAAGACATCTAAGTTCAAGGGTCAAACAGCATGTGTAATCCACAATAGAAAGTGGTTTTGGCCCAAAAGGAAAACTAAATCCGCCAACTGGAGAATTAAATTGCACCAAAGGAATTCAAAGATGGCAGCCAAGGCATTCTCTCTCTGGCCCGCACTAGCGGTTCTCCTTCCACCCAAGAATAGAATGTGAAGCATATGCTATCCCTGAAGCGGCGCACTTCACTTAGGAGATTCATCAGTGCATAACCCCTTACCAAGTTTCCATCCTGGAAGGTAGTTTTTAGGGTTGTGGCATTGGAGGAAAATGTTCCTGTGCAAGTCATAGGAAAGAACTTGAGAATCCTGACAGAGTGAAGTGCTTACGCAAACATTTTGCATCTGAGTAGAATGGCAGAAGGGTTTAATTAAAAAAAATTGGGAGAGATTTTAGAGATTATTCAAAAAGAAAATGAGTGGAATAACTTCAGGAACTAGCTTTAGACTTTTGTCATCTGAAGATTAATCCTCTAGTTCAACAACAAATTCAGCACATAGGGTAACCATCCAGTCATTCACTCATTATCCTCAGTAATACCGGTAGCTTCACCAGAGTGTTTCAGTGCTGACCCTCATAAGGCACAAATCTTTTTGACACAATGCTCCCTTCATTTTATTTGCTGTCCGTCAATTTTCACAGACGCACAATCTCGTGTGGCCTTCGTTTTATCCTGTCTCAGCAGAGTTGCAGCATTATGGTCAATGCCATTAGTTTCAAAAGACGACCCGATTCTGTACAACTTTGAAGAATTCAAAAAAGGATTTCTCAGCCTCCCAAGCTACTGATAATGAGCCATTAGAATTGAAGCAGGGAAACAGAGATTTAATTGCCTATTTGACACAGTTTAATAAGCTGGTGGTGGAAACAGAATGGCCTGAAAACAAAAGAGCAGCCGTTTTCTACCGGGGTTTAAAAGATGAACTGAAGGATGCTCTGACCCTGATACCCAATAGGCCCATGGATGTTTCTGCTCCTGTGGACTTAGTCGTGGAAATAGGTTTTCACCAAAAAGAAAGAAGAGGAGAAAGAAAAAGAGATTTTTGTACTAGTGTGCCAAGGTTTGATAGAGTCAGAACCGAGAATCCAAAAGTCATAGATAATTAGAATGGAGTTGAACCCATATAGATAGGCACCATCCGGGGCCCTTTGACTAAGTAAGAAAAGAAAAAGAGAAGAAAAATCAATCTATGTTCACACTGTGGTGCAAGTGGGCATTTTGTGAAAATCTGTCCGAAACCCCCCAAGATTTTGCAGAAGGAAATCTTGCGGCTCTATCAGTAGGAGGAGTTGGGCTAATGAGTGCAGACAAAGACACAACTCCACCAGTTAGCAAATACCTTACAATCTTCTTCCACTCATCTTAATCGATCAATGACACGTACATTTAGACATGTTTCCCTGTCTGAAATTTCCATAATGATTGATTCAGGGGCCACAGGAAACTTTTATAATTAGAAATTTGCAGTAAGAATTAGTTTGACCGCTATACAAAAACACAAGAGTGAAGCAGTGCGAGCAGTTGACATCCAATCTCTCATCAGGGCCAATTGTGAGTCACACTGAGCAGGTAGAGTTAATTTCTTAAGAAGGGCATTAAAAGATGATCCAATTCAACTTGATTGATGCTCCCTGTTAGAAATGGGATTTCTGGTTGGCTAAGGCTTGCGCCAAAGTCAGGCAGAAACCACCACTCTAGTCAGGGCAAGGAAGGTACACGCCAAAGATAACCCCTGCTCACCCCTTTGGTAGCTTGGCACGAGCAGACAGGCTTATCCCTGAGGCGATGTGTAAAGCGTTTGCGCGCGCACCCAGCAACAACACCCAAGGCACACCACAAAGGAAACTCCACACAAGGTATTCTATAAAAATAGCCTTTGTATTATACACAACACATCAGATAAAAACACACACTTTACAATGTGCCAACAGGCACGGGCAGAATTTACAAGGGATTATATGTACAGGGGACAGGGCCACCTGGACCACTGTCAGGAATTAGCACTTTGTAGAAATTACACTTAGAATGTAGGAATAATACTTTAAAACATAGCACCTACAATCACTGTAGCACTAAAAATAGAACATGTAGCACACAACCAGTAACTACTGGTAACAGGTAAGTACCACCTACGCAACCCTAACCACCTTAGGAAAATACTGCGCAGGGAATCAGGACCTCACTAGTACCACCTGTACTAGGAGAAAACAAACAACCACCTAAGTATCACAATACCTGTAGGGGTAAACGCACATTACACATGACGCATAAAAACATTCAGAGGTGTAAACACAATTCAGGGCAGAAAATATCATGAAGGCATTGCGCAGGCGCAAAAAGTACATGTATGAAAATCACCAAGCGCCCTAGGGGAGGGCACAACACAAGATAACTGTCCACAGGCCAACTGGCCTCTCAGGATGCAGAAATACCCAATATACAGCGATATCAGGGAGCGACTACGCAGGCTGCGCAAACCAGGCGCACAAGGCACAACCTAAACGTGGCAGCTGCCCACTAAGTGCTGGGCAGCTGTGGGGACTGAGGCCTGGGCACCTCTGGGCCCTTAGAACAGTTATGGCCTCCTCAGCCCCTCTGGGCTCTACAACAAGCAATGCCCCTGAGCCTCGCAGGCTCTAAAACAAGAAATGCCCCCTAGATAACGTAGGAGCGGCCCGCTGCCTTCCGGGGCCGCTCTGAGCATAAACGAAATGCCCCCGTCGTTGGAGCCTCGTGGGCTCTGTTAAACATGGCCCCCAACGTTGGAGTCCTTCTCATGGACTCAAAAAGAATAATGCCCCCAGAGCCTCGCAGGCTCTAAACAATAATGAAATGCCCCCGTTGGAGCCTCTGTGGCTCTAAGAACAAGAATGCCCCCGAGTTGCTGGTCCCTTGGTCGGAGGGAGGGAGCCTTGTCGGAGCGGCCCACTGCCAAGCGGGGCCGCTCTGGAAGGAATGCCGGCAGGACCCTTTCCCGTAAACAAGGTAATGTCCCCACCAATGTGCCACTCACCGGCGGGTACGGAGGCTTCCTGGACTTCTCTTTTCTTCGCCGGTTGGCGGGGTGGGCTCCCGCCGAACCTCCGGCCCCGCTTCTTCTCCGGGCCGGCCCAGTGCGGGGTAGGCTCCCGCCTGGGTCTCGAAGGGGAATCAGTCCAGCCGCGCGTCGTCGGAAGGAGGCGGGGTAGGTTCCCGCCCTCCTACTTCCGGTTGTCCCGGAGTCCCGCCCCCGGCCTGCCTGACTTCCCACAAGCCCGGCCGCGGCGGTGATTCTACAACTCGGCAACCAGAGGGGTAGGCTCCCTCGTGATAATAAAACAATGTTCCGCGGGGTGGGCACCCGCTTACAGTTACAGCAATGTCCCTGGCAGGGTGGGCACCTGCCAGGAGACTCTAGAATCGGCAAAAATGGGGCAAACGCCGGGTGGGCACCGGCTAGCAGAAATAAAGCGCTCCTAGCGCTAGGGATAAAAAGTGAAAGCGCTCTCAGAGCTAAAGGCCAATAGAAGCTCCCAGGCGCTTTAGGGATACAAATAAAGCGCTCCCAGCGCTTAGGGGAAAATAAGCACAACGTCCAGCAAAGTCCTTAGAAAGGTGGGCAGGGGGCAAGGCTGGGCCAGGGGCCAGCTCACTGGGCCCTCCAGGGCAGGAAGGCAGTCCCAAGTGGCGGTTCCTCCTGGCCTCCAGCAGCGGCAGCCCCCCTCAGGATCCTGGAAGTGAACAGTTTCTGTGGGGACACAGCCCCATTTTTATACAGTGAAAACCCTTTGTTCTGGGTTCAGGGTGAGGGGGAAAACCAGTCGCAGCTGGTTGGGGAGCACCCTTGATGTGCTCAGCCCCTCACTCTATTCACTGGCAGGGCTAGGGTCGTCAGTCGCACCACAGGGGGCGGAGCCAGCATTGTGTGGGGAAAACCCTGCCCTATTCAGGACCCAGGTGTACTCCTCCCACCCATCTAGCTGCTGATCTGCCCATTCACCACTGGGTGACTCATCCTGACTCTGGGGAATCCCTAGCCCGTCACATGACCTCAACCAGCCAATCACGCGACAAGGCACACATTTTACACTGCACACCGAAGTGCCCACTTCTAGAAGTGGCACTTCCACACTAGGTACATGCACGCCGCACACATCATCGCGCAGCATTCAATCACACGAGTCCGCACATACCAAACTCGGGCCTGCACACCCCACGCATCAGGAACTACTAGGGACACATACATTCCCCATGCATTCCTATGGGAGGGCAGGCCTATCTCACCACATGCACTCAGAGTGCGCACGCACTTTACCCTGGGACACAGGGAAAGTGCGCAGAAACGAAAAATCACCACACCAAGTCACCAATAAAAAGCAAAAAAAGTTCAGGGGTGAACCTGCCAGAAGGGCCAAGTCCAACACAACCCCCTTCCAGCCAAAACGCAGGGCAGCCCAATCACCACCGTGATGACCTTCCCTGCTTGGGGCGATAGAACACGGACGCGGGCCCGCAACTGCAGGGACACCCTCCGGTTCTACGCCACGGTGAACCCATGGGATTCTTTCTAACACCACTGTCTGGGCCAACTGGGCTACCCCACTGGTACTGCCAAGCTGTCCGCGGCCAAGACCAGGCCCTAGGCCACCCAGGTGCCACTGGTCTTTGCCTAACCATAGAGTGGGGGGTAGGAACCCCTGGCACATAGCGTCCATTCTCCACTCTTCCTGTCTGCAAGACAGGACTAGACTGCCACTGGTTCTCCAGCCTAGGGTCTACACCCTCAGGCGGACCAGGAGTCTCAGGGAAGGCTCTCCTCCCCCCACCTCTTCTCCTAGGGTTCCTCCTCCTCCGGCGAGGGGTACACCTAGAACGCCATTCCAACCCAGGGTTTAACCCCTCAGGTTGTACCGGGGCCAGAGGTGGGCTCTCCCACCCTCTGCACCCCCTTCCAGAGCCCTGCTCCCTACCAACTGGGGCGGTACCTCTGGAAGAAGAACCGGTCGGGACGCTGGTTACAGACGTCCCACCCTTCAGGTCAGGCTGATCCTGAACCTGGCCTTCCAACCTCCGGCCTAGAACCTTTGGTGGAATAATCGCCTGGCACTCCAGGACTTTTGGGGATTTCCACTCCATCCCCCTGAGGCTATCAAATGACACATATGTCGAGCGACTGTCTGTCTGGCGCTGATCTCCCGTCCCCTGTCCACCTGACAGTGCGCGGAGATCCCCCAGAACAGAAGTGGTGTCACCCTGGTCACTACACGGGATCCTAGCCCAACTGGGTAGTCCCTGACCCACCGGTTCTTCCACTGGGGAACTCATCCCCCAATCACTGCTCACGCTGGACTCCTGTACCCTCCCTACCGGAGCGGTACTGCCAGACTCCAGAACCACAGGAGCCCTGTTTACAGGCGCTCCAGGTCCTCTACTCACTAAGAGATCTTCCTCAAGTGGACTAACAGGACAGCCTAGGTCCCCAACTTGGTGTTCCCTCATGAAACCATCCAAGTCCTGAGGCAGGGTTTCGGGCATCTGGGGACCCTCGGTCACCCCCTCACTCCTGCTCCACTGAGCCAGGCAGTGAGCCCCTACACCCTCCTCGCTATCCTGGGACCTAGCTGGGCTACACTGAGCCTCCTCCACCATGCTGGGCTGGAGGATCTCTGACCCACTATTGTTGGAATCACTCACTAATGACACTAGAGGACCTCTAGCACTTTCCCAGCGCTCTGCTTCCTCTGCAAGTTCCCATGGACAAAAAGAGTTATACCTCAACAGGTGTTGGCGCAACCCTGGAGAACAACTACTGAGCATCTGCTCTTTGATAATCATATTTAGTACTCCATCCAAATTCTGCTCCGGGTTAAACACCAGCCAGTCCACCAGGGCATCATGACATTCCTCCACAGCCTCCTCCCAAGACTGGTGAGACAGCTTCTTACTGCCCCTGAACTTCAACCTACATTCCTCCTCTCGGGAACAAGGTACCACACTCGGGGAACTGGAACTGGGACTCTCTATACTGCACTTTATATCGCTGCCACCACTGGACTCCACCCTCACTGGGGAATCGAGAAAACTACCACTGTGCTCAGGGGACAGGGAAAGGGATGAGGCGCTATCTCCTACGCTGGACCCAGCAAGGGACTCCCTACCCACGGGGTCCTCACTCTCTACTGGCGTCCAGGTACTGTCATCTTCTTCTGAATCTTCAGGGCTCCCCACAGACCCACCACCCTCCAGGTGAGAGGCCCGGGCCCTGTCTTCCTCACTGCGCTCACGTTTCCATTCACCTGCTTGCCATCCAATCATGTGGTTCCTCAGTTCGTACACAGTGTCTGACTCTCTCACCCCTCTGTTTCTCTCTCTACAGAACCTTTCCAACTCCTGCATACTGTAATAAACTAGATCACTGGGATCAAAAGCAGGCTCCATTCTGTCAGACGTTCTAGAGAAAAGATCACACAGGGAACCTAGGGGTCTGAGCTTAACACAGGAGCACACAATTCACAAAGGATTCAGCAAGCTCTCTATCCCAGAGAACTCACACTCACTTGCCTAGTGCCACACACCATTCATCCACACACAACCCTCCACTCGGACTGGTAAGGCAGTTTCTACCACCCCTGATTCCTCAACCTGACCACCACGTGACACAGGTACCAACTCTGGGCGCAGGGCGGGGGACAAATGTACTGAACACTATTACGCTGCCACCACTGGATCCCACCCTCTGGTGAATCCAGAAACACAATGCACTAAGGGGGATGATCTACCCTCCCGAGCTAGGGACACCTAACTCACAGTGCACAAGAAACACATTTCCAAAGAAATGACATTTAAAAACAAACTTAAAACAATAATCCCTATACCATGTGATTTATCTAAATGCAGAGTTTTGTAGTGCGGCCAGTTGCCGCTGCGGTACAGCGCAAACGCAAGTCCAAATCCCACCGCTGATCACCAATGTTAGAAATGGGATTTCTGGTTGGCTAAGGGTTGCGCCAAAGTCAGGCATAAACCACCACTCTAGTCAGGGCAAGGAAGGTACACGCCAAAGATAACCCCTGCTCACCCCCTTGGTAGCTTGGCACGAGCAGACAGGCTTATCCCTGAGGCGATGTGTAAAGCGTTTGCGCGCGCACCCAGCAACAACACCCAAGGCCCACCACAAAGGAAACTCCACACAAGGTATTCTTTAAAAATAGCCTTTGTATTATACACAACACATCAGATAAAAACACACACTTTACAATGTGCCAACAGGCACGGGCAGAATTTACAAGGGATTATATGTACAGGGGACAGGGCCACCTGGACCACTGTCAGGAATTAGCACTTTGTAGAAATTACACTTAGAACGTAGGAATAATACTTTAGAACATAGCACCTACAATCACTGTAGCACTAAAAATAGAACATGTAGCACACAACCAGTAACTACTGGTAACAGGTAAGTACCACCTACGCAACCCTAACCACCTTAGGAAAATACTGCGCAGGGAATAAGGACCTCACTAGTACCACCTGTACTAGGAGAAAACAAACAACCACCTAAGTATCACAATACCTGTAGGGGTAAACGCACATTACACATGACGCATAAAAACATTCAGAGGTGTAAACACAATTCAGGGCAGAAAATATCATGAAGGCATTGCGCAGGCGCAAAAAGTACATGTATGAAAATCACCTAGCGCCCTAGGGGAGGGCACAACACAAGATAACTGTCCACAGGCCAACTGGCCTCTCAGGATGCAGAAATACCCAATATACAGCGATATCAGGGAGCGACTACGCAGGCTGCGCAAGCCAGGCGCACTAGGCACAACCTAAACGTGGCAGCTGCCCACTAAGTGCTGGGCAGCTGTGGGGACTGAGGCCTGGGCACCTCTGGGCCCTTAGAACAGTTATGGCCTCCTGAGCCCCTCTGGGCTCTACAACAAGCAATGCCCCTGAGCCTCGCAGGCTCTAAAACAAGAAATGCCCCCTAGATAACGTAGGAGCGGCCCGCTGCCTTCCGGGGCCGCTCTGAGCATAAACGAAATGCCCCCGTCGTTGGAGCCTCGTGGGCTCTGTTAAACATGGCCCCCAACGTTGGAGTCCTTCTCATGGACTCAAAAAGAATAATGCCCCCAGAGCCTCGCAGGCTCTAAACAATAATGAAATGCCCCCGTTGGATCCTCTGTGGCTCTAAGAACAAGAATGCCCCGAGTTGCTGGTCCCTTGGTCGGAGGGAGGGAGCCTCGTCGGAGCGGCCCACTGCCAAGCGGGGCCGCTCTGGAAGGAATGCCGGCAGGACCCTTTCCCATAAACAAGGTAATGTCCCCACCAATGTGCCACTCACCGGCGGGTACGGAGGCTTCCCGGACTTCTCTTTTCTTCGCCGGTTGGCGGGGTGGGCTCCCGCCGAACCTCCGGCCCCGCTTCTTCTCCGGGCCGGCCCAGTGCGGGGTAGGCTCCCGCCTGGGTCTCGAAGGGGAATCAGTCCAGCCGCGCGTCGTCGGAAGGAGGCGGGGTAGGCTCCCGCCCTCCTACTTCCGGTTGTCCCGGAGTCCCGCCCCCGGCCTGCCTGACTTCCTACAAGCCCGGCCGCGGCGGTGATTCTACAACTCGGCAACCAGAGGGGTAGGCTCCCTCGTGATAATAAAACAATGTTCTGCGGGGTGGGCACCCGCTTACAGTTACAGCAATGTCCCTGGCAGGGTGGGCACCTGCCAGGAGACTCTAGAATCGGCAAAAACGGGGCAAACGCCGGGTGGGCACCGGCTAGCAGAAATAAAGCGCTCCTAGCGCTAGGGATAAAAAGTGAAAGCGCTCTCAGCGCTAAAGGCCAATAGAAGCTCCCAGGCGCTTTAGGGATACAAATAAAGCGCTCCCAGCGCTTAGGGGAAAATAAGCACAACGTCCAGCAAAGTCCTTAGAAAGGTGGGCAGGGGGCAAGGCTGGGCCAGGGGCCAGCTCACTGGGCCCTCCAGGGCAGGAAGGCAGTCCCAAGTGGCGGTTCCTCCTGGCCTCCAGCAGCGGCAGCCCCCCTCAGGATCCTGGAAGTGAACAGTTTCTGTGGGGACACAGCCCCATTTTTATACAGTGAAAACCCTTTGTTCTGGGTTCAGGGTGAGGGGGAAAACCAGTCGCAGCTGGTTGGGGAGCACCCTTGATGTGCTCAGCCCCTCACTCTATGTGGAGAGGTGTGGCTCACTGGTTAGAGGTGGCAGATCCGTAAGCAGAGAATCGGCCAGAGACCAGGGTTCAATTCCCGACGCGGCAGGGTCGTGGACCAGGGTCAAAACGGACTCGATAATTCTCGCCTCGGTACCTACTCTAACCAGGAACACACTCGGCAACTGGTCATTAAGCTTGCCTCATCTCTACAACGGCCCCCCACAGACGCCGGGGATGCCTGGTTTCACCTTGGAGATACCCAGAAAGGGACCATCTCACAGGGATAGCCAGGACGGGTTCCCCAGCGGTCTACAGCGCCGGGACGCCCCGTTGCTGGGGCAGCTGTGCGCTTTACAAGTCTACAACATTTACTCTATTCACTGGCAGGGCTAGGGTCGTCAGTCGCACCACAGGGGGCGGAGCCAGCATTGTGTGGGGAAAACCCTGCCCTATTCAGGACCCAGGTGTACTCCTCCCACCCATCTAGCTGCTGATCTCCCCATTCACCACTGGGTGACTCATCCTGACTCTGGGGAATCCCTAGCCCGTCACATGACCTCAACCAGCCAATCACGCGACAAGGCACACATTTTACACTGCACACCGAAGTGCCCACTTCTAGAAGTGGCACTTCCACACTAGGTACATGCACGCCGCACACATCATCGCGCAGCATTCAATCACACGAGTCCGCACATACCAAACTCGGGCCTGCACACCCCACGCATCAGGAACTACTAGGGGCACATACATTCCCCATGCATTCCTATGGGAGGGCAGGCCTATCTCACCACATGCACTCAGAGTGCGCACGCACTTTACCCTGGGACACAGGGAAAGTGCGCAGAAACGAAAAATCACCACACCAAGTCACCAATAAAAAGCAAAAAAAGTTCAGGGGTGAACCTGCCAGAAGGGCCAAGTCCAACACTCCCGATTTCCAGATTATATTAGGGTTACCATGGCTGACTGAACACAACCCAACAATAGATTGGAGCGCTAGAACCATAGTGATGAATTCTAATTTTTGCAAGGAAAACTGTTTTGGTAAGTGTGAACCACATCGAGAGCCTAGCCCAGCCAGTTTATTGTGTGATGGAAGAGTTTCAGTATGTGTGATACATTCTAATGAGATTCCCCCAAAGTATGAAGATTTTGTGGATGTATTTAACAAAGTGGAAGCTGAAAAACTCCAGCCACCTCGGTCCTATTTATCAGACCCTCTCAATCTCGTTTCTTCACCACTATTCTTTGTTTCAAATAAATTAAAAAGAATTAAGAATATGCATTGATGACTGAGCAATCAACCAGATCACAGTGAAAAATCATTACCCCTTGCCCCTGATTTCAGTAGGACTAGACCAGGGATCAGAGAGGGAGACAAATGGAAGACAGCTTTCAGAACAAAAAGGGCCTCTTTAATATCAGGTTATGCTGTATGGGCTTTGTAATGCACCATCAGCCTTTGAGCATTTTACCAACGATGTACTGAGTGAATTAATTGAAGTGTGCCATAGTCTATATTGATGACATTTTGATCTACTCCACTACAGTGGAAGAACACTGAGAACAAGTGAGAAATGTGCTATTAAAACTTAGGGAGAACAGCTTGTATGTGAAGTTAGAAAAATGCGCTTTCAATGTTCAATCTGTGGAGTTCTTGGAATTTTTGCTTTCCCCTGCAGGAGTGACTGTGGATGAGCAGAAGATAAAAGCAGTCATGGAATTGAAGTCTCCAACCTGCGTGAAAGAAGTCCAAAGCTTTATAGGCTTTGAGAATTTTTATTGAAGATTTATCCAGGAGTTTTCTCGGAAGATAATTCCTCTCACATATCTGCTAAAGAAAGGAGTTCCTTTTAAATGGTCTGAATATGCAGAGTAGGCTTTGAATCCCTGAAGAAGAATTTGACCACAGCACCAATCCTACTTCATGTTGATCCTATCAAACTTTTCTACATAGAAACTGATGCATCCAATTTGGCCACTGGGAGAATACTATCCCAGAGACACAAGAAGACTGGTCAATTAGATCCAGTAGCCTACCGATCACGAAAATGTACCCCAGCTGAAGTAAACTATACCATCAAAGAGAAAGAATTGCTAGCATTAAAAGATTCAATCAAAGAATGGAGGCACTATCTTATGGGAGCAAGACACACAGTCACAGTGTTCACTGACCATAGAAATATGCATATTTTAGATTGGCCAGAGCATTGACCCCAAAACAACTTCAGTTGTCTTTATATTTTGCCGATAACGACTTTGTTATCACATATTGATTAGGAAACAAAAATGGAAAAGCTGATGCTTTGTCACGAACTGAGACTGAGGCACAAAAAGACTCAGGCACAAAATGACTCATTTGAGGTCCAGATAATAATCCCAGAGTTAAAGATCAAAGGAGCTGTCCTTAATGGTTCTAGAGAAGAACAAGTTGGCGGCTCTATGAACTCCGAAGAGATGTGATTGTGGCTGATCAAGATCCAAAAAGAAAAATTTGTAATCAAGTACCATACCACAATGGGGCTCTGTGTCTGCCTGCTCAAGAGCTATGAGACAAGGCGTTATATGAATGTCATGATAGTTGGTCATAAAGGAATTCTCAAAACTGAAAACTTGGTGAAAAGAAAGTTTGGTGGCCACACATGAATAAAGACATCCACCAGTATGTGGTCACCTGTGAGACTAGTGATTAGGTAAATCAGAGAGACAGGCACCCCAAAGGTTGTTGCAACCTCTGCCCATACCACCCCATGCCTAACATATAGTGACATTAGATCCAATCGTGGACTTACCTTCCAGTCAAGGGTTAAATACCATTCTAGTGTGTGTAGATGCCTTCACTAACATGGCTCATTTCATTGCATTAAATGGTGTTCCTACAGCTACACAACTAGCACTACATTTTAGTCAACACATAGTTCTAGCCCATGGTATTCCAAAGGTAATCATCTCAGACTGAGGTTCTCAGTTTTTGTGTTATTTCTAGAAGGCTTTCATTTGTGGGTTAAAGATTGAGACTAAGTATTCTACCAATTATCACCCAGAAACAGACGGTCAGACAGAGAGAATAAACCAATATTTAGAACAGTGGCTGAGGTTGTTCCTATAAGATCAAGAGGGAGACTGGTAAGAATATCTTTGGGCTGCAGAGTTCGCACAGAATGATGCAAAAAATGTGTCTACAGGTTATTCTTCTTTCTACTTTAACTATGGTTGGCACCCAAATTCTTTAGTGGACTTTAGAGATATCTTTGTTCCTGCAGTGAAAGATATGCAGAGAAAGATATTGTTCAACATTTAGCATCCATGCACCAATCAGCAGTAGAAAATGTAATACAAGCAAAAGAGCACTATAAATTCTATGCAGACAAAAAAGGAAAAAAGAGCCAAACCTTCAGGTTGGAGACAAGGTCTGGCTTAGCTCCAAAAACCTTACACTCAAAGGAAATCGAAATCTCCAAACTCGTTTTATTGGACCATATCTAATTTAGAAAATCAGTGATGTTTCATTTGAAACTACCCAAACATGTTAAGATGCACCTGGTATTCCATGTATCATTGCTAAAAAGGTAACCCCAATAGTTAAGAATGACCTAAACCTCTACAACTTGAAGGTGAGTTGGAATTTGAAGTGAAAAGAATTCTGGACTCAATGAAAGTAAGAGATCAGGTATATTATCAGATAGATTGGAAAGGCTATGGACCAGGAGAAAGGCTTTGGGAGCTGCATACTGATCTGCATGCTCATGAATTAATCAAGGCCTTGCATCATAAATTCCCAAAACAACACAACCAGGAGGACCATCCTTTTGAGGTGGTCTTGTCAGGATTAAAAAGAAGAAATCTAAGTTCAAGGGTCAAACAGTGTGTGCAATCCACAATAGAAAGTGGTTTCGGCCCCAAAGGAAAACTAAAAATAATGCGCAATGGTCAACATTTAAACTATACGAACCTGAGGACATAGCCAAAATTATATTAACTTTGAAACTGTCCAACCATTACAATGACCATCTTCCTGCAAAATGCTGGTCCTCATTCAATCACAAGGTCATCCCCCTTTGGACTAGGATAATCAATGCTTCTCAAGTACAAGGATCTGTTCCGTAATGTCTAAACACGGGCCAAGCTATCCCTCTACTGAAAAAAAATACACAGGCCAGTGTTAGAATTGGGGATCTCTGGTTGGCACAGGTAGGTACTTGTGACAAGCAGGGACCCTCTCCTCTAGTCAGGGTAAGGGGTTACACTCCTAAAACAACCCCTGCTCACCCTCTAGTAAGCTTGGCGCGAGCGGACAAGGCTTATCTCAGAGCGTTATAGGTTAAGCATTTGTGACCACATACAGTGACTCAGTGACAACACCACAAATGGACTCCACACTGGGATTATCAAAAATACATATTTTATATATAAAGACTTAGCACAAGACCAAATAACAATAAAAAGGCCCAAAATACCATTGGCAATAAGCAGTTCTTGATTAAAGCGTAATTTCAAAGTTCTGTGCGGTTCGTTCCTCTTCGTACGGTTCGTACAGGGATAAGAGATGCTTAATAACGGGTCTCACAAACGCTGCAGACGCTCCGGTGCGAAGCATACACCCTGCGGTGCAAAACGTACACTGTACCTTGTCTTGGAGAGTTCGTCACGGACGATGTGGTGAAAACAAACGCGTTGTACGTTGCGATGTCCTCCTGTTACGGTGCGAGCTACGGCTCGTTGGGGGCCTTAGTCGCGTTGTTCGAGGGGACGGTGCGTAGGTACGGTGCTCTTGCTGTTCGTTGCGGCGCACGAGCCATACCTTGAGAGCGGCGCCTTTTCCGTAAGTGCGGTGCGAAGCAGGCAGTACGCTCCGATTGTGAGCAACGTACCCAGCCACTCAGGGGTAGGAGGGCACGCTTGAGTAGTACGGTTCGAAGAGGGGAAAACAAAGTGTGGCGCGAAGTCCTTCCTTCACGGTGCGAGCTACGGCTCGTAGGGGGGCCACAACGTCGCGTTGTTCGGGCCGGACAGCTTGGCACAGGCTTTCCAGTGTACGCGTCGATCTACGAGACGCACACTTCTCTCGGCTTCGGCGCTACGGTGAGAGCGGCGGTTCTCAGCAGCGTTTCTCAAGGCGGTGAAGTCCACTGGTCCTGGGACTTCGTTCAGGGGGCAAGCTCACCCACAAGCCCTTGAAGATCTGTAGTACAAGTTGCAAATAAAAAGTCTTTGAGTCTTTTCTTCCTCTCCTTCAGCAGCAAGGCAACCACTGCAGGCCAATCCCCCAGGTCAGGGACAGTACTCCTCCTTACAGCTTTCCCGGTTCCTCCTCGTCGGGCAGAGGTTTCTTCTTGTAAAAGCAGGATCTAATTTCTTGGGAGCAGGGTCCCAATACTTATAGTGCAATTCTTTTGTTCTTGCAGGCCAGGGGGCCTTTGCCCAGTTCAACCCAGTTCTGGAGTACTTTGTTTACCAGACTCTGGCTTCTCCTTTCAGTGTGCAGGGCAGAGACATCAGACGCTCCCCAGGGGGTGAAGCCAGCATTGTGGGGGAAAGGCACAGCCCTATTCAGAGTGCAGGTGTACTCCTCCCACCCATCTATATGTAATCTCTCCATTCACCACCGGGCTGCCCCAGCCTATCTCCTGGAATTCCCCAGCCCTGTCACTCACAGAAAACAGACAGCAGATACACATCCTAGCAGAGGCGGGCTGAAATGGTTAGGCAAGCAAACACCAGCTTTCTAAAAGTGGTATTTGCAAACACAGAGTATTAAAATAAACTTTCCTAAAAGATGTCTTTTATTATTCTGAGTTCAGGCATACTAAACTCGAATTTCGACCATGTTCCCTGGGTCTGTTAGGATCATAGAATGTAACAATTCTAACAGCCCATTCTGGCCTATGGAGAACAGGTAGCCTTACAATAGTGAAAAACGAAAATGGCTCTAATTCACTATTAGGACATGCCACACACATCAGGGCTTGTCCTACCTTATGCTTACAATGCACCCTGCCCTTGGGCCTACCATAGGGGTGACTAACATGAAGTTAAGGGAAGGTTTAGGGACTGGCAAGTGGGTGCACTTGCCCAGTCAGCATGACAGTACCAGACTGCACGCAGGTTCTGCAATGGCAGACCTTAGACACATTTTACCAGGCCGCTTCTGTGGGTGGCACAACCAGTGCTGCAAGCCCACCAGCAGTATT
Organism: Triturus cristatus; assembly: GCF_964204655.1. Classification (NCBI taxonomy): domain Eukaryota; kingdom Metazoa; phylum Chordata; class Amphibia; order Caudata; family Salamandridae; genus Triturus; species Triturus cristatus. The sequence goes on along the minus strand of NC_140579.1, from coordinate 440,491,444 downwards.
TGTATTTACAAGCCCTGGGCACCCCCGGTGCACTTTACTGGGGTCTGACAGTAAACCAAATAAGCCAATCATGGAATCCAACCAACATATACATTTTATAATAGGGAGAGCATATGCACTTTAGCACTGATCAGCAGTGGTAAAGTGCCCAGAGTCATAAAACAGCCAACAACAGGTCAGAAAAAATACAGGAGGAAGGCAAAAATGTCAGGGATGACCCTACAAAAAGTGCCAAGTCCAACAGCCGGTAACAAATATTCCCTTACTAGCCAAAGTTCTTGAAAAATGTGTTCTTCATCATTTGGGACAACACATTATGGACTTTAAGTTACTAAACGATTGCCAATCGGGGTTCAGACCTGATCATAGTATGGAAACTGCTATTCTGCACATAGTGGATGATGCTCTTCTCGCTCTTGATCCTAATGAAACTTGTCTCCTTGTCCTATTAGACCTATCATCTGCTTTTGATACCGTGAATCATGCCCAACTTTTAGACCGTCTGGAAAACAGGATGGGCCTATCTGGAACAGTCTTAAAATGGTTCCAGTCCTTCTTACAGAACAGATCTCAGAGATTCATGGTGAACCAGATGCTATCTCTGCCTACCCGATCCAAATTGGAGTTCCTCAAGGATCAACTTTATCACCTTCCCTTTTCAATCTATACATTGAACCATTAACTGATGTACTACAACAGGCTAACATCTACTTTTATATGTATGCAGATGACACTCACCTGTAAATGAAGGTTACATCATTGGAAGAGATCATCATAATGAACCAAGCTCTTCAGAAGACTGTTCATTGGCTTGAGGGCAATCATCTCAAGCTTAACCCACAAAAAACACAATTCCTTTTGATCTACCCTCCCAAAAGTGACACCAAGATTAAGGAATGGTCTAAAATGATTACTGCACTAAACGGCTCCCCGATTATAGTAGAGTTTACTAAGTCTTTATCCTTTGGATAAGGAACTAAACATGCGTACCCACGTCAACTCAATGGCAAAAAATGCCCGCTTCCATCTGAGCTACCTTAGAAAGCTGAAGCCATTCATTAACTCAGAGGACCTGAAATTGGCAGTCCAGGCGTTGGTCATTTCTAGAATTGAATACGGTTGCTCAACTTTATCAGGTCTTCCTAAGATTTGAACAGCTCCCCTTAAAGCCTGTCCCAAAGCAGCCAGACTTATATCAGGATCCAAAAAATTTGGCCATATCACTCCTCACTTGAAAGCTCTCAATTGGTTATCGTTCGAGGTGAGAATACACCTAAAGATTGCATGTATAACCCACAAGGCTATTCACCACTCCTCATTGCCTGGCCCAGAAAATTAGATTGTCTGGAGGTTGCAGATCCATTAGGGTGGCGGGAGATTTTTTACTGAAACCAGCTTTATTTTGGAAGAAGAGATCATATGATAGAGCATTCACGGGAGCTGCACCTAGGATTTGGAAATTACTCCCGCCGAATATCAAAAGGATTACCCATGCGACCCGATTCAAGAAAGAGACTAAGTCCTTTCTGATTAGTAAATTCCTCCCTGTATATGGAGTGGCTTAAGGTCAATTCATAGGACTTACGTCTGGTTCCTTGACCAATCCACCGTTGTTTTGTCCATTTACTGTACGTCACCTTTGTGTATTCCTAGTAATGCTCAGTATTGGTTTTGGTTTGTAAGTAAGGGTTATGTGATCTTGTAGTGGAGACGGAGTTCCATGTACACACATTGCTATGTTAGCATAAGCGCTTTAGAAGTAAAACGCCATCTTGCCACTTTGCTGCTTTTGTACACGACACTGCAGGTAGCTGTTATTACAAGAAAAACTGCTTGCTTGCTTTTTCTTCACATGAGAACGGTCTGTTGTTCACATCCCTAGACGTGCACCGCGACCTTAGTCTGAACACTGTGTGCAGAAGCCGTCAAGGTCAAATAACAATGTATGTTTTTGAATTCAGGTTGATCGGCCCACGCTCTAGCCTAACACGCACACAGCTGCAAATATCTGAAACTCAGGTGCCTTTAATATTGCATTTGCATGCTTGATCCACACACTTTGGAGAAAACCTTTTCCAGACACAGAGCAGAGCTGATCCCGTGATGTGATTCACCTAAGCTGATATTTATGGTATGGGGTTCCCCATTCAAGCCTAGAGACCTTCTATTAGTTTCATAAAACTAGTTACTAGCGAAGGGAGGGTGGCTATATTCCACTATCATTTGTAATATGATTTCTCCCTTCATTTTCTATGTTATTGTAACAATGCTGATGCTTCTGCACCTTAGGGCACGTAGTTAATCCCTTCAGTGCCCATGACGAGCTGGACTCGTCATGGGCCGCGGTTGTGCTGTGCCCATGACGAGTCCAGCTCGTCATAGACCCCGCCCGCTAATGCAACGGCCGGCACAGAGCGGGGAAAGGGGCGGGCACTGAAGGGGTTAAAAATAAACAGTTTAAACTTTACCGTGACTCTGATTACTCTTGTTGTGGACTGATATGAGAATAATAACGAAAAGGTGTTTCTGATTCCCACCATTCCTGAGAGTACTCGAAGTCGCTTGTTCTGGGTTGTCTAATCATTGGTAGCTTCGAGATGATACGGAGAATGAATGAGACACTGATGCTCATCGGATAGGGGTTCTGGGTACTGAGGTGAGTTTTTGGTACACCACAATTCACTGAGGTCCTGGTTTCCTGCGCATAGTCCTGTGCATGAGCAGAATCCCTGCAACAATCTGTTTTAAGGTTTGTCTATTACTATTAGGTGTGGGTTATTGTAACTATTAGAACATGCAATGGGGTTAAGTCTCATTTACCCAGTAGTAGGTTGTATAGGTTTTTATCTGAAAATGTAGTGCAATCTAACTGTAACGCGCTCTGACACTCATTTCTTTGGGTCATGTTCGTGCTGTAGAAAACACTGAATAAATAAATAAATAAGTCCACCAATTGGAGGACTAAATTTCATAGAAGATTGCATTCTAAGATGACCGTCAAGGCATTCTCTCTCTGGCCTCAAACTAGTTGTTCTCCTTCCACCCAAGAAAAGAATGTGAAGAGCGCTGTCCCTGAAGCGGCGCACTTCACTGAGGAGATTCATCGTCGTTGTGGGTTCTCCATTCCCCCGTGTCAGTAGTTTTTAAGGTTAGATTTCTCAAGAGACGAAGGTAGTGTCTCTGCCCTGAGTTGACGTTTCAAGAAAAGAAAAATTGTCATGAAACAGCCCACGTAGAAAGGGGAGTGATATTTGATTCCTGAGCATTTTTAAGCCCCGGAGAGGCTAATGTCTTTTGTGTCTGGGTAAAAACTCAGGAAGATGCTGTTGAGAGGATAATTGAAACTCTACAATTAGGAAAGAAGATAGTGAAAGAAACTCTCCAGGATAACCAACTTACCTGACTGAATGATTTTCAAGCAGCATACTACATCTAGGCCTCGTACAAAGCTCATCGAGGGTCACACAAGTGTTGTCTGTGGAAAGCAAACAACAACTGTATGACTAAATCGCTAAAGGTGTGCATATGATCAATAGGTAAAAATATATAGTCAAGACTATAAAACTGTAATTAAAACCAGGTTACAACCCACAAGAATATAACTACACATAATTGAACAGGAGCTAACTCCTTAGTTTTAAGGGATATGTAATGTGCTAGAGATAGATGAAACTCTATGTACATTTATTGATGACAATTGAAGGTAATAGGTTGCTATATGTTTCTTACAGTTTCCCAAGACTCTCTGCAATAGTATATATCCATATATCCATATAAGACAGAAGAATTGACCAGCACAGGGCGAGAGCAGAAACCAAAGATCAGACCTCACAACAGTTTTTGTCCCATCACTCTCCTCCGTGATTCTGATACTTGAAGAGTCACTATGCACATCTTTGATCGTGTGAAATAAATAGTGAATGTATTATAAGGATTCTTATTACGAATACACTCATTTGTCCCGGTAGGCTTTCTCAAAGACCAGGCAGCCTCTTCTTTTTATCCGCATCCTCATCCCCCCCTCAGAGCATTCCTGCCTTCCAGTTTATCTTGGAGAGCAGGGAGGGTTCTAAGAAAGACATTGGTAACTAGTCTTCAATCTGCTCCTGTACAAGTCATAGGTAAGAACTTGAGAATCCAGACACCACTCAACCATGCCCCTTGTCCAGCTCCTTTTCAAGTTATGACATACAAGTCTCAGAAACTACACAAGGGGCATGAACAAAACTTGATGGAATTTTATATTATATTGTTAGAATGAAAAATGTGGAATTTTAGCTATACAAAAAATGTAGGATCTACCATGTGCTCTTGTGAGGTCAAGTTTACCTCTAGGAAGATGACAGTCTACCATCACACATCTGGATTACAATCTAGAAGAACCTGTTGGCTCATGTGGGACCATTTAGGAACACCTAATGTGGAACTGACTCTAGGACACATCGGGAGTACAAGACATATGGGTGGGAGGGATAAAGGGACAAAAATGCAGCGTTTGCCTTACGATTTGGTTAAAGTTGTTGGTTTGTTGCACATTGGCATAAATAATGATGAAGGATATTAAGAAGGATATGATGGGTACTTGTGGAACGTTAGACTTTTGGTTGAGATGTGTTAACCCTCCTAAAGCAACAACAAAAATCCCTGTCAGGGTGAACCACAAAAAGTAACTAAATTAATCTGTGCTTAACCCTTTGGTAGCTTGGCACAATAGCAGTCAGGCTTAACGTAGAGGCAATGTATAAGGTATTTATGCAGCACACAAACAGTAATAAAGTGAAAACACAACACAAGAAAATGTCGTACTATAAATGTGGCACTACACTCTGCAACATGGTGCAAAGTCCAGCTGGGGGGTGAGGGTTTGACGCTGCCTATAGCCACGAGGAACGGCCTTAAGCAAGGCTGTGTCTTAGCTCCCATTCTATTTTCCCTGTATATAAGTGACCTCCCAGAGTGTTTACACACAATTAACCATTTTCCACCAAAAATAGCTTCAAGCGACAAGCACATTTTAATGTATGCCAACGACGTAGTGATTATGAATCTTACCTCGACAGGCTTACAAAGAAACCTCGATGCCTTAAATCAGAATGCCAAAGGAAACTTTCTTATACTAAACACCTCAGAAACTAAAGTTCTTCCTTTTAGAGGGAGAAAGCATTGCCTTCATTAGAACTGGATATTAGACGGCAAGCCATTAGAGATTGTTAAGGAATACGTCTACCTAGGGAGAATTTTCTCCCATACCCTACAAAACTGTTCCCACCTCGGGCATACCAGCCAAAAAGCCGGAGGCTATGTCGGTGGATCATTGGAATTTTACGCTTCCTCAGGTAACAGGCACTTTTCACTTATGCTTGATGTCTACCATTCCAAGATACCCCCAATTTTAATATATGCTTTAGAATATATCCTGGTCGAGGCATGGCATCGACTAAACGTAAAAGAAGGGATTTTGCTACGTAGACTGCTGAGGGTTAACCAATCAGTCCCTGTTCAAGCAATCCGTC